>NC_133401.1:52467819-52777714 GCF_047511655.1 Castor canadensis | reverse complement strand
TCACTTCCTGGCAGAACCTGTTCTACCTTTATCTCTAATTTTGTTGAAAATAAGACATAAGCATAATAGGGAAGACAAAGTGATTTTGCTAGTTGAGTTAAGGATAGCTATACAGAAAGATTCCTAGCATTGCTTTCATGTACACATGTGTTAAAATCCAAGTTGATTCATCTCTAACTGATCTTTACACTGGTTCCTGATCCCCTTCTTATGTTAATCTCTGTCACTTTAAGATTTCTGTATTATTTCCTCTGGAGTGGGGACATCAAATGCTTTCATGTTTTGTGTTTTCTACCTATTCCTATATTTCCCATATGTGCTCTCCCCTTGTCATGTGATCCAAGTCCAACCACATTGCTGCATTTGCCCTAGATATAAAGTCCTCATATGAGGGAGAACATATGAATTTTGGTCTTCTGAGTCTAGCTAACCTCACTCAGAATGATATTCTCCATTCCATCCATTTACCTATAAATGATAAGATTTCCTTCTTTTTCATGGCTGAGTAAAATTCCATTGTTTATAAATACCATGTTTTCTTGATCCAATCATCAGTAGTGGGGCATCTTGGTTTTTTCCATAACTTGGCTATTGTGAATAGTGTTGCAATAAACATGGTTGTGCAGTTGCCTCTGGAGTATCCTGTGTTGCATTCCTTTGGGTATATCCCCAGGAGTGGGATTGCTGAATCATATGGCAGCTCTATGTTTAGATATTTAATAAGCTTTCAAGTTTTTTTCCAGAGTGGTTGCACCAGCTTGCATTCCCACCAGTAGTGTATGAGGGTTCCTTTTTCCCCACATCCTTACCAACACATGTTGTTGGTGGTGTTTTTGATGATGGCTGTTCTAACAGGGGTGGGGTGGAATCTTAGTGTGGTTTTAATTTGCATTTCCTTTATGGCTAGAGATGGTGAGCATTTTTTCATGTGTTTTTGGCCATTTGAATTTCTTCTTTTAAAAAAGTTCTGTTTAGTTCAGTTGCCCAGTTTTTAATTGGTTCATTGATTTTAGGAGAGTTTAGTTTCTTAAGTTCCCTGTATATTCTGGTTATCCGTCCCTTGTCTGATGTATAGATGGCTAATATTTTCTCCCACTCTGTGGGTGGTCTCTTCAGTTTAGAGACAATTTCTTTTGCTGTGCAGAAGACTTTCAATTTTTTGAAGTACCATATGTCCATTCTTTCTCCTAGTTGCTGGGCTGCTGGGGTTCTATTGAGGAAGTCTTTGCCTATTCCTGTTAGTTCCAGAGTGTTTCCTGCTCTTTTCTGTAGTAACTTTTGAGTTTCAGGTCTGATATTTAGGTCCTTGATCCACTTTGAGTTGATACTAGTACAAAGTGATAGACATGGATCTAGTTTCGGTTTCTTGCAGACAGGTAGCCACTTTTCCCAGCAACATTTTTTGAAGAGCTTTCTTTTCTTCATCATATATTTTTGGCACCTTTGTCAAATGAGGTTGGCATAGTTGTGTGGATTCATAGCCGGGTCCTCTATTCTGTTCCACTAGTCTTCATGTCTGTTTTTCTGCCAGTACCATGCTGTTTTTATTGCTATTGCTTTGTAATATAAAGTCCAGTACCTGATGGACTCACTGCTGAATTCTATCAGATGTTTAAAGAAGAACTAATGCCAACTCTCCTTAAACTGTTCCATGAAATAGAACTGACTCATTTTATGAAGCCAATATTACTCTCATCCCAAAACCAGACAAAGACACCTCCAAAAATGAGAACTACAGGCCAATTGCCTTAATGAATATCGATGCAAAAATCCTTAATAAAATAATGCAAACCAAATCCAACCAACACATAAGAAAGATCATTTATCATAACCAAGTCAGCTTCATCCCAGGGATGCAGGGGTGGTTCAACATATACAAATCTATAAATGTAATACAACATATCAATAGAAGCAAAGATAAAAACCACTTAATCATCTTAATAGATGCAGAAAAAGCCTTCAACAAGATCCAACACCACTTCATAATAAAAGCTCTAAGAAATTCCTTCTATTCCTTCTAAAGAATAGAAGGAATATACCTCAACATTGTAAAGGCTATATATGACAACCCTACAGCCAACATCATACTTAATGGTGAAAAACTGAAACCATTCCCCCCTAAAATCAGGAAAAAGACAAGAGTTCCCACTATTCCCACTCCTATTCAACATAGTCCTGGAATTTCTAGCCAGAGCAATTAGGCAAGAAGAAGAAATAAAAGCAATACAAATAGGTAAAGAAACTGTCAAAATATACTTATTTGCAGATGATATGATTCTATACCTTAAAGACCCAAAAAACTCTATCCAAAAACTCTTAGACACCATAAACAGTTACAGCATGGTGGCAGGATACAAAATCAACTTACAGAAGTCATTAGCTTTTCTATACACCAACAACAAACAAACTGAGAAGGAATATATGGAAACAATTCCATTCACAATAGCCTCAAAAAAAATCAAATACCTAGGAGTAAATTTAACAAAGGATGTGAATGACCTCTACAAGGAGAATTACAAACTCATGAAGAAAGAGATCGAAGAAGACTGCAGAAGATGGAAAGATCTCCCATGCTCATGGAATGGTAGAATCAACATAGTAAAAATGGCTATACTACCAAAAGCAATCTATATGTTTAATGCATTTCCCATCAAAATCCCAATGACATTCATCACAGAGATTGAAAAATCTACCCTAAAGTTCATTTGGAAACACGAGAAATCACAAATAGCCAAGGCAATACTCAGCAAAAAGAGCAATGCTGGAGGTATCACAATACCTGACTTCAAACTATAAAAATGACTTCTTAAATTTTCTTCCATTTTAGAAATTAGTGGTAATATCAGATACATTCTTCTAATTCCATTTAACCCTCGTAAGCTTCACATTGCAGTGTTTATTAACCACCCAAAATGGCTATAACAAATTAATGTTTCCCAATGATATGATTCTATATTCAATATTCTATATTTTCCCTTGAGATAGACTCATAAAAATGTAGGTGGGAATATAAAAATACAAAAAATTCTTCTTTCATTTTTATTCTGGTATGTGGAAGGTAATGTTTACAGTTGTATCATTTGGTAATTTTTCTGTGATTTGAAATAGATTTTATAATGAGTATTATTTCAGAACTTCATAAACACTTCTAAATATATTATTGGCCATTCAAATTACTAACTTTTTTGCCTGTTTCATCACAGGATATTTAAAAAGTTAATATTAAAATTAGTTTCCTTCTTGGATTTGGCCTGTGTTTTTCTGTCAGCACGTCAGTTAAAATTTAATATCTCAGGTCATTCAAAACCAGATTTTGGAACATGAACTCAAATTCTTAGATTTCCTGTGAATTCTCAGATTTCAGATTCTAATGTGTACTGATCAAATTAACATGCACTATAATTAGAAGACAGTTTATGACAACCTGAATATTCATCTTCTCCACTCATTTTTGCCCTATCAAATGCTACTTGCAGTTTAACAAGATAGTTCTCTTACAAAACTTTTCAAATACTTCATCTTTATGCTTTAATAATTATTTGGACATTCAGAAATTAGTGTTTTTATAGCTTCTAAAATTTGTTTATTCTTTTCTAGAATATAGTTGTAATGATCCTTTTTACCCATTGCCAAATATGTACTTTTCATTCCCTTCCATCCTTCAAAATTATTCATTTTTTGCCACTGTCATATTGTTGTTTTTTCTAATGTAATAATGGAGGGATTATTTGTTTCTTTTTTTGTCTGTCTCTAAGAATATGTTCATTAAATGCTGGTGTTGGCCCAGCCTATCACATGGAAATGTGGCCTTCCTTTCTTAGCATTTTCATCATAGATATGGACCTTTCTCAGTATTCTGTTTCCTGGTAACCTATGGGAATACAAAGTAAAATCAAACTTACACAAGTCTGTATTTGTATCTTGTATATGAAATAGTTTCTGGAGGAGGGATTGGTTTAAAGTTTTTGTTACTGTGAATGATAAACTAGAAATTTTGTAAGTTCTTGTATCCATATTTTGTTGCAATGTTTTTTATATGTTGATGTATTGATTAGTTTTTCAGACTGATTTTTTTGCTAAAATGCCATGGCAAATTTTCCTTTTTTTCCCTCAAATATATACATTTTTAATTGCTACTTCAAAAATGTAATTTTATACTCTGCTTAACTTCAATGAACAGTGTTTAGCTATGAGCTGCAACCACTGTAATATTTTTTGTTTCTATTTAATATAATTTTGTTACACTCTCTCGATTTTGATGACTTGAATTCATTTTGTATATCTAAAAGTTCTTACTGCAAACATTTAGATTTAGATAAAACTTTACTACATGATTTATTCTGGGATGTGGAGGGAAATTTTTAAAGACGTGCCTTCTGTTACTTTTTTCTGTTTGTTTGTTTTTTGATAAGTGTTTTCTGTTGTTTTGGGTGTTTCAACATCATTTTTGCAATGGTTTATAAATCAGTATTTACATTCCCAGAGCTCAGTATGTTATTACTTCATCAAATGACTGACATTTTTTACCTCCTTCACCACAGCATAAGTTATAACATAATATCTGAAAGCAACCTTTCTTTAGTTATTTCTCACATTTTGTTAAGCACTTGAGAGAAAATTTACCATAATATGCCAAGCCCACAAAGATGTTTGGATTATGTTCTCAATTTTTTAGATTTCCTTTTGTATTTTCTGAGTTCCTCAGAATCTTTCATGCACTAGTCATTTTCCAGTGTATTATATTTATGTGTCAGGTAATGACAATCTTGTAATTCACCTTATCAAAGAAGTTTTGTCTTTGGAGATGATAACTGGATTACAATCTTGGAATTTTCTTGTGTAAGTTTGAATATATAATATCTAGGAACTAGTTTCTTTCATTCATAATTTCAGACATGTTATTGTTCTCATATCTGGAGTGTTTTCATCTCTGTGTTTTTCTGGTTTGTAATTGATTGGTTATCACTTTTATGTATGCTGTTGAATATATTATTGATCCATCCATGTTATCTATTTTAACTCTTCTAACCCAGCACAATTTATTACTTAATATCTGAAAGCATTTAGTGTCTTTCATTTTCCTTTTAGAAATTTAGTGAAAGTTTAATTTCCTAGGCTGCACATATCCTGATATCTTAAACATATCCAAATAATTTTATGAGATTTCCTTGTGAGTTCATTGAGATTATCAATTGCTAAAGTGTTTTTCTTACCTTCATGTGGTTTCAGCTGGTTTACTGTGAATACAGTCCTGCTCATGGCATCCTGGTAATATACTTCTCCACTCAGTTTTTGCCATTATACATGCTCATTGGACTATTTACCATGTTGCTACCTTGTTAAAATTTGAGTATATCATGCCTAGTTATTGTCAATTACATAAGAAATTATTTAGGCATGAGGCAGTATTCTTTCTATCCCTTCTGATGTTTTCCTTCTTTTGCAGAATGTGGTGGTAATTGTGCCTTTCACCTCAGATGCTGAGTAGTTTTTCCTTTCATTATCTTAATCAATGTTAGCCATTGCTTAATATTTTCATGCCTAACTAACTTCAGCTGTGATAACTGATTGCCAATCAAATTTCTAGGTCTTTTTATGAATTTCATTCTATATTCACAAATAAAGGCCCATCCTGGAATATATGTTCCATACCTCTTTTCTTGTCTTTTCATTCTGAAGCATGAAACTATTTCCATATTTTCAATTTTCTTTTTAACTTTGTGTGCACAGTGTTGAAAGCCACCTTAGTACCATCTGATACTTGACAGTTTAGGAAAATAAAACACATTTTCCCCATCTGGATTGCTGCGGGGTTTAAATTTACATATGTCTTTTAAAAGTTAAAATAAAGTCTACATTGTTTATGGCATTTGTATTTTGTGGTGTTTTGTATATGTTGTTACGTATTATTTATATGACTAGATTTCTTCATTTTTCCCCAAAATGGCAATTTTTTTATGTAAAAATTTTATCACACATATAATAAATGTTATTTTTACCACCTTCTCAAACTTGAATTTCTCCTTTCCTTAATCTCCATATATTTTTCATAAATAGTGTCATATATTTTTAACAATTTCATTTTAAATTTGTATGTCTCATTGTGTAAATCTTTACTTATGTAGATTGGCAGTTCCTGGAAAAGCTGAACTGTGGCCACTTTGATTTTGTCCTTGTCATGTCAGAAACTTACTCAGAACTCGGTGTGAACCTGGAAACTTTCATGTGCTCAGTGTTCTGCAGTCAGCAAAAACCACACCAATAATTTACTGTATCCAATTAATTTAGTTTTTTATACATTATATATTTCTTTGGTATTTTGAGTTTGTTCTGGTTTATTGAAAATTCTAGGAACATACACCTAGACATACACAATATTTCTGTATTATTTTCAATACGTGGAGAGTTATATATGAATATGTTTTTCAAGTATTTTATTTATTAGTTGGTAATTGATTTCCAATAGTTATTATTTTAGCACTCTAATTAATATATCTGTGATGAATTGATATCATTTCTCTCAAGTATTTTGTAAAAGAATAACTTATAACTTAATATGTGAAAGCATTTTGTCTTTGATTTTTCACATACTTTCCTATCCACACTTCAGTGAAGATTTAATGTACATGTCAAAAATATATTGAGGCTTTGAACATGTACTCAATTTATTATTGTGTTTCCTTGTGAATACTCTGAGTTTCTCAAATTCTAATGTGTCAACATCAAGTGCTTTGTGGTTAGAAGCCAGGTTATAACAGATGAAAATTTACCTTCTCCACTCAGTTTTGATCGGATTTCAACAAAATCCAAACCTTATGAAAATCTAGGCCTTGTTGTATTCCTTACAAAATTACTCATACACTAAACAGTCAGATTTGTGTTTATTCCCATTTACTTTTCCTTTCTTTTCTAGAATGCATTAATAATTGTCTCCTTCTGGACAGTATCTTTTTTTTTTTTATTTTGGCTCATGATTTTATTTTATTTTATTTTTTATTATTGTTTTGTTATTCATATGTGCATACAAGGCTTGGGTCATTTCTCCCCCCTGCCCCCACCCCCTCCCTTACCACCCACTCTGCCCCCTCCCTTTCCCCCCCACCCCCTCAATACCCAGCAGAAACTATTTTGCCCTTATCTCTAATTTTGTTAAAGAGAGAGTATAAGCAATAATAGGAAGGAACAAGTGTTTTTGCTGGTTGAGATAAGGATAGCTATACAGGGAGTTGACTCACATTAATTTTCTGTGCATGTGTGTTACCTTCTATGTTAATTCTTTCTGATCTAACTTTTTCTCTAGTTCCTGGTCCCCTTTTCCTATTGGTCTCAGTTGCTTATAAGGCATCTGCTTTAGTTTCTCTGCATTAAGGGCAACAAATGCTAGCTAATTTTTTAGGTGTCTTACCTATCTTCACCCCTCCCTTGTGTGCTCTCGCTTTTATCATGTGCTCAAAGTCCAATCCCCCTGTTCTGTTTGCCCTTGATCTAATGTCCACATATGAGTGAGAACATACAATTTTTGGTCTTTTGGGCCAGGCTAACCTCACTCAGAATGATGTTCTCCAATTCCATACGTTTACCAGCAAATGATAACATTTCATTATTCTTCATGACTGCATAAAATTCCATTGTGTATAGATACCACATTTTCTTAATCCATTCGTCAGTGGTGGGGCATCTTGGCTGTTTCCAAAACTTGGCTATTGTGAATAGTGCTGCAATAGACATGGGTGTGCAGGTGCCTCTGGAGTAACCTGTGTCACATTCTTTTGGGTATATCCCCAAGAGTGGTATTGCTGGATCAAATGGTAGATCAATGTCTAGCTTTTTAAGTAGCCTCCAAATTTTTTCCATAGTGGTTGTACTAGTTTACATTCCAACCAACAGTGTAATAGGGTTCCTTTTTCCCCACATCCTCACCAACACCTGTTGTTGGTGGTGTTGCTAATAATGGCTATTCTAACAGGGGTGAGGTGGAATCTTACTGTGGTTTTAATTTGCATTTCCTTTATTGCTAGAGATGGTGAGCATTTTTTCATGTGTTTTTTGGAAAACAAGAACAAGCAAATCCCAAAACAAATAGAAGGACAGAAATAATAAAAATAAGAGCTGAAATCAATGAAATAGAAACCAAAAAACCATACAAAGAATTAATGAAACAAAAAGCTGGTTCTTTGAAAAAATAAACAAGATCGATTGACCCCTGGCAAACCTGACTAAAATGAGGAGAGAAAAAACCCAAATTAGTAGAATCAGGAATGCAAATGGGGAGATAACAACAAGCTCCATGGAAGTCCAGGAAATCATCAGAGACTACTTCGAGAACCTATATTCAAATAAACTTGAAAATCTTAAAGAAATGGACAGATTTCTAGATACATATGATCATCCAAAACTGAACCTAGAGGAAATTAATCACCTGAATACATCTATAACACAAAATGAAATTGAAGCAGCAATCAAGAGTCTGCCCAAAAAGAAAAGTCCAGGACCTGATGTATTCTCTGCTGAATTCTATCAGAACTTTAAAGAAGAACTGATACCAACCCTCCTTAAACTGTTCCATGAAATAGAAAGGGAAGGAAAACTGCCTAACAAACCAGGCAAAGACACCTCCAAAAAGGAGAACTATAGGCCAATCTCCTTAATGAACATTGATGCAAAAATCCTCATAAAATAATGGCAAACTGAATTCAACAACACATCAAAAAGATTATTCACCACGACCAAGTAGGCTTCATCCCAGGAATGCTGGGGTGGTTCAACATACGAAAATCAATAAACGTAATAAACCACATTAACAGAAGCAAAGACAAAAATCACTTGATCATCTCAATAGATGCAGAAAAAGCCTTTGATAAGGTCCAACACCATTTCATGATAAAAGCTCTAAGAAAACTAGGAATAGAAGGAAAGTACCTCAACATTATAAAAGCTATATATGACAAACCTACAGCCAGCATTATACTTAATGGAGAAATACTGAAACCATTCCCTCCAAAATCAGGAACCAGACATGGATGCGCACTATCTCCACTCCTATTCACCATATTACTGGAATTCCTAGCCAGAGCAATTAGGCAAGAAGAAGGAATAAAAGGAATACAAATAGGTAAAGAAACTGTCAAAATATCCCTATTTGCAGACGACATGATCCTATACCTTAAAGACCCAAAAACCTCTACTCAGAAGCTTCTAGACATCATCAATAGCTACAGCAAGGTAGCAGGATATAAAATCAACATAGAAAAATCATTAGCATTTCTATACTCTAACAATGAGCAAACTGAAAAAGAATGTATGAAAACAATTCCATTTACAATAGCCTCAAAAAAAATCAAATACCTAGGTGTAAACCTAACAAAAGATGTGAATGACCTCTACAAGGAAAACTATAAACTTCTGAAGAAAGAGACTGAGGAAGACTATAGAAAGTGGAGAGATCACCCATGCTCATGGATTGGTAGAGTCAACATAGTAAAAAATGTCAATACTCCCAAAAGTAATCTACATGTTTAATGCAATTCCCATCAAAATTCCAATGACTTTCATAAGAGATCGAAAAATCTACCATGAAATTTATATGAAAACACAAGAGGCCACGAATAGCCAAGGCAATACTCAGTCAAAAGAACAATGCTGGAGGTATCAAGATACCTGACTTCAAAGTATATTACAAAGCAATAATGATAAAAACAGCATGGTACTGGCACAAAACAGACATGAAGACCAGTGGAACAGAATAGAGGACCCAGATATGAAGCCACACAGCTATAATCAACTTGTCTTTGACAAAGGCACTAAAAATATATGATGGAGAAAAGACAGCCTCTTCAATAAAAACTGCTGGGAAAACTGGTTAGCAGTCTGCAAAAAACTGAAACTAGATCCATGTTTATCACCCTATACTAAGATTAACTGAAAATGGATCAAGGATCTTAATATCAGACCACAAACTCTAAAGTTGATACAGGAAAGAGTAGGGAATACTCTGGAGTTAGTAGATTAGGTAAGAACTTTCTCAATGAAACCCCAGCCGCACAGCAACTAAGAGATAGCATAGATAAATGGGACCTCATAAAACTAAAAAGCTTCTGTTCATCAAAAGAAATGGTCTCTACCATGCTCATGGATTGGTAGAATCAACATAGTAAAAATGTCTATACTCCCAAAAGTAATCGACATGTTTAATGCAATTCCCATCAAAATTCCAATGACATTCATCAAAGAGATTGAAAAATCTACTGTTAAATTTATATGGAAACACAAGAGGCCACGAATAGCCAAGGCAATACTCAGTCAAAAGAACAATGCAGGAGGTATCACAATACCTGACTTCAAACTATATTACAAAGCAATAATAATAAAAACAGCATGGTACTGGCACAAAAACAGACATGAAGACCAGTGGAACAGAATAGAGGATCCAGATATGAAGCCACACAAATATAAGCAACTTATCTTTGACAAAGGAGCTAAAAATATACGATGGAGAAATAGCAGCCTCTTCAACAAAAACTGCTGGGAAAACTGGTTAGCAGTCTGCAAAAAACTGAAACTAGATCCATGTATATCACCCTATACCAAGATTAACTCAAAATGGATCAAGGATCTGAATATCAGACCCCAAACTCTTAAGTTGATACAAGAAAGAGTAGGAAATACTCTGGAGTTAGTAGGTATAGGTAAGAACTTTCTCAATGAAACCCCAGCAGCACAGCAACTAAGAGATAGCATAGATAAATGGGACCTCATAAAACTAAAAAGCTTCTGTTCATCAAAAGAAATGGTCTCTAAACTGAAGAGAACACCCACAGAGTGGGAGAAAATATTTGCCAACTATACATCAGACAAAGGACTGATAACCAGAATATACAGGGAACTTAAAAAACTAAATTCTCCCAAAACTAATGAACCAATAAAGAAATGGGCAGGTGAACTAAACAGAACTTTCTCAAAAGAAGAAATTCAAATGGCCAGAAAACACATGAAAAAATGCTCACCATCTCTAGCAATAAAGGAAATGCAAATTAAAACCACACTAAGATTCCACCTCACCCCTGTTAGAATAGCCATCATCAGCAACACCACCAACAACAGGTGTTGGCGAGGATGCGGGGAAAAAGGAACCCTCTTACACTGTTGGTGGGAATGTAGACTAGTACAACCACTCTGGAAAAAAATTTGGAGGCTACTTAAAAAGCTGGACATCGATCTACCATTTGATCCAGCAATACCACTCTTGGGGATATACCCAAAAGACTGTTACTCCAGAGGCACCTGCACATCCATGTTTATTGCGGCACTATTCACAATAGCCAAGTTATGGAAACAGCCAAGATGCCCCAGCACTGACGAATGGATTAAGAAAATGTGGTATCTATACACAATGGAATTTTATGCAGCCATGAAGAAGAACGAAATGTTATCATTCGCTGGTAAATGGATGGAATTGGAGAACATCATTCTGAGTGAGGTTAGCCTGGCTCAAAAGACCAAAAATCGTATGTTCTCCCTCATATGTGGACATTAGATCAAGGGCAAACACAACAAGGGGATTGGACTATGAGCACATGATAAAAGCGAGAGCACACAAGGGAGGGGTGAGGATAGGTAAGACACCTAAAAAACTAGCTAGCATTTGTTGCCCTTAATGCAGAGAAACTAAAGCAGATACCTTAAAGCAACTGAGGCCAATAGGAAAAGGAGACCAGGAACTAGAGAAAAGGTTAGATTAAAAAGAATTAACCTAGAAGGTAACACCCACGCACAGGAAATCAATGTGAGTCAACGCCCTGTATAGCTATCCTTATCTCAACCAGCAAAACCCCTTGTTCCTTCCTATTATTGCTTATACTCTCTCTACAACAAAATTAGAGATAAGGGCAAAATAGTTTCTGCGGGGTATTGAGGGGGGGAGCGGGAGGGGGTGGAGTGGGTGGTAAGGGAGGGGGTGGGGGCATGGGGGAGAAATAAACCAAGCCTTGTATGCACATATGAATAAATAAAAGAAAAATGAAAAAAAAAAAAAAAGAAATGGTCTCTAAACTGAAGAGACCACAGAGTGGGAGAAAATATTTGCTAGCTATACAACAAAGGACTGATAACCAGAATATATAGGGAACTTAAAAAACTAAATTCTCCCAAAACTAATGAACCAATAAAGAAATGGGCAAGTGAACTAAACAGAACTTTCTCAAAAGAAGAAATTCAAATGGCCAAAAATCACATGGATAGTATCTTAAATATACTTCTGCTTCCATTGTGCTTTCTTTGAAAAAAGTGGGTTATTGTGATTTGTATACCAATCCACTTTCTGAGTACCCATTTTCCTTTCTGTGTTTCCCTATAAGGTTCAATCAATATCTAAGAATGCGTTTTATATCCCACTCTAGGCCCAATCTGGAACATAGATTTGCAGAGATAATTCTTCAGTCTTTTCATCCTGATTCCTTAAACAACTTACGCATTTTCATTTTTGCTGGCTTTTGTGAATTATGACTGAAATCCATCTTGATTTAGCCTGATTTTCCTTTCAGGAAAAATGTAAGTAAACACAGTGGTTTTCATTATTATTTTCATATATATACAAAATATTTTGAACATATTCAGCCACTAGCAAGTTATCTTTTCCCCTCTTCTACTGCTACCTTCAACCAAACAGTCCCTATTCTTTAATCATATTGTTATTGTTAATGTTACTATTATCAATTTTTGTCTACATTTTGCATATAAAAAATACTCATTATTCTTTTTTGAACTTTTGTTACCATAATCAACATTCTTATCCATTTCCCTACAAATGACGTTTCATCCTTTGTGTCTGAATAATACTCCAATGTGTGTATAGATGTAGATATAGATATAAGTAAATGTATATGTATATATGTAATATATATACAAATATGATATACTATATATATATACATATATATATATCATGTATTATTTATCCATTCAGTGACAGAAAACTTTTTGCATTCACTATGTTAATCATTGTTACTGTTGCTACTGTAAACATACATGTTGAGGTACACCTATTGTATGTTGACTTAGACTATGAGTGGTACAGCAGGGTGATATGGCAGTTTTATTTTTACAAGTTTTGAGAAAACTCTATACTGACTTTCATAGTGGCTGCACTAAGTTACACTCCTAGCAATAATGTGTACAAATTTCTTTTCCCCTGCTTCCTCACCAGCATTTGTTGTTGTTGTTAGTTTTCTTACTATTTGCCATTCTGTATGGGGTGAGATGGAATCTCAGCAACATTTTCATTTGCATTTCCTTTATGGCTAAGGATATTGATCATTTCTATGTTTTTATTGACCATCTATGCTTCTTCTCTTGGGAACAATTTGTTCAATTCATTTGTATATGTATTAATTGGAATATTTGCTCTGTTTCACTTTTTGGAGCTCTAAGTTGATTTTCAGTGACTTCTTTAAGTTCTTTTGAATATACAGTCAATCATCTCAAATTGTGATAACTTGACTTCATACTTTCCTTTTTGTATTCATTTTATTTCTTTTATAGCTTCTGGTAGTAATTCAAAGTATATTGAATAAGAGTGGAGAGAGTGTACACCCTTATCTTTTTTTGGACTTCAGAGGAGATAGATGGAGTTTTTGTTCATTTAGTACAATGTTGGCAATATTTTATCCACGTAGACCCTCTATTATGCTGAGGTATATTCCTTTTATTCCTTGTTTCATCTGGATTACACCATGAAGGCATGTTGGATTTTGTCAAATCATATTTTTCTGCATTTATTAAGAAAATCATTTGAAAACTGTCTTTCATTCTGTTTATGTGCTGTATTATGTTTATTGACATATGTACATTGGACTACCCTTGCATCTGATACAAGACAAACTTGTCACAATATTTTTATATTCTTAAATTTTGTTTTCAAGTATTAAAAGTTTGTGCATGTTTTTATCAAATTAATTGGTCTCTAATTTTCTGTTTATACTGTGTCATTATCTGTTTTTTATAAAGACACTAAAATCTACTTAGAATGAGCTTGGTATCCTTCCTTCTCTTTTCATTTCATGGATCAGGGTGAGGACTGTTGATAGTTCTTCCCTAAAAGTCTCACTAACCTGGAGTCAATCTACCCATTCCTGGACATTTCTTTATTGCTATGCTCATTACTGTTTCAAACAGATTACTTGTTAGAGACCTGATAAGTGGTTTGCATAATTTTAGGTCAATTCATGCATGTAAAATGAGCCAAGAAATTTATCCACTTTTTGTAGATTTTACTGTTTATTTGAATGTGTTTTTAAAGTATCCTCTGCTTCTCTATGAAATTTCACATTTATTTGATATGTTGTTTTGCTTTTAATCTCTAATTTTATTAATTTGGATCTTTTCCTCTTCTATTGATTACTCTGACTAACAATTGGTCAATTTTGCTTATATTTTCAAAGAAATGACTTTTTGTTTCATTAATTCTTTGAATTGCCTAATTTTATTCTTCAATTCATTAATGTCTGCTCTCATAATTTTGTCATATATTTGCATCTACTGCTTTTGATTTTGGTTTGTTCTATGATTCTAAGACCTTGAGACTAATCACAGGGTTATTTATTAGTTTCTCTGATTTTTTATGTAGTTACTAATTAATAACTATAAAGCTTCTTGGTACAGTCCTTTCTGTGTTCTGAAGGATCTGGTAAGCTGTTTTCATTTTCATTTGATTCTAGCAATTTTTTGATTCCCACCCCTTTATTTCATTGATGACACACTGATCAATAGTGTTTTATTCAGTCACAGTGTTGTTGAATATTTTCTGTACTATATTTTAATGTTGACTTCTAGTTAGAATCAATTATGGTTTTGTTAAAGACACAATGTTATTTCACTTTTGTTCCATTTGTTAATACTTTATTTCCTACAGTATTATTATCTACTTTTGAGAACTTCCATGAACTGTTGAAAATAATGAATATTCAGTAGTTGTCAAGAATATTCTGCACATGTCTGTTAATAATATTATTTTCTCCTAAAAGTTCTTTTTGAATTTTTTTGGTCTGGATGAGCTTCATTTTATCAAGTTTGGTATATTGGAGATTGGTGATACCTGGAATACGTAGACAGGAAAAAAACCTGGATATTTTTCTCATTGTGGCATCATAAACCTCCTCAAAATTTTACCTTGTATTAGCTGGCAAATTTCATGTACACAGTGATTAGCAGCAATCTGAAAACATTTGATAATTTATGCTTTTCTTGTAACATATGTTTTGTTAAGTTTTCTATAATTATAGAGTATTTTGAGGTGGTCTTGAAATCGTTAAAGTTGTATGAGCATAAACATAGATGTGATGTAAGTGTTCTTCATGAATATTATGTGTGAAGGGTAATTTATAAATATTTAACTTCTGGTATTTTTTCTGTGCTTTTGGAATTGATTTTGTAATGGTTACTATTTCAGCTTTCTCATGCACACTTCTCTCAACATATTTCTCCGTGTAAGTTATGGGTTGTAATTTTTACCACTTTCATCACAGGATAACCTCAAACTTAATAGCTGAAAGATTTTATTCTTGAATTAATTTTTAAATGAATCCAGCACTTGTGTGAATATTTAAATTCCTAGGACAACCATTTCTTTTTGGCTCAAACATCTCTTAATTTCTTAGGATTTTCCTTCTGAGTTCTTCTGAGTTCCTAATACACCATGTTTTAGTCACCTCCATTTGTACTGTGTTTTAAAGCAGCATGTTACATAAGATGAATAGTTTTTACACTAAGTTTTTGTCTTTGGAGGCAGTGACTGGATTTTAACCAAATCATTCCCATGGATGAATTTGAGATTATTATATTGGGTTTGAGAATATTATTCCAAATTTGAGAATATTGCTCAGGCATATGGCTATGAGATTTTGTTTATTCCTTAAAATATTTTCTTTCTTTTCTTAATATTTTGATAATGGTCCCAATATCCAAGTTGCTGTTCAGTACTTTTCAATTATCCCATTTTTGCAATTAATATTTTTAAAATTCTAAAATTAATGTAATTCCTAATGTAATCTCTGACAAAATCTTTTCTTTCTGTGTTTCTCTGTGAAATTCAATCTATCTCTATGAACAAGTTTTATATTCCTTTCTTTGCCCAGGATGATACATAGAATTGTGATTTCCTATTTGCATCTGTTCTTCCATCTTCTCCAATTTTGTAGAAGAGAATACATAAGCAATAATAAGAATGACAAAGTGTTTTTACTAGTTTGAGATAAGGATGGCTATACAGAGAGATTCCTAGAATTGCTTCCATGCACATGTGAATTACAACCTGAATTGGCTTATCTCTACCAAACTTCTTCACCACTTCCCAGTCACCTTCCCATAGTGGCTTCTGTCAGTTTAAGATTACTATATTTAGCTCCTCTACAGTGGGTACATCAAACACTTTCAAGTTTGGGGTTTCCTACCTTTCCTTATTCCTCCTGTATGTGTTCTCCTCTTAGTATGTGACCTATGTCCAATAACATTACTGCATTTGTTTTAGGTCTAAACTGCATATGAAGGAGAACATATGATTTTTGGCCTTTTGAGCCTGGCTAACTTTGCTTAAGATGATGTTCTCTAGTTCCTTTTACTTGCGAATGACAAAATTTCATTCTTCTTCATGGCTAAGTAAAATTCCATTGTTTATAAATACCACATTTTCTTAATCCATTTGTCAGTAGTTGGGCACCTTGGCTGTTTCCATAACTTGGCTATTGTGAATAGTGCTGCAATAAACATGGCTGTTCAGGTTCCTATGGAATAACCTGAGGTGCATTCTTTTGGGTGTATCCCTAGGAGTGAGATTGCTGGATCATATGGCAGATCTATGTTTAATTTTTTAAGAAGTCTCCATATTGTTTTCCAAAGTGGTTTTACTAGCTTACATTCCCACCAGCAGGATATGAGGGTTCCTTTTTCCCTGCATCCCTGCCAACATTTGTTGTTAGTGGTGTTTTTGATGATAGTTATTCTAACAGGAGTGAGATGGAATTTTGGTGTGGTTTTGATTTGCATTTCCTATATGGCCACAGATGGTAAAAATTTTTTCCTCTGTTTTTTGGCCATTTGGATTTCTTCTTTTGAAAAACTTCAGTCTACTTCAGTTACCCAGTTGTTTATTGGTTCATTAATTTTTTTGGAGAGTTTAGTTTTTTGAAATCCCTGTATATTCTTGTTATCAGTCCTTTGATGTATAGCCAGCAAATGTATTCTCCCACTCTGTGGGTGGTCTCTTCAGTTTAGAGACCATTTCTTTTGTTGTGCAGAACCTTTTAAATTTTGTGTAGTGCCAATTGTCTATCCCTTCTCTTAGTTGCTGGGCTGCTGGTGTTCTATTGAGGAATTCATATACCTATTGATTCCAGAATATTCCCTCCTCTTTCCTGTACTAACTTCACATTTTCAGGTCTGATATTAAGATCCTTAATCCACTTTGAGTTGATACTAGTACAGGGTGATAGTTTTGGTTTTCTACAGGCAGATAATCACTTTTCCCAGCAACACTTGCTGAAGAGGCTGTCTATTCTCCATCGTATATTTTTGTCACCTTTGTCAAAAATAAGGTGGGCATAGCTGTGTGGATTCATATCATAGTCCTCTCTTCTATTCCACTGGTCTTATTTGTTTTTGTGCCAGTACCCTGCTGTTTTTATTGCTATGGCTTTATAATATAGCCTGAAGTCAGGTATTGTGATACCTCCAACATTACTCTTTTTGCTGAGTATTTCTTTGGCTATTCGCAGTCTCTTGCATTTCCAAATGAACTTTAGGGTAGGTTTTTCAATCTCTGTGATGAATGACATTGGGATTTTCATGGGAATTGCATTGAACATGTAGATTGATTTTGGTAGTGTAGCCATTCTTACTATGTTGATTCGACAAATCCATGAGCATTGGAGATCCTTGCATCTTCTGTAGCCTTCCTCAAACTCTTTCTTCAGAGGTCTGTAGTTCTCCTTGTAGAAGTCATTCATCCTTTGTTAAGTTTACTCCTAGGTACTTGATTTTTTTTGAGGCTACTGCAAATGGAATTGTTTTCTTATATTCTTTCTCAATTTATATAGAAAAGCTAATGATTTTTGTAAGTTGATTTTGTATCCTGCCACATTGCTGAAACTGTTTATGGTGTTTAGGAGTTTTGGGGTAGTCTTTTGGGTCTTTGAGGTATAGGACTATGTTGTCTGCAAATAGGGTACTTTAACAGTTTCTTTACCTATTTGTATTGCTCTTATTTCTTCTTCTTGTCTTATTGATTTGGCTAAGAATTCCATGTCTGTGTTGAATAGGAGTGGGGAGAGTGGGTACCCTTGTCTCATTCCTGATTTTAGGGGAAATGGTTGCCATTTTTCTCCACTAAGTATGATGTTCACTATAGGTTTGTCATATATAGCCTTTACAATGTTGAGGTAAATTCCTTCTATTCCTATTATTCTTATAGCTTTTATCATAAAGTGGTGTTGGATCTTATCAAAGGCTTTTTCTGCATCTATTGAGATGATCAAGTGGTTTTTGTCTTTGCTTCTATTGATGTGTTGTATTACGTTTGTAGCTTTGCATATGTTGAACCATGCCTGTGTCTCTGGGATGAAGGAACTTGGTTGTGATGAATGATCTTTCTGATATTTTGTTGGATTTGGTTTCCCATTATTTTATGGAGGATTTTTGCATTGATTTTTATTAAGGAGATTGGCCTATAGGTCTCCTTTTTGGATATGTCTTTTTCTGGTTTTGGGATGAGTATAATACTGCCTTCGTAGAATGAGTTATGCAGTATTCCTTCTTTCCTATTTTATGGAAAATTTTAAGAAGAGTTGGTATTGGTTCTTTAAAGGTCTGACAGAATCCATCAGGTCCTGGAATTTTCTTTTTTTGGAAGATTATTACTGCTTCAATCTCATTTCATGTTATAGATCTGTTTAGGTGGTTAGTATCCTTTTGGTTCAGTTTTGGTTAGTCATAAGTATCTAGGAATTTGTCCATTTCTTCAAGATTTTCCAATTCATTGGAATGTAGGTTCTCAAAGTAATCTCTAATGATATCTTGGATTTCCTTGGGGTTTGTTGTTATCTCCCCTTTGTGTTTCTGATTTTACTGATTTGGGTTTTTTCTCTCCTCAGTTTAGTCAGGTTTGCCAGGGGTATGTCAATCTTGTTTATTTTTTGAAAGAAACAGCTTTTTGTTTTGTTGATTCTTTGTATAGTTTTTTGGTCTCTATTTCATTAATTTCAGCCCTTATTTTTTATTGTTTCTCTCCTGCTTTGTATTTGGGTTTTGCTTGATCTTGTTTTTCTAGGAGTTTGAGATGTACCATTAGGTCATTGATTTGTGATCTTTCTGTCCTTTTAATATATGCACTCATGGCTATAAACTTTCCTCTTCAGACTGCCTTTGCTGTGTCCCATAGGTTCTGGTAGGTAGTGTTTTCATTTTCTTTAACCTCCAGGAACTTTTAAATTCCTCTTTTATTTCATCAATGACCCTTTGATCCTTGAGCAATATGTTGTTCAGCTTCCAATTGTTTGCATATTTTCTGTTTTTTTGTTTTTGTTGAGTTCTAGTTTTAATGCACTGTGATCAGATAGGATGCAAGGGATTTTTTTATTTTCTCATATTTGCTGATGCTTGATTTGTGCTCTAAGATATGACCAATTTTGGAGAAATTTCCCTGCACTGCTGAGAAGAATGTATACAGTGCATATGCTGGATGAAATATTCTTAGACATCAGCTAGGTTCATTTGATCTATGGTGTGATTTAGTTCTAGAATTTCTTTATTGATTTGTTTTGTTTGGATGATCTATCTGTTGGTGATAGGGGGTATTAAATTCTCCCACTATCACTGTGTTGGAGTCTACATGTGCTTTTAAGTCCCTTAAAGCATGTTTGATGAAATTGGGTGCACTGACATTGGGTGCGTATTGGTTGATAATTGTTATTTCCTTTTGGTTTATTTCCCCTTTTATTAGTATGGAGTGTCCTTCTTTATCACCTTTGATCAATGCAAGTTTGAACTCTACTTTGTCTGATATAAGTATTGCTACTCCTGCCTGTTTTGGGGGGCCATTGGCTTGGTAAATCTTCTTCAAGCCTTTTATCTTAAGCCATGTATGTCTCTGTCAGTGAGATGGGTCTCCTGTAAACAACAGATTATTGGATTTTCCTTTTTAATCCAGTTTGCCAAACAGTGTCTTTTGATGGGGCAGTTGAGTCTATTGACATTCATTGTTAATATTGATAGGTATGTGCTGATTCCTGTGATTCAGTTGTTTTTGTTGTTTAAGGACTTGATTGTGTACAACTAAATCAGAGCTACTCTCTCATTCCTTGTCTTTTCTTCTCCTGTGGTTTGATATTTCCTATTCTCTCATTGCTTTGTTTGCTTTCATCTTCTGTGTGCAGAATTCTTTGGAGAATCTTTTGGAGTGGTGGCTTGGTGGTCATACATTCTTTTAGTTTCTCCTCATCATGGAAGATTTTTATTGCTCCATCTATTTTGAATGATAGTTTTACTGGGTAGAGTATCCTAGGGTTGAAGTTATTTTCAATCAGTACCTGGAATACCTCACTTCATGCCTTTCTTCCTTTTAAGGATTCCATTGAGAAATCTGCTGTGATTTTGATGGGTTTACCTTTATATTTATGTTTTTTCTCCCTTACAACATTCAATATTTGTTCTCTGTTCTTTGTGCTTGTTGTTTTTACGATAATATGTGGTGGTGAGGTTCTATCTTGGTGTCCTGAAGGATCCTGTACCAGAATGGCCATAACTTTCTTGTGATTTGGGGAATTTTCAGTTATTATTTTATTCAATATATTATGAATCTCTTTTGCTTGAACCTCTTCTCCTTCAATGCCCATGATTCTCAGATTTGGTCTTTTGATGGAGTCAGTGAGCTCTTTTATATTCCTTTCACAGGTCTTGAGTTGTTTGACTAACAGTTCTTCAGTTTTTTCTTTTTTATCTTCGTGTTCTGAGATTCTGTCTTTCATTTGTTCTAGTCTGCTGGAGTGGCCATCCACTGTGTTTTGTGTTTGTTTGATTCTTTTTTTCTGAGGTTTTCTGTATCATGCGTTACTTCCTCTTTAATATTTTCTATTTTCACCTTTAATTCACTTATTACTCTATTTATAGTGATCTCTGTTTCACTTTGATTTTTTTTAGGGCTCCTCTGAGATCATTTATTTGTTTCTGTGTCTCATGTTCATTATTTTTGGCATCCTCAAATGTCTTGAGTGAATCTTGTACATTTTGGTTAACCAAATCTAGTATCTTCTCCATGAAGTTCTCAGTGATTACTTGCATGATTTCTTCATTGAGGATGTATTTGTGGGCATTGCTGGGTTCCTTGGTGTCATTTATCTTTGTTTTGTTTGGGTCAAGAACTGGGTATCCATTTTATTCATTTCCCTCTGAATCCTGTATTAAATTATTTTTTGGAAGAAAGTCATTTCCATCCCATTTTCTTCTTCCCTTTGCTCCACTTGTTTCTGTGCAGCTATGATCTTGATAGGATAGTTGGTGGTTTTAGTCACCTGTTTTCTTTCCCTTGATTTAATTTTGTGTGTGTGTGGCTGTCCTGGTTCTTAGCTAGGTTAGTATGGTATTTCTATCCCTGGTCTGGGTGTAATTTAGCAATAACTAATTCACAGGTTTAATACCTGGCCAGTAGTTTATATATTATATAGAAGACTCTTTGGTAGTAGTATCTACAAGCAGTGGGAATTGGGGGGTTAATGTTTGTTAGGCTAGGTATAAAAATTTGGGAACTTGAATAGGTTGTCACTAAAAGGGGAGGCGGGAAATGGGGTGAGTCAGTGGGGGAAGCAATGGGTGGGCTGCTCATTTTTGTGGTCCGTGTGTGTGTTTGGGTATATTTCTGTTGTTGTAGTGGGGGGTGCTTGTGTCATGGATTGCAGGGGGGTTAGGGTTGTGTAAAGTTAGTATAGTAGGTTGGTCCATGGGTGAGGAGTGTGTCGGAGGGAGGGGTAGTCTGGGGACAAGTTGGGGGATAATGGGAGGGAAAGTTGAGGGCAGGGAAGAGGGTGGGTGAGAAGAGGTAGAAAGAGATGTTGGGAAATATAGCAATGGATTTTAGCACAGGAAAAGGAGGGAGAGTGAAGGGCATGAAAGTAGGGATGTGAAGATGATGATGGTAAAGTTGATAGTACAGAAAGAAAAAAGAGATAATAAGAATAAAAATAAAAAAAAGAAAACCCATAACAAACAAACAAACAAAAAACAGAAAAACAAACAAAACCAACCAGGTTCATGAACAATAGAATTTTGGTCTTAGTTTAAGTTCTGGAGTTACTCCTCTGGCATCCAGTCCTGGTACTGGCATATAAGCAGAAGCTCTGATGTGGTCTCACCAGGTGATTGGGTTGTGAGTAGTGTTTTGTTTTGTTTTTCTGTCTACCAGTTTAATTGAAATTGTGAGGTGAGTTAGGTTTGCCAGATCATGCAAGGTGGTCAGAGCTATTGACTTCCCCCAGCTGACAGCTGTATTTTCCTTCAGCTGCAGCTGTATTGTCAGCTCCTCCTCCGGTGAGGTGGGGCAGTTCAGTTTTGAATCCTGCCCTCTGTTTCAGGATATCAGCTCTGAAATCCACTACCTGCCCTGCTTTGGAAGTGACTTTTTGCTGTGTTTGTTTACTGAGATTTCCATGCTGGGGTTTTACTTCTTTGTCCCTCCCCCTTTCTCTGGAGTAGGTTCAGTGTTCCATCAGCCCCTTCTGCTGACAGTTTGGTGTTTGTTTTTCAGTTTTATGGGGAAGTTCAGCTTTGGATGCTGCTCTCTGGTTCAGGAGATGATCTCTGTGATCTACTACTTCCTTGCTTAAGGGAGTGGCTTATTGACTGCCTGTGCTCAATCTTCACTGCCTTTCCAGATGGTGGCATATGCCACCATATCCAGCTTTACTTTATTGAGATATCCCTGTAATTTTTCAAATTTCTATACACCATTATGTGTACAGAGTTTCAGTTACATCTTAGTTGAGTGTGATTATTCTTTTCCTTTTCTTTTTTTTGGGGGGGCATGTTTTTGGGATTTGGGGGGTATTTACATGGTTCCTGACTTAGGAAAATTCCAAAACTTTACTTTAAAAATGTTTTATTTCTACAATTCTTGATCTGCTTTAGGCAGATTTGTTTAGTTATTCTCTTCTGACTTGTTTGTTTTATTTCTAATTTTAAAAGAATTGTGAAAAATGTCTTATTTATAAGAATCACAATTTAGTGATTACTGTTTTGAATGTTGATATTTTCTATAATAAATCTACTTGTATATCATAACATAATATTTGTGTTCTTATCTTGTTCTTTCTAATTTTTAAATATTTATATTCACTCATTGCATATATCTGCACTATTTAGCATACACAAAGCTAAGGGATATATGAGCTTGTGGCCTACTTGGTTACATTTTTTCATTGTGAAAGCATCTGCCTTAAGCTTCCACCTGAATTGTCCTGGAAACATTCATATACCCCATGTTTCAGAGTCAGATTAGTCTGATTATTAATCCTTTCAGGTAAGCCAGTTTTATATTTTCTGGATTTTTGTGGGTTTCTGAATTTACACTTTACTTTGTTCTTATAAATTATTCCACAAGATATTAGTTTCTTTCTTTTTTATCATTATTTTGTCATTTCAAAACTTTTATTTTCCTCTTCTTTTAGTCTTAACATAATTTTACTAAATAGTGAAATGTATATAAGAAGGTGTTTGTTTTAATTTTTATCTCCTTTTGCTTAAAAATGTACTTAGATTTGGAATTTTTAGTACATGTAACCTGAGACCAATTTGAAATTCTTTGTCCTTGTGATGCCAAAAACTTACTCAAAACTCTATATTTTCCTTGTTACTGTTAGGAACAGAGTATTTATATGCCAGTTGATACCATGGCAATATATTACCATTTGATGTTATACATATTTATTACATTTTATGGGTTTATATGGCATTTTGAGTTGATCCTGGACTCTTGAGAGTTCCATGACCATAAATCTATATTTATACATTTATTTTCAACAAGATTATTCTGGTATATGGAAGGTAATCTATAAATATGTTTTGTGATATATTTTTCTTTGTATTTAGAATTAATTTTGTAATTATAATATTTCAATATTGTCATGCACACTTCTCAGTACATTATTGCTGTATCCACATTAATTTATTAATTCTTCACAGTGTAATTTTATAAAATTATGTCTAAAAGCAAGCTTTCTTTCATTTGCCTTTGTATTTCTTTGAGGGTTAAGTGTAATGGTAATGCCCTTAGAATAGGTCCAGGCCTTATTTTTTTTGCAGTACTGGGGTTTGAATTCAGGATCTACAACTTTAGCCAATTCACCAGCACTTGTTGGTAATGGGTTTTTCAAGATAGGTTCTTACAAATTATTTGCCTGGACTGGTTTTGAACTATGATTCTCCTGATCTCTGCCTCCTAGGTAGCTAGTACAGGCATGAGCCATTGGCACTGACCAGGCCTTCATCTTAATAGACTTCTTTGATTTCTGTTATACATTCATTTTGTAGTATGTCTTGGTCATATACATATGCATAAAGATTAGAATTCATATTATGACATTGTAATCAAGTTTTCTATAAAGTTTTTACCTATGTAGATGCTGAATGGATCCTAATTGCATCCTTTTCTTGCAAAATTTTGGGTAAACTATACTTAGATATTGGAATCTTTAATAATTATTCTGACATGTTGAAGTGAATGCTTTGTTATGCCACCAGTTTTTTTTTCTTCTTTTTAAAAATGTGTTGGGTATTGTCCCTTTCCCACATTTGATTAATGGGACTTTTTGGCTGGTGAAGTGGCTCAAATGGTAGAATGCCTCCTAGCAACCATGAGGCCCTGAGTGATGCCAAGAAAAGTAACCAAATGAAAAGACAAAAGTTTTCTTTCCCTTGTGTCTTCTTTGAAATTGATCATTTCTTACAGTTTTCATACATGTGTTTTCCACGGAGTGCTTCTTTTTCTTCTGTGTTTTCCCGTGAATTTCAGTTTATCTCTATGAACATATGTCAAATCATGGAATAGGGATATCCTGGAACTCAGGTTGTGAACATTTTTTTTTGCCTTTTTATCTTCAGTTTTGAAGGATCAAGTTTGCTGGAAAATCTTTCTGTATATAAGGACTGAAATCAATCTTTGTGAAATGTGATATTGTACCCACACTGTGAAAATATTTTTATCTTTTTTTGAGTGATAGTGGGATTAAATTTTTTTGGTTATTGAATACACAATGCAGCCTATGTAACATCTTTATTATACTGGTTGTTATTCTATATGCTACAGTACTGATTGATGTTTGTGTGTGAATTTTCTTTCATTTTTCCTTAAAAACACAATGCTCTTTTTGTTCAATTCCTCCTCTCATATGTACTTTTTTATTATTTTTATCTCAAAATTTGTTGTTTCCCACTGTAACCTCAGTGTGTTTTTACTCAAATAGTAGAATATATTCAAAAAAGGGTTTACTTTAAATTTGTATGTCCTTTACTATAAATCTTTAGTAACATAGATTACCAATTCTTGGCCCTATGGCTACCTTAATTTTCTTTGGCATCATGGTGTCAGAAATTTCCTCAATGGTCTATGTTTTCCAGTTAACCTTCATGTACACAATGTTTAGCAGCCAGCTAAAGCCACTCCAATGCTTTACAATTTTCATATAGGTTGTACTTTGTTAAATACTGTAAATTTATATGGAATTTTAGAATAACCTGGATCCTTGAGCACTTATGGAATTTAGATATAACCTATACTAATAATTACTCTGAAATGTAAAAGGTAATTTTAGATAGTATATTTTGGTGTATATTTTCTGAATGATTGGATTTTCTGCACTCTCATGCACACATCATTGTAGTATCTTTCTTTTTTGTTTTTCAATATCACAGTAGTGATTAATTGGCATTTTCTTTTTTCCCTACAAATGCAATGGGCAAATTTTTTTAATTTTCTTAATTTTCTTATCATTTTAATTTTATTTGTTATTATTCTTCAATCACATTAACTGTAATATTAGTAAAATAGTAATTTTATAATTTTCCTAAAAAGTTTGATGCAGCTTAAGATGTTTCCTATAAATATTTATGGCTTTTTGTATAAATCTTTTAATTAAATTGACTATTCCTGATGTTGATAATCTGTGCCCAACATGACATTCTATTTAATTGTGATGTCAGAAAATTTTTCATAATTCTGCATTCTTTTCATAGTCATCATAAACACATTGTCAGTAGAAACCACTCCAAAATTTATCATATAACATTTTTTTTACTCCAAAAAATTCTATTACATTTTGACATGACCCTAGAATGTTCAGAGTTTAAGGAGTGAATAAATTTTGATATAATCTTTCCTTAATTTTCCCTTATACTTATGTTTGTAAATATATGTCTTGTGATACTTTTCTTTGTTTTGGGGATCAATTTTAATGCTTATTATTGTACCACTCTAATGCCCTTTCTCAGTGTAATATTGATCCATGCAAATTACTGGTTTTCTATCTCTTAACAAAGATGCTTTGAATCATACATTAAAGCATCTTTCTTTTGATTTGCCAGTGTGTTTCTACCCATACTTGGATGAAAATTTAATATCCTAGGTCAGTTCCATACTGCTGCTTGAAACATGGCCACACTTTTTTTAAATTACATAAAAATTCTTGTTTTTATTGTTTTATTATTCATATGTGCATACAAGGCTTGGGTCATTTCTCCCCCCTGCCCCCACCCCCTCCCTTACTACCCACTCTGCCCCCTCCCTCTCCCCCCAACCCCCTCAATACCCAGCAGAAACTATTTTGCTCTTATCTCTAATTTTGTTAAAGAGAGAGTATAAGCAATAATAGGAAAGAACAAGTGTTTTTGCTGGTTGAGATAAGGATAGCTATACAGGGAGTTGACTCACATTAATTTCCTGTGTGTGTGTGTTACCTTCTAGGTGAATTCTTTTTGATCTCACCTTTTCTCTAGTTCCTGGTCCCCTTTTCCTATTGGCCTCAGTTGCTTTTAAGGTATCTGCTTTAGTTTCTCTGCATTAAGGGCAACAAATGCTAGCTAATTTTTTAGGTGTCTTACCTATCCTTACCCCTCCTTTGTGTGCTCTCACTTTTATCATGTGCTCAAAGTCCAATCCCCTTGTTGTGTTTCATGGCCACACTTCTAAAGGCATTTCTTTTGAGGTCTGTAATTCCCCCAAATATTAATATGTCCTTGTCATTTTCATGTTCACTGCAAGAATAAGCTAGGTTGTGACTACATGACAATTTACCTCCTCCACTTAGTTGTTCCTTTAAGGTGTTCATTAGAATATAATCAAATCTTTTCTTAAAACTATTCAAGTCTGTCTTATCTGGGAATTGGAATCTTTCTTAATTATTCATATATGTGTTTACTTTAAATTTTTTTCTGTCATTTCTAGGTCTAGTAATAATGGTCCCTTTTATGTAGTCCCTGATAATTACTTTTTTATACTACAATGTCATCTTTGATCTGTCATTTCTTATGGTTTTTATATTGATGTATTTCCACAGAAAAATTTCAATGAGCATTTACTTTCTATGGTATTCTATGGATTTCTAAGTCTATAAATATGCCTTATATAATGGTCTTGTACCTTTGTCACATATAGAACTGGCTCATCTTCTTGTTCCTTTTCATCTTGTTGTTTGAAGTTCCCCCAATCTCAAATTTTCCTGATAGACTCTGTGTGCAAAGGTCTTAAAATCAACTAATTTCAGTTTCATTTTGCACCATATCTGGAATTATTTTACCTTTTTTGTGGTCATCATTTTTCAAATTGTTCTTTCTTGTGGAAGTTAGAGTTGTTTTAAGAGCACTGAGGTTAGAAGTCAGGTTATGACAACTTGGTAAATCATCTTCTTCACTAAGTTTTTGTCTTTGGGTACAATGATTGAATTTTAACCTAATCATTTTCTTATGAAAATGTTTGTATCTACTGTACCTGCACACTGCATACAGACATGTGACAGTGAGTTTTTCTTTATGCCTTCTAAAATTTTAATTTTTTTCTAGAATCTAGTCCTTTTTGTGGTGGGACTGAGGATTGAACTCAGGGCTTCATCTTGCAAAGCAGGCACTGTATCATTTCAGCCACACATCTAGTCAAGAATCTATTCCTAATAGATACTCATAATTCCTGTTCTTCTCAAAATTAGTCATTTATATAAATGTATTTTCCAAAATTGTCTGAGTTATTGTTTTCTTTCTTTTCTTTTTATTTGTCTTTCTGTATCTCTAGGAACATGTTTTATAGCCTCTTCATGAACCGTCCTGTCACATGAAAAGGTGGTTCTCCCTTTTTGCTTTCTCATGCTGAGTTATGAAGCTTCCTCCTTACTCTAAGTTTTCCTGATAACCTTAGTGTACAGGCAATATACTCTAATCTGATATTGCACACTCTCATAAAAATACTATTTTCATTTTCTAGATTGATGCTGAGTTTAAAATTTTCCTTTCTTAACAAAGTAAAAATAGAATCTGTATGGGGAATAGAACCTTAAATTCATGAAGGTTTGTTTTGTAATTGCTACAATTTTTTATAATTGCTTATACATTGAATAATTTCATGGTTAAATTTTTTTTCCATTTTTTTCTCTAAATATGCTGTTCTATGTATCAATTTACCTATACATGCTATCTTTTAATATTACTTTTGCAACTTTGACTTGATTTTTTATTTTCTTCTCAATTAAATTCAATATACTTTTTCTATTAGGAAAATATATTTTGAGAAGTTTTCTTTGAGTTTATATCTCTGCTTGTGTAAATATTTACTTATATATAGTGGTGATTCCAGGAAGAGATGTGCTCTCTCTACCTTCATTTTCTTTCTAATTGTGGTGCAATAAACTTCCTTATAATTATTTGATGTCATGGTGGTCATCATGTAGATAGTGTTTACCAGCCAGTTGAAACAATTTGAATAATATTAAAGTAGCCACCAGAAAAGAAAAAAATAATCTTTCCTGAGAATATGCAGAATAGACTAAATTAAGCTGGCTTTCATCTTTGTGCACACAAAGGTGACTTGTAAAATTTAGAACATGGAAGATGGAAAACACTTCGAGTTTTTGAATGTAAAGATTGTATTTAAATTTTAATTAGTATCTCCAAAGGAAAAACTGAATAAAGAATACATAGGATAGGTAAGACACCTAAAAAACTAGCTAGCATTTGTTGCCCTTAGCGCAGAGAAACTAAAGCAGATACCTTAAAGCAACTGAGGCCAATAGGAAAAGGGGAACAGGTACTAGAGAAAAGGTTAGATCAAAAAGAATTAACCTAGAAGGTAACACACACGCACAGGAAATCAATGTGAGTCAATGCCCTGTATAGCTATCCTTATCTCAACCAGCAAAAACCCTTGTTCCTTCCTATTATTGCTTATACTCTCTCTACAACAAAATTAGAAATAAGGGCAAAATAGTTTCTGCTGGGTATTAAGGGGGGGGAGAGGGAGGAGGCAGAGTGGGTGGTAAGGGAGGGGGTGGGGAGAGGGGGGAGAAATGAACCAAGCCTTGTATGCACATATGAATAATAAAAGAAAAATGAAAAAAAAAAGAATGCATATTTTCAGGTTGTCATATATGAACTTCTAATTGAAATACAGAAGAAGATGGCCAGGCTTTTTAGATTTAGAGAAATTTGGAAAACAAACTAATCTCAAAGAAATTGAGGTTGTGTTCTAAGTACAGGTTTGGTCTAGGACATTGAATTTTCACCCAAGTGCTGACATAAATTTTTTTCTTTATTAATTTATTCATATGTGCATACATTTTTGGGGCCATTTCTCCCTCCTGCTCCCTACCCCTTCCTTCTCCTGCCCCCCTCGCCCCTTGCTTCCAGGCAGAACCTGTTCTGGACTTTTCTCTAATTTTGTTGAAGAGCAGACATAAACAATAATAAGAAAGACAAAGCGTTTTTGCTAGTTGAGATAAGGATAGCTATACAGAGAGATTCCTAGCATTGCTTCCATGCACAAGTGTATTACAACCCAAATTGATTCATCTCTACCTGACCTCTTCACTACTTCCCAGTCACCTTCCCATATTGACCTCTGCCATTCTAAGGTTATTGTATTAGCTCCTCTGCAGTGGGGACCTTAAACACTTTCAAGTTTTGGGTTTCCTACCTATCCCCATTCTTCCTGTATGTGCTCTCCCCTTAGCATGTGACCAAGCCCAAGAACATTACTGCATTTGCCCTAGATCTAAAGTCCGCATATGAGAGAGAACATAAGATTTTTGGTCTTCTGAGCCTGGCTAACATTTCTCAAGATGATGTTCTCCAGTTCCATCCATTTACTTCATTCCTCTTCATTGCTGAGTAAAATTCCATTTATACCACATTTTCTTAAGCCATTCATCAGTAGTGGGGCATTTTGGTTGTTTCCATAACTTGTTGATACATAAAGAAACAATGATTTTAAATGTGAATTAATAGATTTTGCTGTAAAGAAGTAATTAATATCAATTATTGGGGTACAGCAAGCATATACTGAATAGAGTTCATGAGAGTGTTGAAATAATAAAACAAAATTAGTTCCAAACCTATGAAAAAATATCAGAAGACACATATTTGTAAATATCTTCAATATACAAAAATAATTTTGAAGGACATATGATACCTACATCTAGATATACAGTCCTGAAAATTTTAATAATCTATATTGGAACACCTGGCTAGCTCAGTTGGTGGAGCATGAGACTCATAAAATCCATTATCAACTCAAAATATAATAGAAATAAAGAAACGGTAACAAAAGTTAATTGGTGGAAATGTAAATTATTAGATTTTTTCAGCTTGCTGCTTAACCCTGTGCATATGAAGGTTATAAGGATAACAAAATTTTTAGAAACATTCTGACATCACAATGATAGGGAAAGCAAAGTAGCCACAGGTCATCTGTGGCAGATTTCCTAACTATTCTAATTAATATTTGCACAAATAAATAACTTTAAAAATAAACTTCTTAAAATACTTTCCAAAATTTAGGAAAATATGTTGCAATCAAACATAGCAGTATTTCAAATGTTTGAAGGAGCTCAAAACATGTATAAATGTAAGATAAAATTGAGAAAGTCATTAATTTTTAGGGAAAAATGTTGAAACACTCAATCACATACATTGCCACATACCACAACATGCATTATAAAAATTCTCAAAGTAAGGATGATACAACCTACCTAGATTATATTTTAACTTTTATAAGAAAAAAATTTAAACCACATTAAAATCTTGAGAGGAAAGAGATATTTTCCTGAGATAGTGGAAGATTGGACTGAACAACGTTGTCTTTAGCCCAGTGTACACAGTCTGTGAGGATAACTGAGAATATGGGTGAATACTACAATCTCAGAATAAGCAGTACAAAAACTTGTAGGTGTATTTCTACATAACAGGATAAGTCAAGATCATTCAAGCATGTTCTCACAATAATATGGAAGTTTGTAGTACAATATAGAAAAATAATATTCACTCTAACATTATAGGAGGAAAAATATAAAATGGCTTTCCAGTAGGTGGGCCAGCAGCTGCTGGGCCACAGAACGTGGGATTCTGGGGCTGTTATGTGCTATAAAAATCTAATTTAAAAGTCAGTCATTACTCATTAGGTTCCCCTTTGAAGTGGCAGTATCTTAGTTGGAGTAAAAGCCAGGTTAAAGCCAGGTTACCTGATCGTTACTACCACAAACCTGAAGTACTCTTGTGGATTTGTGAGAGATCAGGGTTCCAGGGTTTGTCTATCCATCATCTTGACTTCTCTTCTTCAGTGAGATTTTAGGAGTAATATTTTATGGGTGATGATAGGATTTGAACTCAGGACTTTGTGCTTACAATGTAGGCAGTCTTTTGCTTGAGTCACATCTCAAGCAACTGAGTGAGTTTCTGATTTCAAGGTGGCCACAGCTTACCTGTTATAGAAATTGCCAATCTATCTAAGTGTTTACTCAATGGGAGATGAAATTTGAAATTAAATTACTCAAGATACATGACATTATTTAGGAAAAATAAATGGAATAAAAATTTAGGTGGCAAATATAACATTTATTATATGTTTGAATAAAATTTTTTAAATGACAATTGCCATTTTGGGGAGAAGCAAAAAAAATGTGATCACCAAAATTAATGAGTATCACAATATATGCAAAGACTCACAAAATACAGATACCATAAACAACATGATCTTTGTTGGAACTTTTATAGGATATTGATAAATTTAAACTCAGTACCAACCCAGAAGAAGAAAAGGTATATTTTTTTCATCTTATGGGTGAATAGACAGACTGAACTAAATTGGTTTTCAGAACCATGTACACAAAGGGAAAGAGGCAAACTGAGTATATGGAAGTAATTAAGTCCCTGGAATGAAAAGACTAAAAAGGAGGCATACAATTTTTATTCCAGAGTTCAATTAAACTTGTTCTTGAACATATAGTGAAATTTTTAGAAAGATATAGAAATTAAATCAGCACTCAGATGTTACATTGCAAAGTATAATGCTATGAAAATGTTAACAAATGACTACTTTTATAAAAAATTAAAGGAAAATATATTTAGCAACTGGGGTTTCAGAGACCATTGCTACTGCAACTACAAAAGAAGGAAAAATAGTAGGCATAAACTGCCACATACCTAAATAGTTACTTAAGAAAAAGGCAGCAGCTAGGCATAATATACACAAATTGTAAAAGTAAATCCCAACCTGGTAAAAATCCAGTGAGCATTTCCATTAGGAAAACCTGAGTGGAGAAGTGAATTATGAAGAAGTCATAAAAAGGACTTTATTCATATAGCACATGAAGGTAAGGGGGATAACTTCAAACTGGTGATCCCAATGAAATCAAAAGGAATTTTCTTAGGATTCTTGGGACATGTTTAAGTTGTCAGGTTTTGACTGGCCTACAACATTAAATTTTACCAAATTTCTAATAGAAATGCACAAAAAGTTAAAGGAATGTTTTCAGAATTAAGTAATAAATTGTGCCGTGATAAATGAGGCAAAAATCACGAATATGGATCTATCATGGATTTTGTTACATGGTTCTATGAAATTCAGCATAATGTGTACAATATTATGAGCTCAAATGAATGTTTTCCCCAAATTAAAATTGTGAAAAATGGGAAGTAATCCTTTGAAATATGCACTCGAATTGTGGCAGTTTTATCAAACCAAACATTCATCCTTCTAAGTTAATTTCAGAATGTCAGTTACATGATATTGTGAAATTCAGAAGAACACATACATCATTGATTCTCCCAATAAAAAACAGTGATATATTGGAATCCTTTGAGATATAACTCAGATCCAGGAGGAAAACTTACTGCCATTAAAGCTTCTAACTCTGTTGGTTAAAGAATAAATGTTAAATGTGCCTATGAGATTCAGAATAATACATACTGCATTCTGAGCTAAAGTGAATGTTTATTCCAAATAATACTTTCATATTATATGACAATGTTCTATGTATATTCAAGGAAATATTTAACTACCATTCTAAAACCAACAACTTAGAAATTCAAATATCTGGCAGCACATTCAACTCCTGGAATTGAATCTGTGTTGCACAGTATTCTTCCCCTCATATCACTGTTTTTTATTGGAAGCAATATTCATTTATCTCATAATGCTGTATGATGCTAAATTACATAGAACTCCAATTCAAAAACCAAAACAGTTGAAATGTTGAATAGCAGGAATTAGGTTTAACTCTTATTATTGTGTCCATATTTCACAGATTTAATCCTATCTATCATGGTTTTTGATTTTGAGAAACATTCATTTTAGCTCATAAGGCTGTATTATGCTGAATTTCATGAAAACATATTACTCCCATTCTAAAAGCAAATTATTTGAAAGGTTGAATTACTGGCAGTAAGTTCAACAGTTGGAATTGATTCTGTGTGTAACAGGATTACTCCCAATCAACCACAGTTTTTAGTTGGGATAAACATTCATTTTAGCTCATAATACCATAGCTAATATCGTGAATTTCATGCAAAATGTAACACTCATTCTAAAATCAACTTAATTAGATGGTTGAATGTCTGGCAGTATGTTCAACTCCTCAAATTGAGCCTGTACGTCATGGATTACTTCCCATCTAATACAGTTCATATTTTGGAGAATCATTCATTGTATCTCATAATGCTGTATTGTGCTGCATTTCATTGAAAAATGTAACTCCAGTTCTAAAACCAACTTATTGAGAATGTTGAATATCTGTCAGTAGGTTCAACTCCTAAAACTGAGTCTGTATCATACAGGATTTCTCCCATCTATCATAGATTTTGGTTGAGAGAAACCTTTATTTTATTTCATAATTCTGTATTGTGCTGAATTTAATAGACACATATAAATCCCATTATAAAATTAACTTTGTTAGAAAGTTGAATGCCTGCAGTAAGTTCAACTCCTTGAATTGAGTCTATATTTAGCATGATTACTCCCCATTTACTATGGTTTTTATGTGGGATAAATATTCATTCTAGGTTATATTCTGAATTCCATACCAATGTGAAGCTCCCAATCTTAAACAAAATATTTAGAAGGTTGGATATCTGGCAATAGGTCAATGTCTGGAATTGAATCTGAATTTCACAGAATTACTCCCTATCTATCATGGTTTTATTTGGCAGAAAAATTCATTTTATGCTATATTATGCTGAATTTCACAGGAACATGTAACTCACATCTAAAACCAACTTAGCTAGAAGATTGAATATATGGAAATAAGTTCAACTCCAGGAATTCTGTCTGTATTACAGAGGATTACTCCCCACCTATCACCACGTTTTGTTGGAAGAAACATTAATTTTAGCTCATAATGCTGTATTATGATGAATTTCACAGAAAGATGTGACTCACATTGTAAACCCAACTGTGAGGCAAGATTGAGTGCCTGGCAGTAAAGTCAGCACCTGGATCTGAAGCTGAAATTCAAAGGATTACACTACATCTATTATCCTTACTAATTGGGATAAACATTCATTTTATCTTATAATGCTGAATTTTGGTGAAGTTTAGCTCCTTGAATCAAGTCTGCATATAACAGGATTGCACCCCATCTAGTGGGGATTTTATTGGGGATAAATATTCATTTTACCTCACAATGATAAATTATGCTGAAATTCATAAACATGTAAGTCTCATTCTAATTCCAACTGAGTTAGAAGGTTGAATGTCTGGCAGTAGGTTCACCTTCTGAAATTGAGTTCATATTTCACAGGATTCTTCCTAACTCTCACAGAGTTTGATTGGAAGAAATGTTCATATTAGCTTGTAATGTTGTATTTGTTATTCTTATTTTCATAGAAAGATGTAATTCCCATTCTAAAACCAACATATTTAGGTGGTTTAGTATCTGCTTGTAAGTTCAACTACTGGAATTGAGTCTGTGTGTCACAGGATTCATCCCCACATATGATCATTTTTAATTGGGAACAACATTCATTTACCTCATAATGCTATATTATGCTGAATTTCACTGAAACATGTAACTACAACTCTAATACAATTCTAATACCAAAGTAGTTAGAAGGTGAAATATTTAGATGTTGGTGAAACTCTTATTTTTGAGTATGTATTTCAAAGGATTACTCCCATCAATAATTTTTTTTTATTTTGAGAAACACTCATGTTAGTTCACAACACATGGATTATTCTAAATTTCACAGAAAATATTATTCCCTTTCTAAAACAAACTTTGTTAGAAGGGTGAATGTCTGACAGTAGGTTCAATACCCATAATGGAGTTCTTATTCCCCATGTTCACTCCATATCTAAAATTTACATCATAATGCTGTATTATGATGAATGTCATTGAAACATGTAACTCCCTAGGTAAAACCAACTTATTGTAATATTGAGTGTCTAGCAGTAGGGTTAACTTATGGAGCTGAGTCTGTATTTCACAGGATTACTCCCCATCTATCAATGTTTTTATTTAGAAAAAACATTCATTTTTGTTCCTAATTCTGAAATATGCTGAATTTCATAGAACCATGCAATTCTCACTCTAAAAATAAATAAGCTAGGTTTTAGCTCATGATGTTGTATGTATTATTCTGGCATTGATAGAAACATGTAAGACCAATTCTTTATGCAATTTTGTTACAAGCTTTAATGTCTAGCAGTAGGTACAACACCAGGAATTTTGCCTGTATCTCCACCTTTGTCACCATTTGGGACACTAACCCTAACTTCTAAACCCAAACACATCCCCAAACCAAACCCCAACCCCAAACCAAACCCTAGCCCTACCATATCCCTAAACCTGACCCTACCATAAGACTAACCTTAATCCTCACACACTTATAAACTAACCATAACTCTCACCATAACACTAACCCAATCCCAAAACTATAACTAACACTCACCCTGACAACTCTAATCCTAACCTTAACACTAACCCTAACCTTATCCATAACAACCTAACACCCTAAACCTAACTCTAATCCTACCATTACCCTAACCCTAACCACTAACCCAAAACCTAATAATCAACCTGATCCTGACCATAACCATAACACTAAAACTAACCATAAACCCTAACTCTAACCCTAACGTTACACTAACCATAACCATAACCCTGACACTCATACTAAACTAAACATTAAGCCCAACAAAAAAAGCAACCCTAGCCCTAGCCCTAACCATAACCATAACCCAAACCCCAACACTAACCCTAACCCGAACACTAACCCTAAACTTAACCCTACCCTACCCTAAACTTACCCCTACTTGTAACCATAACTCTAAAAGCAACACCTAGCCCCAAACACAAGCTCACCTACAATGTCAAACCCAACCTAACCTAGAACCTAACCATAACACTAGCCCTAGCTTAGCCCTAGCCCTACCCCTAAATATTCTGTAACCCAAACATAACACTACCCAAACACTAACCCTAATCACAAACCCAACTCTAATAACAACCCTAACTCAAACCTTAGGCCTACTATAACAATAACCCAAACACTAGTCCTACATATAGCCCTAACCCTAGCCCTATACCTATTCCTAGCCATAACACTAAAACTAACCCTAACATAACTCTAACCTAAATCTAAACAAACTGCAACATCAACAGTAACAAGAACAATAACCCCAAATTTAAATCTCACCCTAACCTTAACTCAACCCAAACCCTAATACTATCCCCAACACTAACCCTAGCCATAACCCTAATACTAGTCCTAGCCATAGATGTAGCCATAGCCCTAACCCTAACTGAAACTCTAATCCTAATATCAAACCTAACCTAACCCTAAAACCCTAATCTTAACCCTAACATTGAACATAGAAACCTAACACCCTAACCCTAAATCTAACCACTAACCCAAAACTTAACTCTCATTCTTATCCTATCCCTAACACTAACACTGACATTAACCCTTATCCTAAACCTATAGATGACTCTCACTACCACCTAACTCTAACCAAATCTCAAATCTAACAATAACCCTACAATACCCTATCCCTAACATTACCCTAACCTAAACCTATGCCTAAACATACCTTAAACTAATCGTAACACTAACCCTAACCTTAACCCTAACTCTAACCAAAATCTAACCATAACCCTTCCCTAACCCAACCCAACCCTAATAAGAACACTAAACTAAACCTAACTCTAAACTTGAATCTCACCCTAACCATAACCCCAACACCAACCATAAACCCAACCCTGTTCCTAACCCAAACCTAACCTAAGCCCTACCCCTAACTAACCCTAACCATTACAAGAACCTTAACCCTAACCCTAACTCTATCCCTATCCTAACACTAACCCTAAACCAATACCTAGCCACAGTCCTAATTCTAACTCTAACCCTAACCCCAACCTAAACATAACCCTAACTGTGACCCTAACCCTAATGCTAACCCTAATTTTATCACCAACCCTAACCTTAATCCTAACCTTCCAATAACCCTAATCCTAACCTTACCCTACCCTACACCTAGCCCTAACCCACCATAACCAAAACCTAAACCTAACCATAACATATTCCCAATCCAAACCTTAACAAGAACTCTAATCCTAACCCAACAAAACCCTACACTAATGCTAACCCTTAACCTAAAACTAATGCTAACCCTAACCCTAACCCTAACCTGACCCCAACCAGAACCTCAATACCCACCTAACACCAACCCTAACCCTAACTGTAATCCCAAACACAATCCTGACCTAAATCAGACTGTAACTCTAATAGTCAAATCCCTTGCAATAGCCCTAACCCTATCCCTAGTCCTAGACATAGCCCAAGCCAACCCTAACCCTAACACAATCATAACCCTACCATACCCTAACCCTAAACCTAACAATAACACTCACACTCACCTAGCAAAAACCCCACTCTAACCCTAAATCTAGACATAGCCCTTGGTCTAGCCCTAGTCATAGACCTAGCTTTAATCCTAACCCTAGCCCTAGCCCTAACACTTGCCCTAAACATAAACCTAACCTTAATCACAACCACAACCCCAAACTTAACCCTAACACAAGCCATAGACCTACCTATAGCTCTAGCCTTACCTGTAACCCTAGCCATAACCCTAACATCAGCCCTAGCTGAGGCTATAGCTCTATCCCTAACCCTAACTCTACCCTAACCCAACCCCAAACCTAAACCCAAACCCTAACTCTACCCTAACCCTAACCATAACCCTTATGCTAACCCTAATGCTAACCCTAACACTAACCCCAACCTCAACCCCAACTGCAACACAAAATCTAACCCTAACCCTAAACTTAAATCTAACCCTAACCCTACAGCCAACCACAACCATAACACCAACACCAACCCTAATCCTAACCCTAACACGAACCCTACCCTTAATACTAACCCTAACCCTAGCCCTAGTCATAGCCCTCTCCCTACTCCTACCCCTAACCCTATCCCTAATTCTAATCCTAACCTTGTTAAGGTTGGGGCTAGGTTTAGTATTATTGCTAAGGTTAGCTTTAGGGTTGGCTTATGGTCAAGATAGGGTTAGGGTTAGGGATAAGGTTACATTAGGTTAGGGTTAGTTTGTTGTTAATGTTATGGTAAGGGTTAGGGTTTGCATTGGGTAAGTGTAGGGTTAGGGTTAGGATCAAGCTAGGGCTATGGCTATGGCTAGAGCTAGGCTTAGGGCTAGAGATAGGACTAAGGCTAGTGTTAGGCTTACTGTTTGGGGAAGGGTAGGGTGAGGGTTAGGGTTAAGGCTAGGGCTAGGACTAGGTTTAGTGGTAGGGCAAGTTTTAGGGTTAGGGTTAGGGTTACGGCTAGGACTAGGTTTAGTGGTAGGGCTACTTTTAGGGTTAGGGTTAGGGTAGTGTTAGGGTTATGTGAAGGAGGAGGGTGTTGTAGAGGTAGGGTTAGTGTTAGGGCTAGGGCTGGTATTAGGACTAGGGCTAGGTGTAGGCATAGTGTTAGGGTTAGGACTATTGTTTGGGTAGTTCAGATTAAGTTTAGAGTTAGTTTTAGGGTTAGAGCTAGAGCTTTGTCTATAGCTAGACCTAGGGTTAAGGTGAGAGTTAGGGTTAGGCTGTGGTTAGGGTTGTGTTGTGGGTAGGGTTAAGGTATTATTTGGGAGAGGGTTAGTGTAGGGTTAGGGTTAAGGGTTGGGTATGGGGTTAAGGTTAGTGTTGGGTTTATGGTTGAGGTTGGGGTAGAGATTAGGATTGTGTTTCTGGTAGTGTTAGGATTAGGTTTACAGTAAAGTTTATGGTTAAAATTAGGGATATGGTTAGTTTTAGGGAAAAGGCAAGAACTATGACTATGGAGAGGATTATGGTTAACTCTAGCACTAACCCTAACCTTAGCCCTAGCCCTAACCCAAACCTAACCTAACACACTAATCATAATGCTAACTCTAACCCTAACAGTAAAACCAACCCCAACCTCAACCCAAACCATACCCCTAACCCTAAGTCTAACCCTAAACTTAAATCTACCCTACCTGAAAAACTTAAATATAACCACCACCATAACTCTAACCCTAACACAAGTGCTACCTCAGCCCTAGCCCTGAGGCAAGCCAGAGTCAGAGCCTTAGCCCTAACCATAACCATAACCAACCCAACCCAAACCCTACCACTAGTGCTATACCCAGCACAAGCCATAACCCTAGACCTAGCCCCAACATTAATCCTAACCATAACACTAAACACTAATACTAACCCCAAATCAATCCTAAACACAACCCCAAATCCAGCCCCAATCCCAATACCAAACCCAGCCCTAGACCTAGACTTAACCATTACCCTAGAAGTAGCCAAACCCTAGCCCTAACTCTAGCCCTAGCCCAACCCTAACCCAAACCCAACCATAGTACAAAACCTGACTACACCACTAACCTAACCCCAACTCCTAACCACAAACACAACTCAAACACCAACCACAAACCAGACCTTAGCCCTAGCCCTAGCACTAGCCCTAACCCTAATGATATCCCTAGCCCTAAAACTTACCTTAACCATAACACTAACGCTGCCCTAACCCTAACTCTAATTTAACCATAGTCCTAATCATACATTTATACTAACCCTAACCATACACTAACCATAATCCTAACCCTAATTTTAACCACAACCCTAAACCTAACCCTAACCATAACCATAGTCCTAGACCTAGCATTAGCCCTAGCAAAAACCTTAACTCTAACACTAAGCACAATGCCAAATACAACCCCTACCTTAATCATAACCCCAACTCCAAACCCAAAGATCAAGACCTAGCCCTAGCCCTAACCCTAACCCTAACCCAAGACCATACACTTACCCTCACCATAACCCTACCATAACCCTACCATAACCTTAACTCCAACACAAGGCCAACACCAAACCTAACCCTAACTCTCACACGAATACTAACCCTAACCCTAGCCCTAAGCATACCATACCCAAACAAAAAATACTAACCCTAACTCTAATCTCAACCACACTAAAAGCTATCACCCTAACCTTAACCTACCCTAACCCTAATTGAAACCCTAACCCTAACTCTACCATACATTACACCAACTCTCACCCTAAACCTAACCTTAACCCTAACCAACCATAATATAACCCAACAATACATTACACTACCCTTAAACTTACCTTTAACCCTAGCCCAAAACTTAACCCTACCCTAACCCAAAATCTAACACTAACCCTGAAACTAACACTAAAATAACCCTAACCTAAATGTTATGCTAATCCTACCCCAGCCCTAGCCCTATACCTAACACTAGCCCTACCCTTACGAACCCAAACCCTAATCCTAACCATAACACTAACTCTAAACTAACCCTAACCTAAATGTAACCTTAACCCTAACACTAACTCCATCACTTCTATAAACCAATCCTAAACCTAACCCTAACCCTAACACTAACCCCATCCCTACCGTAAACCAAATCTAAACCTACCCCTAACTCTAAACCCAACCCCAATCTTAACAAGAACCCTAACCTAACACCAACCCTAACCCTACCTTAACCATAATCCTAACCATAATGCTAACCCAAACCATAATCTAACACTAACCAAAATGTAACACTCACCCTAACCCTATACCAAACACTACCATAATGCAACCCTAAATATAACCCTAGTGCTAACCCATAATCCAAACCCAACTCTAACAAGAACCTTAAACATACCCTAACCTTAACCCTAAACAAAATGTAAGCACTAACCTTAACCCCAAGCCCAAACTCAGTGCTAACGGCAACCAAGACACAAAACTTAACCCAAATCTTAAATCTACCAAAACACAAACCCCACCCCCAACCCTAATCCTAACCCTAACAAAACCCCTACTGCTAGACCTAGCCTAGCCTTAGACCTAACTCTAACCCTAGTCCTAACCCTACTCTAAACCTAACCATAAATGGAACTTTAACCTAACCTAACCCTAACACTAACACAGCACTAAAACTAAACCTAACCCTAACCTTAACCCCAATCCCAACCCTCACTCTAACCCTAACATTATCCCTAGATGTAGACCCAGTTCTAGCACAAGCCCTAAATCTAACCCTAACCCTAACACTACCACACTTTAATCACCCTAACCCTAAACTAACTCTAATCCTAACCTAACACTAAACATTATCCTATCCCTGACCCTAACCTGACCCAAAACCCTAACCTTACTATCCCCTACCCCAACCACAACCACAACCATAATCCCAACTCCAACACAACCTCAACCCTATCCCTAACCCTAACTCTAACCCAAACTTAAATCTAACCCTAACCCTAACTCCAACCCCAACCCCAACAAAACCCCAACCCAAACCCAAATTCTAACCCAAACCCTAACAGCACTAGCCCTAGCCCAAACATAGCCCTAGACATAGCTCTAACCTAACACTAACACTAACACTAATTGTAGCACTAACATATCCAACCCATAAATTTATCACCCCTAAACCTACTCTAATCCCTAACCTAAACCCTTACCATACACCATAACCCTAACCCTAACATTAACCATAAAAATTTAACACACTAACCCTAAGTTTAACCACCAAAACTAAACCTAACTCTCATACTAATCCTATCCAAACCCTAAACCTAACTTAAAATAACAGTAACATTAACACTAACCCAAACACTTATAACAAAACCAAACCCTAACCATAACCCTAACCCTAACCTGACCCTAACTCTAAACCTACCCTAACCCTAACCTTGAACTTAATTCTACTCCTACCCAAACCCTAACTCTAACCCTACCTAACCATAACCCTAACCCTAACTCTATCCCTAGAACTACCCCTAGCATAAACCTACCTAACCCTAACACAAATGCTAACATTAACCCAACCTAACCCGAACCCTAACATAAACCCTAGCCCTACCATAATCCTAAACCTAAATTAACCCTAGGCTAACCTTAAAACTATTATAACTCAACTCTAACTATAACCCTAATCCCAACCCCAACCATAACAACAACACTAATCATAACCCTAAACTATCCCTAACCCTACCATAATACAACTCTAACCCTAACCCTAAATTTAACACTAACCCTAAAACTAACCATAAACCCTAACACTAATCTTATCCCAACACCAAAACTAAAACCCCAAACCCAACACAATCCTCTATCCCAACACTAACCCTAACCTATCCCTAATGCTAACTCTTACCCTAAACTTACATCTATCCCTAATCCTAATCCCAATCCAACCCCATCCAAAACTCACCCCACCTTAATCCTAACCATTACCCTAACACTAGTCCTACCCCTACCCCTATCCCGGGCCCTAACCCTAGCACTAATCCTAAACCTAACACTGGCCCTAAAGCAACCTGAACTCCAATCCTAACCCTAATGCTAACTTTAACATACCCCTAACTCTAACACTAACCCTACCCTAACAACCATAAAACCACACTAAACCTAATATTACCCTAACCCTAACCCTAAAACAAGTCATACCCTAGCCCTAACACTAACCATAACCATAAAAAAACTAACCATAACCTAACCCTAATGCCAGCCCCTATATAACACTAAACTTAGCCCTATCCCTAGCTCTAACCCTAACCCTACCACTAACCCTAACCCTAGTACAAACCTTAAACCTAACCACAAACTTAACACTAAACCTACCCTCCCTTACCACTATCCTCACTTTAACCCTAACTTTAACCTAGCCATAATCATAACCATAACCATTCCCTGACCCTAACAATTCCCTAACCTTACCATAACCCAATCTTAACATAATTAATAACATAATGTTAATAACATAACCTAATCCAACACCCCCAACCACAACCATAACACTAACCTTCACCTTAACTCTAATCCTAATCATATACAAACCTTAATTCTAACCCTAACCTGACCATAACACTAACCATACCCTAACTCTAACCCTGGAACTAGTACTACCCTTAGCCCTAGCCTGAAAAACCATTAACCAAAATCCTAAACCAAATGCCAACCTTATCCCAAACAACAACCTTAATGCTAAAACTAACCCTAACCCTACCCTAACCGTAAACCTAAGCTTAACCCTACTGTAACACAACCCTAAAACTAACTCAAACCATAATCCCCCCAACATAACAGCCCTAACCTTAACCATAACCCTAACCCTATACAAATGCAACAATAACCCCAACCCTAACCCTAAACCCTATCACTAACTATAACCCAACCACAACAAACACAACCAAAATCAAAACCCCCAAAAATACCACAACCTAAGCCAACTGCAACCTTATCCTTTACATTAATGCTAACTTAAATCTATCCCTAACCCTAACCCAACCCAAACCCAAAACACAACCCCAAACCAAACACTAATCCAAACTTTAACCTTGACACTAACCATACCCCTCTCCCCATCCCTATCACTAACCCTAGCCCTAACCCTAAGTCTAACTCTAACCCTAACCCTAACCCCAACACTAACAAGAAACATAACCCTAACCCTAACCCTACCCAAAACCTAACCTAACCCTACCCTAACCCTTACACTAACACTAGACCTACCCATAACCTTAGACCTAACCTATCCCTATCCATAGCCCTAGTATTAACCCTAACCCTAACACTAACCATATCCTAACCCTAACACTAGACCTAAACCTAGTGCTTGCCCTAACCCTAATCCTAGCTCTAGGCCTAAAATTAAACCTAACCCTACTGTAACCCAACCAAACACTGACACTAACCATAAAATAAGCCTAACCTAAATCTAACCCTTACCTAACCTTACTGGAACCCAACGCTAAACCTAACCCTAAAAAACAATAAACCCAACATCAACTCTAACAAGAACCCTAACCCTAAATCTAACCCTAAATCTTACCTTAAACATAACCCTAACCATAACCAAAACCCCAAACTCAGTTCCAACTACAACCTCGAAACTAACCTTAACCCTAATCCAAACCTTAAATCTAAGCCAAAACCTACCCCAAGCCCAACCCTAATTCAAACATTAACATGAGTCCTACCACTAGACCTAGAACAACCCTAGCCCAAAACCTAGACCTAACCCCAGCCATGAGCCTAAGCCCAACTTACTCTATCCTTATCCCTACACCTACCCCAACCATAACCCAACCCAAATACTAAATTTAACCTTATCTCTAACCCTCACATTAACACTATCACTAACCATAACCTTAAGACTAAGACTAACCTAGCCCTAACCCTCTAACCCTTAACCTACCATAACCCTAACAGTAACCATAAACTAACCTTAACACTAGCCCTACCCATAGACCAAGCCAAAACTCTAGATATAGCACAAGCCCGAGTTCTAACCCTAAATTTAAATCACACTCTAACCCTACCCCAACCACAACCCCAAACCCAAACCCAACCCTAATCTAACCCTGGCATGAGTTCTACCACTAGATGTAGACCTAACCATAATCCTATCATTAACCATAACTCTACCCCTAATTCTACCTCAAACCATAACCCTAACACCAAACCTAACCTTACTCTAACCTAACAATAATCCTACTCCTAGCCCAAGCCCTAGCTTGAGCCCTAGCTGTAACATTAAACTAACCCTCCCCTACCCTATATTTATCTTTATCCTTAACCATAATCCTAACCCCAACTCCTAACCCCAAACACAAGCCAACCCCAGCTCAACCCTAGTCCTAGCCTTACCCTAACCCTAGCCCTAACAATAATCTTACTTAACCATAACCCTAAATTTATTCCCAACCCAACCACAACCCCAAACTAACTTAAACACTAACCCTAATCCTAGGCTATGTCCTAGCCTGAGCCTTAACACTAAACCTAACTATAATGCTAACTCTAGCCCTAGCATGAACCCTAAACCCTAGCCCTAGCCCTAGCACTAACTCATGCCCTAACCCTAACCCTAAACCTGAACCTACACCAACTCTAAACCTAACAAAAACCCTAACCTAAGCCTAATCCTGTCATACCTTACCCTTACACTTAACTTTAACCCAACCTCAACCCCAACCCCAAACTCAACCCAAACCCAAACACTAACTGTAATCCCAACCCAAATCTAGCAACAACACTAAACCTAACCCTACCCTACAATTAACCCCACAACTAATCCTAACTCTAACACTAGCCCTACTGAAACCCTAACCCTACCATACCCTACCTTACCTTACCAGCACCTCTATGCTTAAACCTAAACCTAACCATAACCATGACCCCATCTCCTAACCCCAAACACCTCAACTCCAACAACATTCCCAACCCCAGAGCAAGCCACAGCCATAGCCTACCCCAATCCTAAACCTAGTCATAAACCTTACCCTAACCATAACACTAACACAAACCATAACCTAACCCTAACCCTAGCTATAACAATAACCCTATCCAATCTTGAACCCTCATACTCAAATTAACCCTAACCCCAAACCCTAACCCTTACCTTAGAAATAACAAACTAACACCCTAACCCTAATTCTAACCCTACACTAACCCTAACCACTAACCCTAAACCTAACTCTCACCCTAATCCTATCACTAAACCTAACCCTAAACCTAATACTAACCCTAGCGTAACACCAACCACAACCCCAAACACTGCCCTATCCCCAGGCATAAAACTAACCTTAACCCTAATGCCAACTCCTAACCCCAAACACAACAGAAACACAAACCCAATCTCAGCCACAACCACAGCCCTAGCTCAAGCCCTTGCCCTAACCCTAACCCTCCCATAACTCTACTGTAACCCTAAACCAAACCCTAACCCTAACTAACCATAACCATAACCATAACACTACCATACCCTACCCCATCCCTAATCCTAACACGAAGCCTAACCTAACCTAACCTAACCATAAAACTAACTTAACAATAACACTAACCCTTCTGTAACCCAACCCTAACCCTCAACCTAACCCCACCATAATCCAACCTAAACCCTAACACTATCCCTACCCTAATCCTAACCATAACACAAGCCATAACCAACCCAAATCATAACCATAAAACTAACCTAACCCTAACACTAATCCTTCTCTAACCCAACCCTAACCCTAACCCTACCCTAATCTATCCCAAATCCTAACCCTGACCCTAACACTAACACTAACACTAACCTTACCCTAACCCTAACCCTACCCTATCCTAATCGTAACCCTAAACTTAACTTTAACCCAAACCCCAATCCCAAACCTAACCATAACCCTAACCTTGGTGCTGACTGAAGACCTAGCCCTCCTCTACTCTCCACTTACTCCTACATTCAGTACTAACCCTAACCCTAACACCAAATGCTAACCACAAACACAGCCCCAACCCTTCACCTACACTAATCCCAACCCCAACTGCAGAACTAGAACTATCCCTAGCCCTAAGATTTATCCTACCACTAACCCTTATCCTAACTCTAAGCCTAATCCTAACCAAACCCTAACATTAACACCAACCCAAACCCCAACCCCAAACCTAACCTTAACCTAGCCTTAGCACTAGCCCTAGCCCTAGACCTAGACTTAACCATAACCTTAAACCTTGCCCTGTTACCCTCCTTGCCCTAACTGTTACCCTAACCATAGCACTAGCAGTAGCCCAATCTTAACCCTTACCCTAACACTAACCTTAACCCCAATCCTACCCCAACACAAATCCCTAACCCTGATCCCAAACCATACCCTACCCTACTCTACCGTACCTAAGCATTACCCTTAACCCTACAAACCCCAACTCCTAACCCCAACACAACCCCAACCATAACTGCAATCAATCCCAACCCTAAACCCATCCCAGCCTGAGCCCTAGCTTTAACCTTTATGGTAGCCATAGCCTAGTCCTACATCTAACACTAACACCAACACACACTAACCCTAACCCTAACCTTAACCTAACCCTAACCCTAACCCTAACATACTCTAACCCTACATTTAATTCTAACATTAACCCTAACTCTACCCTAACACAACCCTAACCACAACCCTAAACTTAACCATAACAATAACCCTAACTCTACCCTAACCCTACCTTAACCCCAACACCAAAACCAACACAAACTCTAAACCTAACCTTAACCCTAGCCCTATCCGTAAATCTAGCTCTAAACATTAACCTAACCTAACACTAACACTAACATAACCCCAACTTTAACCCTAACCCTATTCCTAAACTTAACCTAACCCAAACTCTTGTACTAACCACAACACCTTAATCTAACCCTTACTGCAACCTTAACCCTAACCCCTAGCTCTAGCCCTAGCAATAGCCCTAGACTTAACCATAACCCTAGAAATAACCCTAAACCTAAACCTAACCTTGACCATAACCTAACACTTACCCTATCCTTAACCTTACCATACCCTACACCTACCTCTACCCCTTACCATACCCTACAACTTAACACTAACACTACCAAGGCAGCAACACTAACCCTAATCCAAACTCTTCAGTAACCCAACCCTAACATAACAATAACCTAAATCTAAAGACAAACCAAACCATAACCCTAAACCTAAACACAACCTGAACCAAAACAAGAACTCTAAACTTAAACACAATAATAACCTTATCCTTACCTGAAACTAATCTTAATTCTGACCCTAACCCTACCCTTAACCTCAAACACAACCCTAACAAGAACCCAAACCCTGCACTAATGCTTAACCCAAACCCCAACCTCAACTTAACCCTTATCCTGACAAAAACCCTAGCCTTAACCCTAACCCTACTCTAAGCCTTAACCTAACACTAAAGTTAACACAACACTAAAACCCAAACCAAAACCCAAACCTAATTCTAACATTAACCCTTACACTTACCCTAACATAGCCTTATCCAGATCTAGCCCTAGCCCTAGACCTAGCCTGAACCCTACCCCAACCAAAACCCAAACACAAACAGTAACTCTAACCCTAAACTGACTACCTAAATTCAAAACTTAACCATCCCCCTAACCCGACCATAACACAATCCTAACCCTAATGCTAAACCTAATCCCAACACCAACCCTAAGAAAAACCCTAACCCTACCCTAGCCAATCCTAATCCTAATGTAACCCTAACTCTATCCATAACCAAACCTGAACCATAACCAAAACCCCAAAACAAAGCCTAACTCTAACCCTAACCCTAACGCTTGCACTATATCTAACCCTAACCCTAAACATAACACTACTATAACCATAAAAATAACCATAACATTAATCCTAACTCCAACTCTATCAAATACAAAACCTAGCCCTAGACCTGGCCTTAGCGCTAGCCATAAACCTAAAACAAAACTAAGCCTAACATAGTGTAAGCCCTAACCCTAAAACTACTCTTTTACTATAACCATAGACCTACCACTAACCCTAGCCCTAACTCCAAAACTAACCCTAAAACTAACCCTAACCCAATCACAATACCATCACCAACACCAAACCCATACCAACCCATCCCAAGCCCTAACATAGCCGTAACTTAACCCTAACACTTCCCTAACCCAAACCTAACCATAACAAAAATCCTAACTAATCAAACCCCAAGAATAATAACATCCCTAACTGCAACCATAACTATACTCTAACCCTAATCCTAGCCCAAACCCTTTAAACCTAACACTACCATAACCCTAATCCTAACCTTAACCCCAACTCTAACCCTAAACCTAGCATTAGCACTAGCACTAACCCTAACCCTAACCCTAAGCCTAATTCAAATCCTAAAAGCAACCCTAACTCAAAAACAACCCTACTCAAGCCTAACCCTAATCCTACCATAACCCTTTCACCCCAACTCAATGCAACCCTAACATTACAGTAACTGTAAACCAAGCCCAAGCACTAACCATGACCCTAACACTAACCCTAACCATAACCCAACACTAACCCAAACCCTATCCATAAGAATAACCCTAACCTTTCCCTACCCCTACCCCAACCCTAACCTAACCTAAACCTAAACCTAACCCTAACACTTACCCTAACCTTACCATTACCTAACCCTAACCCAATGTAACCATAACCACAACCCTAATCCTAACACTAACCCTAAGGCTAGCCTTACCCATAGACTTGTCCTTAGACCTAACCTTAGTTCTATCCATTACCCTACCCCCAATCCTAAAATGAACCCAATCCTAACCCTAAGCCTAACCTAGCCCTAACCTTAATCCTAGGCCTAAACCTAACCTAACTATCCCTAGACCTATCCATATCCTTAACTCTAAACCTAAACCATAAACATTCTAAGCCTAACCTTAACTCTAATACTAAGCTTAACCCAAGTCCTAGCCCTAACTCTAACCTAACAGTAACACAACCCTTACCCTAAAATTAATCCCAGCTTCACCCCTAAACCTAACCCTAGCTACCCATAGCCCTAACCCTAGCCCTAAGCCCTAGCACTTACCCTAAACCTATCCATATCATTACAACTACTCATAATCCTAATGGTAATACAAACTCAACCCCATCCCCAAACTCAATACTTTCTTGAACCCTAACCATAATCCCAACACCAATTCTAATAATAAACACAACCCTAACCCTAACTCTATACATAACACCTTTACCCAAACCCTAACCTTAACCATAACCATAATAACATAGCAACCTAAACCTAACTCTAACCCTAAACCTAACCCTCACCATAATACTATCACTAACCCAAACCATAACACTAATTATAACCCTAAAACTAACCCCAGCCCCAAATACAAACCGTCCCCTAGCCTTACCCTAGCTCTAACCCTAAAACCCTAAACCTAACCCTAAATCTACCCAGAACATCTAACCCCAACACAACACAACCACAATAACAACCACAATCCTAGACCTAGCCCTAGCACTAACCCTAATGCTAACCCTAACCCCAACCCTAACTCTAAAAACAACCCTAACCCTTATCTTACCCAAACCCTAAGCCCAGCCTCCACCCTAACAAGAACCCTAACCCAAACATAACCCTAACTTAAATCTTACCCTAACACTAACCCTCACCCTAACGTGTACCACAACACCAACACTAACAAGATCCCTAAACAAAACTCTAATTCTAATCATACCCACTCTAAAACAGCCCTAAACTTAACCTCAACCCCAAAATAATTCTAATCCTAAACTTAACACTGAACCTAACCTTAAACCTAGCTCTAAAACTTACCCTAAGAGTAAAACTACCTTAAACATAAACTTAACCCAACTCCTATCCCTAACACTAATCCCAACCTCAACCCTAAGAAAAATCTAAGCCCTTACCTACCCTAACCCTATTCCCAGCCACCACACCAACAAGTACCCTAACACTAACTTAACCCTAACCCTAACGTTAAACCTAACCCTAAACTAATCCTTACCCTAGCCCTAACCCTAAGCCTAACATACCCTATGTCTACACCTAACCCTAAATCTAACGCTATTCTAAACTGACCCTAGCTCTAATGCTATCATCAAACCTAACCCTAAACCAAACCTAACCCTTCTGTAACTCAACCCTAACCTAACTGTAACCAAAATCGAACCATAACCCTAACCATAACCCAACCGGGCCCAAACCTAATGAGTGTCCTAACCTTAACCAAAACTTAAACTAACCCCAACCCAACACCAAATGTAGCCCTTACTCTGAAACTAGCCTTAGAATTAGCCCTAGCCATAGCTGTAACCCTAGCCCTAACCATTACCTTAACCCTAACCCTATGCTAACCTGAAACCTAACACTACCCCTAAATCTAACCTTAACCCCAAACCTAACCCTAACCCTACCATTACGGTAACCCAACCCAAATCCTACCTCTAACCCAACCATAAAAAGAACCTAAACCCTAATCCTAACATAAATCTAACCCTAAAACAAACCCTAACCATAACATTAGCCTCAACTTCAACCCCAATAAGAACCCTAACTCTAACACTAATCCTACCAGAACCTTAACCATAACCTAACATTAAACTTGACCCCAACACCAACCCCAAGTGAAACCCTTAGCCACACACTAGCCCTAGAAACTGTCCTACCCAAGCCCTAACCATAGCTGAAACCCTACCCTAACCCTAAAACTAATGGTAAACATAATCCTTACCTTAGCCCCAAACCCAATGGCAAACCTAACACTAACCCTAACCTTAAAACCTAGCCCTAGGACTAGCCCTAATGTCAACCCTAACCCAAACCCAACCCCTAACCCAAACACTACACTAACTCTAACAGTACTATAACCCAACCCAAACCCTAATCTTAACCATGATCCTAATACCAACCCCAACCCTAACAACAACCAAAACCCTAACCCTATCTCTAAACCTAACACTACATAACCATAAGCCTAACTCTGTCTTCACCCTACCCTAACCCTAAGCTAATTCTAAACCTAACCCTACACTCACCCTCACCCTAGCCCTAAATCTAAATTTATCTCCAACCGCAGCACCAAGCCTAACCTTAACCCTAATGCCAACCCTATCCCTACTCTAGCACAAGCCTAAACCTAGCCAAACCTTAACTTAACCCTAACCCTACTGTAACCCTAACACTATCCATAATCCAAACCCTAATCCTAACAACAACCCTAACCCTAACAATACCTTACCCTCCCCTTCCCCTTCTCCTTAAACCTAATCCTAACCCTTAGTTTAACAACTTCTACCCCCAAATATGACCCAAACCGTATCCCAACCCCCAACCCACCACAAGCCCAGCACTTGTCCTAGCCCTAAATCTAAACCCTTACCCAGACACTAGCCCTAGAAACTATACTACACATAACCCTAACCCTAGCTGAAACCCTACCCTAACCCTAAAACTAATGGTAAACATAATCCTTACCTTAGCCCCAAACCCAATGGCAAATCTAACACTAACCCTAACCTTAAACCTAGCCCTAGGACTAAATCTAACCCTAGCTGTAACCCTTACCCTAACCCTAAGCACAACCACAACCCCAATCCCAACCCTAATCATAACCCTAACACTAACACTAACACTAACCCTAGTCCTAGCCATAGCCACAATCATAAATCCAACACTAATTCTAATCTTAATCTTAACTGAAATTTAACTGTAATCCTAGCCCTAACCATACACTAACACTATCACTAACCATAAGCCTAACAGTAACCCTTGCCCAAATCCTAATCCTAACCCCAACCCTTGTCTGAATGAAAGCCTAATACTAACCCTAACCTATGCTAACACTAACCATACCCTACCTCTATCATTAGCCCTATCCATAATCCTAGCCTTAGTCCTTACCCAAACACTAACCTTAACCCTATCGTAAACCTAACCATAATTCTACCCCTAACTCTAACTTGAACCCCAAACAACCCAACCATAACCCTACCCTATTCCTAATGCTATGCACTAGCCCTAGCCCTAGCTTTTACCTTAACACTAACCCTAACCCAAAACCTAACTCTAACAACAACCTTAACCTTAACATTAACCCTATCAACCCTACCCCTACCACTACTCTTGACCCTAACCCTAACTTTAACATCAGCCTCTAAACCCAAACACAACACCAACACTAATCCCAAACACAATCACATACCCAAACCCAAACCTAGCCCTACCCTGTCCCTAACTTAATCCAAACCTTAAGCTTAAACCCAAATCCACCCCTAACCCCAATCCTAACCCTAGCCTTAGCCCTACCTTTACCTTTAGCTATAACCCTACCCCCAACTCTATCCTTACCCTAATGACAAACTTAACCCTAAAACTAAAACTAGCCCTATACCTAGCCCTAACCATAACCTAACCCTAACCCTAACTCTAAGACAAACCTTAACCCTCACACCAACCCTAAACAAAAATACAATACCATTCCCATCCCCAAACACAAACCCAACCACGGACCCAAACCAAACCCTTAAACTAATACTAACCCTAGCTCAAACCCTAATTCTAAGATTAACCTTATCCCAAACACAACTATAACCCTAACTGTAACAATAGCACTAACCCTAACACTAAACCTACCCTAATCCTAACCCTAACCATACAATAACCCTCAACCTAATCCTAATCCTAACCCTAATCCTACCCCTAACCATACAATAACCCTAAACCAAACATATCCACAAACATAACCCTAAACTCTACCCTAAACCAACTCAAACCCTATTGCTAACACTAATCCCCCCAAACCTAAACCTCCCTAAACCTAACCTTAATCCTCACCCTAACCATAACTTTAACACCAAACCAATTCAAACATAACCCTAACCTAACGCTAATCTTAAATCCTAGACCTACCTTAGCCCTAGCCAAAACCCTAACAATAACAGTAATCCAAACACCAACCATAACAACAACCCTAAACCTAGCCATACCCTACATTATGCCTACCCTTAACCTAAACCCTAATCCTAACTTTAACAACAATTCCTAACAAAAAACAAAACCCCAACCCAACCAAACCACAATGCCAGCCCTAATCCTAGCCTCAGCCCTAACCCTAACCCTAACACTAGCACTAAATTAGCCCTATCCATAGCCATAACTCTAAGCCCAATCCAGATCATAACCCTAACTCGAACCTAACCCTAATCCTAACCCTAACCATAAACTAACACTAACTCTACCCCCAACCCTACCAGTAGCCCTAGCCCTAGCCACAGTCCTAACCCCAACACTAACATTAACCATAATTTGAACCTAACTCTAATTCTAAACCTAACCCTATGCTAACACTAACCATAAGCCTAAACTTAACACTAGCCCTAGCCCTAACTCCAACACTAGCCCCAACCCTAACTTAACCCAACTCTAACCTAACACTAACTCTACCCAAACTTTAACTAAACATTAACCCTAAACATAACCATAACACAAGACCTACTGCTATCCCTAGTGCTAACCTTAGCCCTAAACCTAACCCTAACCCTAAAGTTAATCCTAACCCCAACTTTAACACCATCCAAGCACTAACCCAAGCCCTAACCCTAACCCTAACCATAGATCTAATGCTAGCCATATCCCTAGCACTAGACCTAGTTCTACCTCTGACCAGCCTAAAGATCAACCCCAGCACAACTCTAATCCTAAACTTAACGTGAGTCCTACCCCCTAGACCTAGCACAAGCCCTAGCTCTAGACTTTACATTATCCCTAACCATAAAACTATTCCAACCCTACCCTACTACCCTGTCCCTAATCCAACTCCTAACCCTACCCAACCCAAACCCTAACTTTAACCCTAACCCTCAACCTAGCCCAAACACTAATCCAAACCTAACACTTACACTAACCTAAGCCTAAACCTAATCCTCCCCTAACACTAATGCTAACCATAACCTAACCCTAATACTATCACTAACTACAACACCTAAATCAAACACAACCCAAACCCAACATAAACCTCAAGCCTAGCCCTATCCCTAACCCTAAACCTAGCCCTAAATCTAGCTCTAACCCTTACCATTATCCTTACTCTAACCCAAACAAAACCCTAACCCCAACACTAACCTTAACCCCAACCCCACCTCTACACCAACCTATAACCCTAACACTAACCTGTAAGAGGAATCTATTCCTGCCCATATCTTAACCCTAACCCAAAACCTAACCCAACTCATAACTCAAAACAGAATCCCAATTCTAACCTCAACCCCAACTCCATGACCAACCCTAGCACTAGCCCTAGCCCTAGATATAAATATACCTATCGTCCTGGCCCTAACCCAAACCAGAACCCTAACCCTAACCCATACCATAACAATAACCCTAAAAATAACCAACCTAACCCTACCCTAACCCTAACCTTAACCCTAAACCTAACACTAATTCTAACCATAACCCCATCAAACACTACCCCTAAATCTAACCATATCCCTAACCCATGACTAACCCTAACATTAACCCTAACCCTAACCTAGACCTAGACCTAGGGCTAGCCCTAACTCTATCCCTAACACAAAAGTTAACCCTAACAACAAATCTAAACCTACCCTAACCCTACAACTACCACTAAACCTAATCCTAACTTGAACATCAACTCCTAACCCCAAACACAACCCCACCAACTACCTCAACCCCAATCATATCCCAAACCATAAACCTAGCCTGGGCTCTAGCCAGATCTAAGACTAATCCTCACCTAACCCAAACCCAAACCCAACCCTAACCATAACCCTAAACATTCTCTTCGTTAAACTTAACCCTAACATTACCATAGGCCAACACTAATCGTAAACTTACCCTAACCTAAACTGAACCCTAACTCTAACCCAAACCCAAACCTAACAAGAACCATAACACTAACCTTACCCTAACACTACCTTACACCCAAACTTAATCACAACACAAACCCTAAACCTAAACCTACCCTGAATCTAGAACAAGCCCTAGCCCTAACTCTAGACTTAACCCTGACACCACAATAACCATACCCAAAATATATGCTACCCCAATCTTAACCCAAACTCCAACAACAAACCTAACCATAACCATAACCATAGCCTTAGCCTTAACACTAACCCTAACAATAACCTTAATCCTATCCTAACCCTAATCCTAACTCTAACCCTATGCCGACATAACCCTAACCATAATCTTGGCCCTAACTCTAACCTAAATTTAACCCTAACTATAATTCTAACTCTAAACCTCTTGCAAACCATAACAAGAAACTTAATCCTAAGTATAACCCTAACAAAACCCTAATCAAAATCTGAACCTAACCCTAAACTCAACACGAACCCTAACAATATCATTAACCCTATCCATAACACTACCCTAACCCTAATTCTAACCCTAGACCTAGCCTGAGCCTTAGCACTACCCTATCCCTAACCCTAAACCTAACCCTACTGCAAACCTCAACCTAATCCTAACTCTAAGCCTAACCATACCCTACACTACCCCATTCACTAACATTAACCCTTATCCTAATTTGACACCAACTCCTAACCTTAAACACAACCCAACACCAACCCTACTCCAATCCCATCACCAACCCCAGACCTAAGACTAAGCCTCACCTAACCCTAATTATATATATATATATATATATATATATATATATATATATATATATATAAAACTCTGACCATAACCATAACCATAATCCTAAACCTACCCTAACACTAAACCTAAACCAAGTGCTAACTCTAACTTTAAAAAAACCCAAAAGCAAGCTTAATTCTAACAAATCCTATCACTATCTCTAACCCTAACAATAACCCTTACCCTACCCTAACCCTAACCTTAAATGTAATGTTAACCCTAACATAACCCTAACCCTAATCCTAACCTAAACGCTACCCTAACCTAATAGAAACCATTAACCTAGCCCTAACTAAACTCCTCTAACTTAAAAATGACAATAACTCTAATCCTAACCCTAACCCTAACCCCAACCATAACAAGAACCCTAATCGTAAACCTAACCCTACCTAACCCTAACCCAAATCCTAACCTTAAAACTACCCCTAAACTGAAACATAACCCTAGCCTTAAACCTAACCTAACCCTAACACTAAACCTAATCCTAACCCTAGCATACCCTACCATACCCAACCCCTACCCTTAACTCTAACCCCAAAATTAGTCCTAACCATAGCATACCCTGTCCTACCCTACCCCTACTCTTAACTCTAACCCTAACACTAACCATGACACAAACACTAAACCTAACCCCACCCTAACCATAAACCTAACCTTAACAATACTGTAACCCAGGGGAATTCCAAGATGGTGGCTAGAGGGAGGAAGCAGAAAGCATGCCTCCTAAAGTGAAATCTAGGAGAGACACTGGAGACATACCTTGCAGGCAAGGCCACCTTGAAACGACAGGCAGCACCCAATTACAGGAAAAGAAAAAGCAAAAAAGCAGAGAGTAACCTCACCTTAGGTACACATAACCAAACCTTCAAACAACTAACATAACTAAATGACAGGAATCACCACAAACCTATCAGTATGAACACTTAATGTTAACAGGCTTAAATCACCCATCAAAAGGCACCATTTCATGAAATGGATTAAAAAGGAAGATCCAATAATTTGTTGCTTACAGGAGACGCATATCACTGACAGAAATAAACATAGGTTTAGGGTGTAAGGCTGGAAGAAGATTAACCAAGCCAATGGCCCCCAAAACCAGGAGGAGTAGCAATACTTATCTCTGACAAAGTACACTTCAAACCTACATTGATCAAATGAGACAAAGAAGCACATTCCATACTAATAAAAGGGGAAATAGACCAAAAGGAAATAATAATTATCAACCTATATGCACCCAATGTCAACCCACCCAATTTCATCAAACATATACTGAAAGACCTAAAAGCGTATATTAACTCGAACACAGTGGTTGTGGGAGACTTAAACATGCAATTATCATCAATAGATAGGTCATCCAAACAAAAAATCAATAAAGAAATTCAAGATTTAAAATATACAATAGATCAAATGGACCTAGTTGATGTCTACAGAACATTTCATCCAACTTCTACACAGTATGCATTCTTCTCAGCAGCCCATGGAACCTTCTCCAAAATAGATCAAATCCTAGGGCACAAGGCAAGCCTCAGCAAATATAAGAAAATAGAAATTACACCGTGCATACTATCTGATCACAATGCAATAAAACTAGAAGAACTCAACAACAAAAGTAAAGACAAAAAACATACAAACAGCTGGAAACTGAATAACTCATTACTTAATGAACAGTGGGTCATTGATGAAATAAAAGAGGATATTAAAATTTTCCTGGAAGTCAATGAAAATGAAAACACAACCTACTGGAACCTATGGAACATGGCAAAGGCAGTCCTGAGAGGAAAGTTTACAGCCATAAGTGCATATATTAAAAAGACTGAAAGATCCCAAATTAATGACCTAATGATACATCTCAAAGTCCTAGAAAAACAAGAACAAGCAAATCCCAAAACAAATAGAAGGAGAGAAATAATAAAAATAACAGCTGAAATCAATGAAATAGAAACCAAAAAAACCATACAAAGAATTAATGAAACAAAAAGCTGGTTCTTTGAAAAATTAAACAAGATTGACAGACCCCTGCCAAACCTGAATAAAATGAGGAGAGAAAAAACCCAAATTAGTAGAATTAGGAATGCAAAAAGGGAGATAACAACAAACACCATGAAAGTCCAGGAAATCATCAGAGACTACTTCGAGAAACTATATTCAAAAAAATTTGAAAATCTTAAAGAAATGGACAGATTTCTAGATACATATGATCATCCAAAACTGAACTTAGAGGAAATTAATCACCTGAATAGATCTATAACACAAAATGAAATTGAAGCAGCAATCAAGAGTCTGCCAAAAAGAAAAGTCCAGGACCTGATGGATTCTTTGCTGAATTCTATCAGACCTTTAAAGAAGAACTGATACCAACCCTCCTTAAACTATTCCATTAAATAGAAAGGGAAGGAAAACTCCCTACCACATTTTATGAAGCCAATACTACCCTTATCCCAAAACCAGGCAAAGATACCTCCAAAAAGGAGAACTATAGGCTAATCTCCATAATGAACATTGATGCAAAAATCCTTAAAAAAATAATGGCAAACCGAATTCAACAACACATCAAAAAGATTATTCACCACGAGCAAGTAGGCTTCATCCCAGGAATGCAAGGGAGGTTCAACATACACAAATCAATAAACGTAATAAATCACATTAACAGAAGCAAAGACAAAAACCACTTGATCATCTCAATAGATGCAGAAAAAGCCTTTGGTAAGACCCAACACCATTTCATGATAAAAGCTCTAAGAAAACTAGGAATAGAAGGAAAGTACCTCAACATTATAAAAGCTATATATGACAAACCTACAGCCAGCATTATATTTAACAGTGAAAAACTGAAACCATTCCCTCTAAAATCGGGAACCAGACAAGGATGCCCACTATCTCCACTCCTATTCAACATAGTACTGGAATTCCTAGCCAGAACAGTTAGGCAAGAAGAAGGAATAAGAGGAATACAAATAGATAAAGAAACTGTCAAAATAGCCCTATTTGCAGACGACATGATCATATACCTTAAAAACCCAAAAAACTCTACTCAGAAGCTCTTAGACACAATCATAACTACAGCAAGGTAGCAGGATATAAAATCAACCTAGAAAAATCATTAGCATTTCTATTCACTAAAAATGAACAAACTGAAAAAGAATATATGAAAACAATTCCATTTACAATAGCCTCAAAATAAATCAAATACCTAGGTGTAAACCTAACAAAAGATGTGAATGACCTCTACAAGGAAAACTATAAACTTCTGAAGAAAGAGATTGAGGAAGACTATAGAAAGTGGAAAGATCTCCCATGCTCATGGATTGGTAGAATCAACATAGTAAAAATGTCTATACTCCCAAAATTAATCTACATATTGAATGCAATTCCCATCAAAATTCCAGTGACATTCATTAAAGAGATTGAAAAGTCTACCATTAAATTTATATGGAAACACAAGAGGCCATCAATAGCCAAGGCAATACTCAGTGAAAAGAACAATGCTGGTGGCATCACGATACTTGACTTCAAACTATATTACAAAGCAATAACAATAAAACAGCATGGTACTGGCACATAAACAGACATGAAGACCAGTGGAACAGACTAGAGGACCCAGATATGAAGCCACACAGCTATAATCAACTTGTCTTTGACAAAGGCGCTAAAAATATACAATGGAGAAAAAGCAGCCTCTTCAACAAAAACTGCTGGGAAAACTGGTTAGCAGCCTTCAAAAAACTGAAAGTAGATCCATGTATATCACCCTATACCAATATTAACTCAAAATGGATCAAGGATCTTAGTATCAGACCACAAACTCTAAAGTTGATACAGGAAAGAGTAGGGAATACTCTGGAATTAGTAGGTGTAAGTAAGAATTTGCTCAATGGAACCCCAGCAGCACAGCAACTAAGTGATAGCATAGATGAATGGGACTTCCTAAAACTAAAATGCTTCTGCTCAACAAAAGAAATGGTCTCTAAACTGAAGAGAACACCCATAGAGTGGGAGAAAATATTTGCCAGCTACACATCAGACAAAGGACTGATAACCAGAATATATAGGGAACTTAAAAAACTAAATTCTCCCAAAACTAATGAGCCAATAAAGAAATGGGCAAGTGAACTAAACAGAACTTTCTCAAAAGAAGAATTTCAAATGGCCAAAAAATACATGAAAAAATGCTCACCATCTCTAGCAATAAGGAAATGCAAATTAAAACCACACTAAGATTCCACCTCACCCCTGTTAGAATAACCATCATTAGCAACACCACAAACAACAGGTGTTGGCAAGGATGTGGAGAAAAAAGAACCCTCTTACACTGTTGGTGGGAATGTAAACTAGTACAACCACTCTGGAAAAAAATTTGGAGACCACTTAAAAAGCAAAACATTGATTTACCATTTGATCCAGCAATACCACTCGTGGGGATATACCCAAAAGACTGTGGCACAGGTTACTCCAGAGGCATCTGCACACCCATGTTTATTGCAGCACTATTCACAATAGCCAAGTTATGGAAACAGCCAAGATGCCCCACTACTGACTAATGGATCAAGAAATTGTGGTATCTATACACAATGGAATTTTATGCAGCCATGAAGAAGAACGAAATGTTATCATTCGCTGGTAAATGGATGGAATTGGAGAACATCATTCTGAGTGAGGTTAGCCTGGCCCAAAAGACCAAAAATCGTATGTTCTCCCTCATATGTGGACATTAGATCAAGTGCAAACACAACAAGGGGATTGAACTTTGATCACAAGATAAAAGCAAGAGCCTTCAAGAGAGAGATGAGGATAGGTAAGACACCTAAAATATTAGCTTGCATTTGTTGCCCTCTACGCAGAGAAACTAAACCAGATACCTTAAAAGCAACTGAGGCCAATAGGAAAAGGGGACCAGGAACTAGAGAAAAGGTTAGATCAAGAGGAATTAACCTAGAAGGTAACTTACATGCACAGGAAATCAATGTAAGTCAACTCCCTTTATAGCTATCCTTATCTCAACTAGCAAAAACCCGTGTTCTTTCCTATTATTGCTTATATTTCTCTTCAACAAAATTAGAGATAAGGGCAAAATAGTTTCTGCTGGGTATCAAGGGAGTAGGGGGGAGTGGGGGGGTCTGACTGGTAAGGGAGGGGGTGTGGACAGGGAGGAGAAATGACCCAAGCATTGTATGCACATATGAATAATAAAAAAATTTAAAAAATAAAATACTGTAACCCAACCATAACCATAACCCTTACAATGGTCCTACCCTAACTATTGTTATCCTAAAAGTAACCCTAACCCTAACCCCAACCATAACAAGAACCCTAATCCTAAACCTAATCCTACCTAACCCTAACCCAAATCCTAACTCTAAAAGTACCCGTAAACTGAACCATAGCCCTAGCCCTAAACCTAACCTAACCCTAACACTAAACCTAATCCTAACCCTAGCATACCCAACCATATGCAACCCGTACCCTTTACTCTAACCCTGACACTAACCATAGCACAAACACAAAACCTAACCCCACCCTAACCATAAACCTAACAAAAAAATACTGTAACCCAACCATAACAATAACCCCAGCAATAGTCCTACCCTAACTATTGTTATCCTAAAAATAACCCTATCCTAATCCTAACCCTAACCCTAACTTAATCCTAACCTTAATCCTAACTCTAAACCTATCCCAACCTAACCTGAATACTAGACTAAATCTGACCCTAACTCTAATCCTAACACGAGCCCACACACCAACCATAACAAGAACCTAATCCTAACCATAACCCTAAGCCTAACCCTACCCTAAACTCAACACCATGCCTAACAAGAGCTCTAACCCAAACCATAACTCTACCCTAAACCTACACTAACCCTTACCTTTCCCTAATTTTAAACCCAAACCCAACTCTAACCCTAACTCTAACCCTAGATCTAGCCCTAGCCCTAGCACAATCCCTAACCCTAACCCTAACATGAACTTCAACCTAACCCTAACCCTACCCAACCCTACCCCTGTCACTACCATTAACCTTAATCCTAACTTGAACATCAACTCCTAAACCCAAACAAAACACCAACACAAACCTCAACCCAACTCACATCCCAAAACACAAAAATAACCCAAGCCCTAGCCCTACCCCAAGACTAACCATCACCTAATCTTAACCATTCCCTACCCCTACACCTAATCCTAACCCTACCATAACCCAACACTAACCCTAACCCTAAACAAAACACCAACCCTAACAAAACCTATAACCCTAACCATACCCTAACCCTAAGATGACCCAAACCCTAACCTTAGGAACAATTGAAATACCAAACCCAACCCTAATGTTTAATTTAGGCCCTAGGCTCTAGCCCTACACCTAACCATAACATTAATCCTACCCTAATCTAAAACCTAGCCAAATAACTAACCCTAACCTTAAATCTAACCCCAACCCCAAACCTAACCCTAACACTAACCATAATCATAACCATAACCTGTTCCTATCCCTAACCCTAATAAGACTAACCACACCATAGCCCTAAACCTAACCCAAGCCCTAGCCTAACCCTAACTTGAATACTTACCCTAACCCTACACTTACCTACCCCTAATCCCAGACCTAACCTAACTTTAACCTAAATCTGTCCCTAATTCTAAACCTAACCCTAATCATAACTTTAACTTTTAACCCTAAACATGATCCTAACCTCAACCCTAACAAGAACCCCAACCACACCTTAACCTTAACCCTACCCTAACCTTAACTCAAATCCCAACACCAAACATAACCCTAACAGTAGATCTAGCACAATTCCTAGCCCTAGCCCTAACCCCAGCCATAACCCTTAACCTAACCCTAAAACAAGCCCTACCCAAAATCAAACACACAACCTAATCTTAACCCTAAACTCAGCCAAAGCCAGAGTCCTAGCCTTAACCATACCATAACATAATCTACTGCATCCCAATCCCTACCGTTGACTCTAACCATAACCCAAACCTAACCCAAACCCAACCACAACCCCAACCTCAACCCTAAACCTAATCCTAACCCTAACTCTACCCTTAGCCCTAGCCAAGCCAAAATCCTCACCTCAACACTAATCCTAACCCTAACCCTAACCCTAACACTAAAACTAGCCCTAGCCCTAGCCTTAGTCCTAGTACCAACCCAACCATAACACTAACCTTAACCCCAATGCTACCCGAAATGTAACCCTTACTTTAATGCTAGCAATAGCCCTAGCACTAGCTCTCGTCCTAGTCGTAGTCCTAACCCCAACCCCAACCTCAACTTCAACTGCAACACCAACACAAACACTAAACTTAAATCTAACACTAACGGATTGGTGTTACCAACCCCAACCCTATTCCAAACCCTAACCTAACTTGAATGCTAACCATAACTCTAACACTAAACTAATGCTAACACTACCCTAAACCTAACCTAATAATACCACTAACTAGAACCCTGTCCTTAACACTAGCCCTAGCCCTAACCCTAAGATGAGACCTATCCCTAACCCTAGCCACAACCATAACCCTAATGCAAACCCTATACTAACACTAACCTTAACAGTACAAACAGTGCAAACACTACACCTACAATTAACTGTAACATTACTCCAAAGGCTAACAATAACCTTACCCTAAATCTAAACCTAATGATAATTTTAACCCCAGCCATAACCATAACCCTAACCCTAGCCCAATCCTAACACTAGAAATATATAATACACTGAATCTAACCATAACCTGAAATATACCCCTAGCTGTAGCACTAGCTCTAGCCAAACCTAACCAAAACCCTAACCCCACACCCAACACTAACCTTACCCCTAATCCTAACCCAACCATAAATCTAATGCTAAATATAACTCTAACCCTAATACCAGTCCTACCCCCAGCTCTAACCCTAATCCTAGCCCTACCTCTAGCCTTAGCCCCAACCTTAACCATAACCCTAACCCAACTCCTAAACCTAAACACAACCCCAATCCCAATCCAAACCTCAACCCCAACTCAAACCACACCACCTCAACCTTATACCTAGCCCCAACCCTAGTCCTAACCCTAACCCTAGCCTAAGACCTTACTCTAAACCTAACCCTATCTCTATCCCTTACCCAACCTTTACCCTAATTTAATGCCAACCCACTAACCCTAACCCCTTAACCTACCCTACCCTTCCCCTGACCCTAAACTTAACCCTAATCCAAAATCCTAACCAAAGACACAGTCCCAACAGAACCTCAACACCAACCACAAACCCTACGACAGCCCTAGCCCTAGCACTAGCCTAGTCCTAACCATAGACATAGCCCTAGCGCTGGCCCTAACCCTAACCCTAACCATAACTATAAAACTAACCCTAAGAATAACCAAAACCCTAATCAGAACCATAAACATAACGCTACCCTAACCCTAAATCTAAACCTAAACTTAAACCTAATGTAACCCAAACCAAACACAACCCTAACTCTAACAATACACTAACCATAACCTTAATCCTAAAACTAACCCAGATCCTAACCTTACCAAACCCTACCCTAATCCAAACCTAACCCTTAAACTAACCCTAGACCTAGACCTAGCCTTAAATCAAGACCTATCCCTAACCCTAATCATATGCCTATCCCTAACCCTAAGCATATCCCAACTCTACCCTACTCCTATCCCTTCCCTTAACTCCAATCCAAATCCTAACACCAACCCCAACCTCATCTACAACCCCATACATAGTGCTAGCCCTAGCTCTAGCCCTAACTATAACCATAGACCTAATCCTTACCTAAACCTAACCCAACTGAAACCCTAACCTAACAATGCCCAAACCTTAACCCAAACCCTACACATAACCCAAACCCAGGCCCTATCACTAACACTAAACCTAAACCTAATTCTACTGTAACCCTAAACCTAACCCTAACCAAACAAATCCTAACCCAAACCTTAATCCTAACCCTACCACTTCTGTAACCCAACACTAATCCTAACCCTAACCAAAACTGTAACCCTATCCTTTCCCTAGCTCTACCATAACTTGCCCATACCACTATCTTTAACCATACACCTAAACTCAACCCCAAGCCAAACCATAAAACAAGGCTTGGCCATAGCTCTAGCCCTTACACTAACCCTAGCCTTACCCTACCCTATCTAACCTTAGCACTAACCCTAACCTAACCCTAATGTAACCCTAACCATAACCCTAACCTTAACCCTAACCTCAACTCTAACCTTAACCCACACCCTACTCTGCAATAACCCTAGTCCTAGAACTAGACCTAACCCTAAACATACCGTAAACTAAACCCAACCCTAACAATAAACATAACTCTAAACCTAACATGAACCCTACCCAAATCCAACACAAACCCAAGCCCTAATACTAACACAATGGTAACCATAACCCTACACTGAAACTAACCCTAATCCTACCCTAACCATAACTTTAATCCAAACCAACCCTACCCTAACCCTACCCTAACCTTAAACCCTAGAGTATGTCCTAGCCCTAAACCTAACCCAACCTTAACTATAATGACACATAACTCTACTACTAACCTTACCCTATAATACCCCTACCAAACCCATAACCCAAACTTTAACATGCACTTTCCCAACAAAACAACTCAAACACTACCCCAACCCCAACCAAAATGTAACTTCACTTCTAGCCCAGTCCTAACCCTAACCCTAAGCATAGCTCCAAACCTAACCACAAGCCTAACTCTAATCCTAACCACAACCACAACCACAACGCTAATCCTAACCCTAACCTTAATACTAGTCCTCACCTTATCCCTAGCCTTAGTCATTGCCATAATGCCAACACCAACAATAATTCTAACAATAAACCATAATGATAACCCCTTACCATTACCCTTAGCCCTACCCCAAGCCCTAGCCCTAACCCTAATGCTAACACCAAACCTAACACTAACAAAACCCAAAGCCCTAGAAGTCCTCCTAACCCCACCACAACCTCAACCCTAATCCTAATGCTAATACAAGTCCTACCAATGACCTAGAACAAGACCTAGCACTAGCCCTACCATAACCATAAGCCTAACATACCCTATCCCTATCCCTAGACCTAATCCAACACAAACCATAACCATAACCCTATCCCTAAAACTCAATCTAACCTTCATGCTAACTCTAACCCTAACCTAATGTTAACCCTAACCTTAACACTAAACATAGCCCTAAACCTAATCCTAACCCTAGCTCTAGCCCTAGACCCAACCCTAACCATAATCCTAACAGTAACCCAACCTCAAAACGAAAACACAACCTCAACCTCAAACCAAACCCCAAGCCAAATCCCAACCTCAGCCACAGCCCTAGCCCTAGTCCTAACCCTAACCCAAACATTAGCCCTAACCTAACCCTATAACTAATGCAACCCAAACAAAAACCTTAAACCCCAACCACACAACACCAACACCTAACTCTAACCCATAACTCTACCCTACCATACCACACCCCTACCCTTAACACTAACACTAAGACTCACTATAATCGCAACTCCTAACCGCAAACACAGCCCCAGCCCAACCTCACCCTAACCCCAAACCAAACCACAGTCCTAGTGCTTCCACTAGCCATAACCCTAATATGCCCATACTAATCCTAAACCTATCCTTAACCCTAACACCAACACTAACCCAAATCCTAATCCTAACTGTAACCTAACCCTAACAATAACCCTAATCCTAGTCTATGCTAACCTTAACCCTAACACTAGCCCTAGTCCTAGCTCTAGACTTATTCCTAATCCAAACCCTAAACATAATCCTAACCTAACTCTAACCTGTACCTTAACACTAACTCTAACCCTAAACCTAACCCTATCCCTAACCCTCACTCTCACACTGACCCTAACAACTAACCCAAATACTAACAGAAGACCCTTATCCTAACAATAACCTTAACCATAACCTAACACCCTATCAGTAACTCTGAACCTAACACTAACCCTAAACACTAACCTGAACCCTAACTCTCACCTAATCAAAGCCCTAACACTAACCCTAACCCTAACACCAACTTCTAACCTACAAAAATCCCCAAACCCAACCCTAGCCATATATATCTGGCATTAACCCTAGCCCTAACCCTAACCCTAACCCTAACCCTAATCCCAAAACCAACCTTAAAAACAACCCTAATCCTAACCCTAATCCTACCATAACACAAACACTAGCCCTAACTCTAAACTAACCCTAACACTAGCACTAACCCTTACATAATCCTAACCCAAACCCTAACCTAAACCTAACACTACCCATAACCCTAACACTAATCCTAACCCCAACCCCAATCCTAATCCTAACCCAAGCAATAACACTAGCTTTACCCTTAGCCCTAGCCCTAGTCCTATCTCTACCCATAGACCTAGCCCTAGCTCTAACCCTAACAATAACCCTAAATATACACTACCTAAACCCTAACCCTACCTTAACCCAACACCAGATCTAGACCTAACCAAACAGTAACCCTGCCCTAGCCCTAGCACTAGTCCTAAAACAAATCCTAAACATACAGTAACCTTAAAACTAACTCTAACCATAAGCATAACTCTAACCCTAACCCTAATCCTATCCTAACCCAACCCAAACTCTAACACTAAAGTAACACTACCTTAACCCTAACCTACTACTAAACTTTAGCCTAGTCCAAACCATAACACTAACTTAACTACAAACCAACTGAACCATAACCCTAACCTAGTCCTAACCCTAATCCTGGACCTGGCCACAGATATAGCTCTAACCCTAGCTCAAACTCTAACCCTAAATCTAACCCAAACTCTAACCCAACCCTACCATATACTTACCATTACCCTTAACCCTAATCCTAACTTTAACATCAACCAAACTTGAAACAAACCTCAACCCTACTACAATCCCAACCCCAAATACAAACCCTGCCCTAGCACTACCACTAACCCTTACTCTAACCCTAGCCCTAACCCTAACCCTAACCATAGCCCTAATATTCACCCTAACCCTAAAAATAACCCTATCTTAACACTGACTGTCCCATAAATCAAACCTAACAATAACACTAATTATAACACTAACCCTACTCAAACCTAACCCTACCCCTAACCTAACTCTACCTAACAAATTTCTAACACTAACTATACCCCTAGGCTAACAACAACCCTAACCCTAACATTAGCAATAGCCCTAACCCTTGCCTTAGCCCAAAATCCAACACTAACCATAACCCTAAACATCACCCAAACCCTATCCTAACCCTAAGCCTAACATTAAACCTAACCACAATATTAGCCCTAGCTCTAGCCCTAGCTCAAACCCTAATCTTAAAAATAACCCTGACCCAACCCTAACCCTAAAACTAACCCTAACAATCACCTAACCATAACTCCAATCCTAACCCTAACCCTACCATACCCTACCCATACACCTAATCCTATCAATAACCCAAACCCTAACAGTACCTTAAACCAAGCAAAACCCTATTCCTAAACCTAACCTTAATTCTAACATTTCAATAATCCAACCATAACTCTAACATTAACCCTATACTACCTCAACCACAACCACAAATGCAACCCCAAAACTAACCCTAAATTTATCCCTATACTTAAATCTAACACTAACCCTAACAATCCAAACCTCAACAACTCTAATCCTAACCCTAACATTAACATTAACCAAAGCCCTAGAATTAGCACTAGCCACAGCATAACCCTAACACTAACCCTAACACAAACAGTAACTCTAACAAAGCTATAACCCTGATGGTACCCTAACAATACACCTAATGCTAACAATACAGTAACCCAACCCTAATCCTAAAGCTAATCCAAGCCACAACCCTAATAACAATCCTAGCACTAACCCTACCTTAACTCTAAACCTAGCACTAACCTTAACTCTATCATAACACAATCCAAACCCTAACACTAAATTAATCCTACCCTACATTTAACCCTACCCTAAATCTAGCCCTAATCATAACCCTAACACTAAATTTCCCCAAACCAACCTAACACTAAACTTCTCCAAACCCTAACCCTAAGCCTAAACCATAGCCCTAAACATAGACCTAGCCATAAACCTACCCCAACCCTAACCTGAGCACTAGCCCTAACAATAGCCTATCCCTAGTCCTACCCCTGATCTAAATATTAACCCTAACCATAAACCAAACCCCATCACTAACATAACCTTACCACTAACCCTACCCCTAACCCTATATACCCTATCACTACCCTTACCCATAACCCTTACACTCAACCTAACCTGAGTCTGAATTAACCCTAACCTTAACATAAACATAATCATAACCCTAACCATATTAATAACACTACTTTAACCAACACAATCCCAAACCTAACCCTAATCATAAACCTAACCCATACCATAATACTAACCATACCCTAACCCTAACCCTAGCCCTAACTCTAACTTAATCCTAACCCTAGCCCAAATCCTAACCCTAACCCCAACTCTAACCCTAAACCTAACTCTAACCCAACCCCAAACCTAAGAAAAACCCTAATCTTAACTCTAACACAACCCTAACCCTAACTTAACCCTAACCCCAACTTAACCCCAACCCTAACCATAAACTTAATCTATTCCCCAACACTAACCCTAACCCTAGCCCTAGCCTTAACACTGACCTAAAGCCTAAACCTAACCCTAACCCTAAACCTACCTTAACCATACCACTAGTTCAGAACCTAGCTCTAGCCCTAACCCTTGCCCTAACACTGAACCAACTCTAAACCTAAACCTAACATTAACCAAAAACCTCAATTAACCCCAAACAAAACCACCAAACTAACCCTAATCCTAACACTTATCCTAAGCATACCCCCAAAAAACATGAACCTAATCCTAACAGAACACTCACACAAACACTAACCCTAGATATAATCCTAACTCCAACACTAATCCTAACCCTAAACCTAACCAGAATCTAACATTAACACTAGCCCTAGCCCTAACACTTACCCTATCTCTACCATTACCCTAACCCTAATCCTAACCCCAACCCCAACCACCCCAACCCAAACCCTAATCCTACCCTAAACCTAACACTTGCCCTACCTCTAGCTAAGCCCTAGCCCTAGTAATGTCCCTAACACCAGCCTAATCCTAACTCTAACCCTAACTCTAACCTAACCCTATGCTAACACTAACCCTATCCCTAACCCTAACACTAACCATCACTCTAACCTAACCAAATCCTAACCCTAAACCTATGAGTACCCTAACACTAACCCAAATCCTAACCATAACACTAAGCCCTAAACCTAGCCCTAACTCTAAACCTAACTCTAACACTACCCTAACACTAACCCTAACCAAACCTTAAATCTACCTACAGCCCTAGCCACAGCCATAGTCCTAACCACACTGCAATCTCAACCCTAACCCCAACCTTAAATCCTAATCCTAATCCTAACATGAGTCCTACCCCAAGACTTAGCCCAAGGACTACCCCTGGAATAACACTATCCCAAACCATAACCATAATCCTAACCTTACCCTACTCTACCCCTATCCCTATCCCAACACCTAACCCTGAACCAACCTAAACCCTAACCTTAACCCTAACCCTAATCCTATCCTGACCATAATGCTAACCATAACCCTAACACTAGCACTAGACCTAGCCTTTGCCCTAGCCCTAGCCATAGCCCCAACACTAACCCTAACACCAACACTTAAACCCAAGCACAACCCCAACCCAAATGCTAAACAACCCCAACCTCAGCCTAGCCCTAGCAATAACACTAACCCTAACCCTAGCCCTAAACCTTATCCTATCCTTAACCCTAAACCTAAACCAACACTAACCATAACCCTAACCTTAACCTCAACCCAACTTAACACCAACCCCTTACCTTATGCTACCATACAACTACCTACCTTTAACCCTAATCCTAACCCTAACACCTACCTCTTATCCAAACACAACCCAAACTCCAATCTCTAAACGAACTCCAAATCCAAACCCAGCCCCAGCACCAAACCTAGTCAGAGCCATTTCCCAAACCCCAAACTTAGCACTAACAGTAATCCTACCATAACCCTAAAGCTAACCCTAATTACAACCCTAGCCCTACCAAACCCTAACACTACATTAACCATAAGCCCAGCCTTAGCCCTACTCTAACTGAACCTTAACCCTAACCCAAGAACTAGCTACAGCCCTAGCCCTAGACCTACATCTAACTTTAGTCCTAAAACCCAAACCCTAAACCTAAACCTATCATTACCTTACTCTACCACTACCCTTACTCTAACCCTAACCCTTACCTTAGCCCAAACTCCTAAACCCAAACACAACCCCAACATCAACCCAAAACCCAACCCCTTGACCAATCCCAAACTTAGACCTAGACCTACCTTTAGCTCTAAGCCTAACATAACCCTAAGTCAAATCCAAACACTAAACCTAACCATTCCCTAGCCCTAACCTTATAACCCTAACATTCACCCCAACAACCCTAACCCTAACCACAGCCCTATCTCTAGTCCTAGCATTAGCCCTAGCCCTAACCATAACAATAACCCTAACCTTAACCCTACACTAATCCTAAAACTAATCAAAACCCTATCTATACCTTAACCCTAATCCTAACCCTAAACCTACCATACTCTACCTTTACCCCAAACCTAACTCTAAACTTAACCATGCCCTAAGGTTAGGGATAAACCCTAACCCTAGCCCTAACCATAGCTATAACAATCTGTTACCCAAGCCTAAATGAAATCTAACCTAAATCTAACCTTAACCCTAAGATAACCCTAAGCATAACATGATCCCTAGCCATAAAACTAACCCTAAAATATTTAACCCAAACCCAAAAATGAGCCCTATCCCTTACCTAAACCCCAACCCTAAAAAGAACCCTAACACTAACCAAAACCTAAGCATACCCTAATCTTATCCTAACACTAAATTTAACCTTAATCCCAACTCAAACCTCAACCCTAACCCTAACTCTAACACAAGCCATAGTACTAGCAATAGCCCTAGTTATAACAATAGCCATAACCCTAAGCCTAACTCAAACCCTACTCAACCTTACCCCTAACCCTACCCTTAAATCTAACACTAACTTTAAGAATCCTAACACTAAACACAACCCAAAACCTACACCAACCCCAATCCAATCACCAATCCCAGCCTTAGTCCTAGACCTAGCTCTATGCTCAGCACTAATTCTAACCAACCCTAACACAGATCCTAACCCTAACCCTAACCTCCACTATGACCACAACCACAACCAAAACCCCAGTACTAACCCTAACCCTAACAATTGCCAAACCACTAGCTTTAGACTTAGCCATAGCCATAACCCTAACCACAAAACTTATCCTAACACTAAACCTAATCTTACCCTGAATTTAACCCTAACCACAACTGTACACTAACACTAATCCTTCCCCTTACACTAGTGCTTCCCCTAGCCATAGTCATAACCCTAGTCCTAAACCCAGCAATAACTCTAACCCTAACACAACACTAGCCTGAACAATGCCCTAATTCTAACCCTAACCCTAACCCTAGACCTAGCACTAACAATAGACCTAACCATAACCCAACCCTAACCCTAACCCTAACACTACCTTAACACTAGCCCTAACTCTAACCCTTACCCTAACACGGGCCATAGTCCTTAACCTAACCCTAGCCCTAGCCTTATGCCAAGCCCTAGTCCTAACCACAATACCATTCTCAACATCAACTACAACCCCAACACTAACCCTAGCCCTAATCTTAAATCTAACCCTAAAACTACCCCAACCCAAATAGAACCACAACCTAAAACTAATCCTATCCCTAACAGGAGTCATACCACTAAATCTTGCCCAAACCTAACTGTAGCCCTAACCCTAAACCTATCCCTAACACAAACCATAATCATAACTCTAACCTTAACCTACCCCAACCCTAAAGCAAAACCCTAACCTTAACCCTAACGCTAACCCTAAATGTCAACCTAAATCTAACAGGAACCCTAACCCTAACACTAACACTAAAAAAACCCTAATCCTATCCCTATCCCTACCATAACCCTAATGCTAAAGATAATCCTAACTATAACTCTAGCATTGCCACTAGTCCTAGCCCTAGATCAAATCTAACAATAACACTAAACCTAACCCTAACTCCTAACCCCAAACACAACACCAAACCCCAAACCAACCATAATCCCAACCCTAGCCCTAGCCCTAGTTCTACTCCTATCTGTAACCAAAGCCCTAACACTAAACCTAGCCCTAACCCTAACACTAACCCTACCCTAACCCTAACCCAAACATCAATCCAAACCCCATTCCTAACCATAGACCTAACCCCAGCCCTAGCCCTAGCCCTAGTGTTAGTCCTAACCACAACCCTAATCCCAACCATAACCTAATAATAACCCTAACACTAATGAAAACCCTCACAAACCCTAAACCTAACCCTATCAGAAACCCTATCATAATCCAACACAAAAACTAAAACCAACCCTAATCATAACCCTAACCCTACCCTAACTCTTACCCTACCTTACAATACCCTACCCCTAACTCTAACCCAAATACAACCGTACCTTAATAGAACCCTAACTCTAAACCTATCACAACTATACCCTGCTAACTCTATACCAAACCATAACCCTAACCTAAACATCAACCCCAACCAAAAACCCAACCCTAACCCTAAACAAATCTTAAATCTAACCCTAACACTAAGCCCATACAGAACCCCAACCCAAATCCTAACCCTGAGAGTAACACTAGCACTAACCTAACTAAATCATATCCTTAACTCTAACCCAAAAGATAACCCTAACCCTACCCAAAACCAAAAACTAATCTTAACCCTAAACTTACCCTAACACTAACCCTGACACCAACACTAACCCTAAAGCTAAAACTAATCCTAACCCTACCATAATCCTAAACATAATCCTAACTCCATACATATCATAACCCAGCCCTAACACTAACCCTCAACAAACCCTCACACTAAACATAACCCTACCCTAACCCAACCAAAACCCTAACACTAAACCTAACCCTACCCTAACCATAAATCTAAACCTATGCAAACACCTAGCCCCTGCCAGAGCCCTAATCCTAACCCTAACACTAACCCCAAACCCCAAAATGAAAGGACCCTAACCCTAACCCTACCCTACCATGACCTACCCAACCCTAGCACTAGCCACAACCCTAACCTGAATGCTAACCCTAACCCAACCTAACCCTAACCCAACCATAACCCTAAACCTAGCTCTAGACCTAGCCCTAACACTAGACCTATCCCTAAACCTAATCCTAACTCTAACCCCAACCCTAAATCTAAACTAACCCAAACCCCAACCTCAACCACACCAACCAAAACCAGATCCCTATCCCTAACACTAAACCTAAACTTATTTAACACCAACCCTAACCCCAACCCCAAACCTAATCCTAACTATACACTAGCTCTATCCCTATCCCTAGCCCTAGATCTATTCCTATCACAAACCCTATCCCTAATCTGAACCCTAACCCTAACACTAACCATGCCTCTAACCAACCCTATCCTCTCTACCACTACCACTACCCATAACCCTAACCATAACCATAACAATACCCTAACATTTATCTTAACACCAACCCTAACCTTAACCCTAACCATAGCCTCAGCCCAACCCCAAACTTAATCCTAAACATAACACTAGCTCTATACCATAACCCTAACCATAATCATAACAATACCCTAACACATATCTCACCCTAACCCTAACCCTAACCTCAACCCAACCCCAAAAACAACCCTAACCCTAACACTAAACATAAATCGACCCCTAAACCTAACCCCAACACCAACCCAACCCTGATCCTAAATGTTCCCTAACCATATCTCCAACCCTACCATGCCCTCATCCCACCACTACTCCTACCTGTAACCAGACCCAACCCTAACACTTACCTTAACCCTAATCCTGAAACTAACTCTCACCCTAACACTAATGCTAACCCTACCCTAACCATAACATTAACCTAACACTACCCAAACCCAAACTCTAGCACAAACCTTAACCATAACCATAACCTACCCTTACCCTGACCCCTACCCTTAACCCTAACACTAATCCTAACTCCAACTATCAACCCTAATTACATTCCAATCCCCAAAACAAATCCCAAAGGCAGACCTAGCCCCAGCCCTAGCCCTAACCCTAACCCTAATGCTAACTCTAACACAAACTCCAACACTAACAGTACCTCTAACCCTACCCAAACCCTAACCTTAAACCTAAACCTAACCCTCACCAAATCCTAACACTATCCATAACCTTAAAAATAAACCTAACCCTACCATACCCTAAAGCTACTCCTAGCCAAAACCCTAACTTAACCAAAACATAAACCTAACCAAACCTAAACCCAAACCCAAACCATAACCATAACCTTACCCTACCCTAACCCTAATCCCAATCCCAACCCTAAAAAGAACCCTAACCCTAAAGCTAAGCATACCCTAATCCTAATCCTAACACTAACTCAAAAGCCACCACAACCCTGAAAAGAACCCTAATACTATCACAAGCATAAACCAAATCATAATGCTTACCATAACCCTAATGCTAAGCCTAACCCTAACCCAAACACCAACCTCAACCCACCACCAAGCTAAACCATAAAACTACATCTAACCCTAACCATAAACTTAAATCTAACACTAAACCTAAACCCAACTCCAACCTCAAAAACAAAACTAATCCTAACCCTAACAGTAACCCTACCCATACAATTAGTCCTAACCCTATCACTAGCAAAGTCCCTACTCCTAAACCTAACCCTAACAATAAACCTAAAACTACCCTACCCCGACCCAGACATTACCACTAATCCCAACCTTACTCCTAACCTAACTCTAACCTCAACCCTAATGATCAGCCTAAATTAACGCTAACCCTATAACCATAACCCTAACCTAACACAACCCTAACTCTAAGCCTAACCCTACCCTAAATGTAACCCTACCAATCCCTAAACCTAGCCCTAGCACTAACCCTAATGATAACTCAAACTTTGAATCTAACCCTCCCCATACCCTAACCCAACCCTAAACTTACCTAACCCTAAACAAAACTCAAATCTTAGCACAATACCTTATACCTAACCACAATACCCATAACCCTAACCCTAACATTAATGCTAACCCAAACACTATCTCTAACAGTAGCCATAACACTAGCTCTAGAATTAATAATAGCCTTAATCCTAAAGCTAAACCTAACCCTAACCCAAACTAAGATATCCTTATACCTACCCCTGCCCTTCACCCTAACCCTAACCCTAACTTAACCCACACATCAACCCAACCCAAAACCCAACACTAACCCTAAACCTAATTCAAACACTAGCCCTACCATAACCCTAAACCAAATCTTAGCACTAGCCTTAACTCTAACTTTACCCAACTCACACCTAACCACAATAACCCTAACCCTAATGGCACCCTAACTCTAACCCCAGCCCAACACCTAGCCCCAGCCATAGCCTTAACCCTAACCCTAGCCCTAGCCCTAACCCTAATGAAAACCCAAATTCTAACTCTTAACAACATAATCCTAACAGCAACCCCAACCTTAAACCCATCCCAGTCCTAGCCCTACCCCAAATTTAGCCATAGCCCTAGCCCTAACCTCAACCCTAACCTAACACCAATCTCAATCTCAACCCCAAACACAACCCACGGCCTAACAAATAAATTTAAAACTAACTTGAACTCTAAACCAACACCAAACACAATCACAACCCTAACTCCAACCCCTACTCCAACCCTATCATAACACTAAGCCTAGCCCTACCCTAGACTTAGCTCTAGACCTTGCCCAAGACCTTGCCCTAGACCTAGCCTTCACCATAAAAATAACCCTAGCTATAACACAAACTCTACCCTACACTACCCCTGCCACTACCCCTCCCTAATCCTACTCTAATTCTAACCTTAACCCTAACCCTAACCCTAAACCTCACCTAACCCTAAGGTTACACCTACCCCTAACCATACCACTAACCTAAAGATAAGTCTAACTCTAAACCAAACTATAACCCTAATGCTAATCCTAACACTAATACTACCCCCTAGATATAAACTTAGTCCTAACCCTAAAGCTAAATCTAATCCTAACTCTATCTTAAACTCTAATCCTAACCCCAATGCTAACCCTAGCCTACACTTAACCCTACCCTTATCCTTAACACTAACACTAAGCCTAACCCCAACTACTAATCCTAAATACAACCCCAACCCCAAACACAAACCAAGCCACACAGTCCCAGCCCTAGCACTACCCTATCCCTAATTCTACCAGTAACACTTACCCTAACCCTGTCACTAAACCTACTTCAACCCTAATCCTAACCATAAACTTAAGCCAAACACCAACCCCAACCATAACCATAATGCTATCTCTAGCCCAAATCATAACCATAACTTTAACCCTAAAACTAGCACAGACTTTAACACTAGCCCTAGCCCTAACCCTAAATCTAAACTTAACCTTACCATAACCCAGCCCAAACTTAACCTGAACCAAAACACTACCCATAACCCTACAATAACCCAAACTCTAAAACAAGTCTAATCTTACCCCAAGCTCTAGCCCTAAACCTAACACTATTCCTAACCCTAACTCCAATGACATGCTTAACAGAAACTGTAACCTGAACCCTACCCTATCCCAATACTACAGTAACCCTATATTAACCCTAACTCTAACTCAAACAAGTTCCCTACTCTTAGCTCCAGCCCTGGACCTACCATAACCCTAACCTAACCCTGACCCTAACATTAAACTTAACAGGAACCTTATCCATAACCCTAACACTACCCTAAACCTACTCTACACTAACCCTAACTCTAACCCTAACACTAGCCCTAGTCGTAACCCAAACAGAAAACCTAATTCTAACCTAACCACAACATAATCCTAACCCTAACTCTAACCCTAATGCTAACCCTAACACTAACTCTAACCTAACAATAACCCTACCCATAACCCTAACACTAACAGTACCCTAACACTAAACCTGAGCCCTAGACCTTGACCTAGCTCTACCCTAAACTCAACACCAATCCTAGACTTAACCCTAACCCTATCATCCTACATCCCTATGTCTACCCTGAATTCTAACACTAACCCAAACCCTATCCCCAACTCCTAAGCCCAGTCACATCACCAACACCAACACCAACACAAACCCCATTCCTAGTGTAGTCCTAGCCTTAACCCTAGCCATAGCACTAACCTTAGACCTACCCCAAACCCTAACCCTAACCCAAACCCTGACCTCAATCCCTCCCCCAACCCTAACACTAATTCTACCTTAGCACTAGCCCTAGCCTTCACCCTAAGTCTATCCCTAACCCTAACCCTAACCCAAACCCCTACCACTACCACTAACCCCAACCCTAGCCCTAGCCCTTGCCTAGCTCTATTCTAAGCACAACACCAATCCTAGCCCTACCTCAACCCTACCACATAAACCTAACCCTAGCTGAACCCTAACTCTAATTGTAAAAATACCTCAAACACAACCCTAACTCTAATCTTAACCCTAACCCTAATGCTAACCTGACCACTAACCCTAACCCTAATGCTAATACTAAATCTAACCATAACCCTAGACCTAACCCTAACCCCAATCATAGATCGAATACTAGCCCTAACATTATCCTAGCCCTAGACCTAAATCTAAGCCTAAGCCTATCCCTATCTCTAACCCTAAAACCAACACCTAACCATAAACACAATCCCAACCTCATCTCCAAGTCCAACCCCAATGCCAACTCCAGCCCCAGCTCTAGCCCTAGACTTCATGCTAACCCTAACCCTAGCCCTAATCCTTACCCTAATCCTAACCCTAACCTCTAGTGAGCTTTTTCACGAGCTCTTGTACTTCTGACCTAATTGGGGTTGACTGAAGATGCAGAAAGGACAAATGATAGAAGAAAGACATGCACAAAGTTGGGGCCAGTTGTGCTAGGCATACAGATGGAAATGCCCAATGTCCTTGTTGCTTTTTTACTTATTTTCTCTTCTTTTACTCTGCTTCTTTTCTTTTTCTTTAAAACCTTACTTCTAAAGTCTTTTTTCTTTTCTGTTCTTTAAAGTCTCTTTCCTTAGACTTGCTCTGTCCCATGTTTTCCTTAATTGCTCTTAAAGTCTTAGCCCTCAGACTCGCACTGTCCCATGTTCCCTTTAGCTTTTACTTAGCATAGCTTTTTGAAAGCCTATGTACAAAGTTCCTGGTACAGAAAGCTGCTCTGGTGGAGACACACAACAGCCAGCAGCAGCAGTGTCAGCAGCACCTTCACAAGCAGCCTGTAGCCAACTAATCAATCCTCAACCATTCCATACCAAATTCCCCATCAATCCTGCAATCAATCAATCCCCCATGAAAAAACCTCACATCCTCCTTCAGTGTGTCTTTTATATACCGTGGTAAACAAGGAGGTGAAGCAACAGTTCTCAGAGAGGGACATGACATTGTAACAAGTGATACCTGCTCTCTACTTCTCTGAACATAAACAACTTAGGAAAAGCAGCTGAGCTGCATTTTGCCTCTCACTCTCTTCTGTGGCTGGGGCCATGCCAAACTCAGCCTGCAGATCATTGAGCACAAATGTACTTATGTCAAGTTATCGTAGGCTTCTCACAATCTCCCCCCACATTAACCCATGATAACCCTAACCATAGCACTAAAATAATCCAACCAAACCATAACCATAACCCTCACCCTTATCCTAAACTAACCCTAACATAAATCTAACTCTAATCCTAACCCTATTGTAACACACACTTATCTCTAACCCTAACCCCAACTCCCAAGCCCAGTCACATTCCCAACACCATCTCCGACCACAATCCCATCCCTAGTCCTAGCCCTAGCATTAGCCCTCGACCTAAAACTAATCCTAGCCCTAATATTAACCCTACCTTAATGCTAACCCTAACCCCAACCCCAAACCCAGCCCTAGCCATAGACCTAGCTGTAGCTCTATCCCTAACACTAACCCTAGCCCTAGACCTAGCCCTAGCCTTGGCACTAACCATAATCCCAACCCTAACCCTAACTCTATCATACAACACACCTATCCTTATACTTAACCCTAACACTATCCCTACTCTATCCCTAAACCTAACCCAAACTTGAATTGCAAATTCAAACCAAAACATAAACATAATATTAGACCTAGCCCTAGCCACAGCCCTAAACCTTACACTGAACCTATCCCTAACCATAACCCTAACAATAATCCCAAACACAATCCCAACTCCAACCCCAAACCCAGATGCAGCACTAGCCTTAGTCCCTAACACTAACACTAGCCTAGTCCTAACTCTAACCCAACATTAATCCAAACTCCAACCCTAACACTAATGCTACCCAAGCACTAGCCCTAGCCTTAGCCACAGCCCTAGACATACCCCAACCCCAACCCAAACCTTAACACTACCCCAACCCTAACCCTAACCCTTGCATAACACTAAACCTAACCCTTACCTTAACCTTACGATACCCAACCCTAACCCCTAGCCCTAACCCTAATTCTACATAACCCTAGCTCTATTCTAACCCTAACCCTAAACTGCCCTAACACTAAGTATACATAACCCTGATTCTAACCTGAGCCCTAACCCTAATCATAAACCTAAACCTAGCCTTAACCCTTACCCTTGCCCTAGCCTTAACTCCAACCCTAAACATATCCAAATCATACACTTAACCCAAACACCAAATCAAACCACAATCCCAACCACTAACCAAACCCAAACACCAACTCCAGTCCCAGTCCTAGCCATAGACCTAGCCATAACAAAAACTCAGCCCTAATCCTAACCCAATTCCAACACCAACATAGTCCCTACCCCTAGCAATAGATGTAGCTTTAGCCCTAACACTAACCCGAGCCCTAGACCTAACACTAACTATAATTCCAACCCCAACTATAACACTAACCCTAACTTAGACCTAACCCTAGCCTTAGCCCTAACCCCTATCCAAACCCTAACCCTAACTCTATCATACAACACACCTATCCCAGCTTTTAAACCTAAAACTAACCCTATCCCTGCAACAACCCCAACCCCAACCCCAGCCCTATCCCATGCTTCAGCCCTAACTAACCCTAGTCCTAGCCCTACCCTAACATGAACCCTAACAATATCCCTACAATAACCTAGCCCAAACCATAACTCTCACCCTAACCCTAACCCTAACCCTAAAATAAATTTACCATTATCTTAACCCTATCATACCACAACCCTACCTCTACTCTGAACTCTAACCCCAACCCTAATCCTAACTCCTAAACCCAATCACATCCCCAACTACAACCCCAACCATACCCCATCACTAGCACTAGCCCTAGCCCTAGCCCAGACACTAGTCCTAGCCCTAACCATAACCATAACCATAACCCTATCCCCAACCCCAAACCCAGCCCTAGCCCTAGCACTAGAGGTAGCTCTACTCCTAAAACTAGCCCTAGCCTTAGCTCTAAACCTAACCTTAATCCTAATGCTACTCTATCCCTAAACCTAACCCTACTAAAATTCCAACCACAACCACAACACAAATCCGAACCTTAGCCCTATCCCTAGCCTTAGCCCTAACTCTAAACCTAACCCAATCTGAACCCTAACCCAAACTCTATCCTACCACACACAAATCCCTACCCTTAACTCTAAAATTAACCATATCCCTGCAAAATCCCCAACACCAACCTCAAACCCAACCCTTGCTCTGCCTGTAGCTCTAGCCCTCACAATAACCATAGCCCTAGCCCTAGCCCTAGCCCTAGCCCTAGCCCTAACCTTAAGCCCTCTCTACCCCTAAACCTAACCCTAATTTTCATTCCAACACATCCTTAATCCTAAACATAACCCTAGCCCTAGCCCTTATCCTAACTCTAGCCCTAACCCTAACCTAAATCTATCCCAAACTCTAACTCTAACACCAACTCCTAACATCAAACACAATCCCAAGGCCAAACCCAATCCCAACCCCAACCCAAGCCACAACCACAGCCCTAGTCCTCACACTAACCCTAACCCTAATTCTAACTCTAACCCTAACCCTAACCCTAATCCTAACCCACCTAAATCATGCCCCTATACCTAGCCCTGGCCTAAATCCAATCCCAAATACAAGCACTCACCATAAACCCAAGCCTAAACCTACCCTAACTATAAACCTATATGAGCATATTCCTAGCCCTAACACTAGACCTAAACATAATCCTAATCCTAACCCTAAACTTAAACCTAACCCTAACTATAACCCCAATCCCTAACTATAAATAACACTAATTCTCACCATAACCCTAACTGTAACCTATCACTAACCCTAATCATAAATCTAACCCCTAATCCTAATTCTAACACCTAAACCAATCCTAATATAACCCTAACATAAATCTACCTCTAACCATAACCCTAATCATAATGCTAAACCTAACCATAACCTAACATTAACTTTAACTGTAAACCTAAAAATAGACATAGGCCTAACACTAACAACAACCAAAACCCTCACCATAACTATAACCCCTAAATATAACCTAACACTAGCCTTAGCTATACCAGTAGACCTAGCACAAACATTAGCAAAAACCTTAATAATAGCCCCTAAACCTAAACTTAACCCCTATGTCTAACCCTAACCCTAATCATAACACTAATCTAGGCCTAACAGTAACAATACCGATAACACTAACCCAATCCCTAACCCTAACCCTAAACCTAAGCCTAACCCTAACCCTAATTCTAACCCTATCCCTAAAAATAATAACCCTAACCATAATGCTAACCCTAACCATGACCCTAACTTAACCCTAACCCTTACCCCAACCCTAAAATATCCATAATCCTCACCTTAACCCTAATCCTAATACTCATCCTAACCACACTGTAACCCTAACCCTAACACATAACCATAACATTTACCATAACACTATCCTAACCTTAACACTACCTATAACCCCTAAACCTAACTCAAACCCTAAAGGTAACAAAAACCCAAACCATCAACCTAACCCTAACCACCCTAACTTTAACCCTAAACATTACCATAACCCTAACACTAGACTTGGGCCTAACACTAACAATAACCCTAACCCTCACCCTAAACATAAACCCTAACTCTAAACCTAAGACTAACCAAAACCTAAACCTAACCTTAAATAGACCAAGGTCTAATATTAGCAATAACCCTAACCTTAAACCCTAACCCTAACCCTAACCTTAACCCTAACCACTAAACAAACCCTAACCCTAACCACTAAACCTAACCTAACACTAGACCTAAGCCTAGCCCTAACAATAACCTAAAGCTAACCATACTCCTACCCCTAATTTACCTTACCCTAATTCAAATACAAGATCTAAGACTAGCACAAACATTAACACTAACCCCAACTCAACCTTAACCTTACCCTAACACAGAACCAAGGCCTAATGTTAACCCTAACCTTGATGCTAACCCTAATCCTAACACTAACCTAAACATAACCCTAACTTTAGCCCTTACCACAATCCTACCATATGAACTAACCCTAACCCTAATGCTAACTTGACTCTAACACTAACCCTAAACATAACCCTAACACTAGAAATATGCCTAACACTAAGAATAACCCTAAACCTAAACCTAATCCTAAACTGAACTGTAATATAACTCTAACCCTAGCCACAACCCTAATCTTAATCTTAATCCAAACCCTAAAACTAACCCTAACCAAAACCTAACCTTAATTCTATTCCTAATCTGAACTCCATCCCCTACATCAACCCTAAAGTACCCTAATACCTACCCTAATCCTACTGTAACCCCTAACCCTAACCCTAACTTTAACCCTAAACCTAACCCTAACCCTAAGCCTAACCCTAAACTAACCTTAACTTTAACCCTAAACTTAACCCTAACCATAACACTAGACCTAGGTCTAACACTACAAATAACCCTACCACTGATGCCTAACCCTAACCCTAACCACTAACCATAACATTAACCCTAAACCTATCACTAGACCTAGGCCTAGCACTAACAATAAACCTAACCCTAACTATAACCCGTGTTATCCCCTAATCCTAAACATAACCATAATGATAATAGCGACCTAGGCCTAACATTAACAATAAATCTAATCCTAAACCTAACACTAACATTAACCCTAACACGTAACACAAACCATAACCATAACCCTAATTTTAACCCTAACCCTAACAGTAACTATTAAACCTAACAATAACCCTAAACCTAAACCTAACCCTTAAATAACCTTAATTCTAACCCAAGCCTAACACTAACCCTAACAATAGATATAGGCCTAACACTAACAGTAACACTAACCCTCACCCTTAAACCCTTACTCTAAACCTAACCATAACCATAACCCTAACCCTAACACTACACCTGGGCATAAAATTAACAATAAGCCAGACCCTAACCCTAACCAAAACTCTAACCTTAACACTAAGACTAGACCAAGGTATAACAATAACAATAACCCTAAACCTAAACCTAACACAATCCCAAAGAGTGACCCTAGCTGCAACTATAACCCTAAATTAAGAACCAACCCTAACCTTCCTTCTAACCCTTACCTAACTGGAACACTCACTCTAACCCTAACCCTAACCCTAAATTTAGGCCAAACATCTAACGCTAACCATAAACATAACCCTAATCCTAAAACTACCACTAACTGTAATCCCTAATTATAAACCTAACCCTAACGGTAACATTAACCCTACCCTAAACCTAATACTCACCTAAACCTAGCTTTAACACTAATCCTAACCCCTACTTTTAACCCTAAAATAACTCTAATCCTCATTCTACCCCTAACCATAACCCTAACCCTAAATCTAACCTAACCCTAACCATAAATCTAACCCTATCCCCAACTCTAACCATAAAATAACCCTAATCATAACACTAACCAATCTGTAACCCCTAACCCTAACCTTAAGTCTAACCATTAAGCCTAATCCAAACCCTAGCCCAAACTATAACCCTAACCCTAGACCGAACAATAACCTTAAACCTAACCAAAATGCTAAACCTAACCATAACCCTAAACCAAACCCTACCCTAACCCTAACACTAGACCTAGGACTAAAACAAACCATAACCCTAACCATAACCTTAACCCTAAAATAACCCTACCACTAGCTCTAACTCTACCCATAACCCTATCCTTAACCCTAAACCTAACTGTAACCTAACCTTAACTTGAACACTAACACTAACCATAACCATAATCCATAACCTAAACCACTAACCCTAACACTAACTCTATACCTAACACTAGACCTACGCCTAGCACAATAAACATTACATAACCCTAACTCTAATCCCTAATCTTAACCCTAAAGCTAATCCTAACCATAACTCTAACCTTAAACCTATCCTTAACAATTACCATAATCCTAACCATAACCCTAATCCTAACACTAACCCAAACCCTAACCTTAACCTAACACTAGACCTAGGCCTAAACTAACAGTAAAATTAATACTAACTCCAACACAACTCAAATCCTGACCCAAACAGTAGACCTATGACTAAAAATTAAAATAACCCTAAAGGTAACCCTAAATTTAACCCTAACCTTAATCCTAACCATAAACCTAACACTAGAAACTAACCCTAACCTTAATGCTAACCTAACCCTAACACTAACCCTAACACTAGATCTATGCCTAATACTAACAATAACCTAAACCTAATCCTAACCCTAAAGTAACTCTAACTGTAACCCTAATTTTTACCCTGATACAAACATCAAACTCTAAACCTAAACCTGACTGTAACCTTAACACTAATCCTGAACCTAACATAATCCTAACCTTAACCCTAACACTAACCCATACTCCGACCCTAAAATAACCCTAACCCTAATCCTAATTGTAATGCCAACACTAAGCCTAATGTTATCTCTAAACCTAAATATAACATGAACCCTAACCTTCACCCTAAACCTAACCCAAATTAACTTTAACTTTAACCCTAAAATTAGGTCTAACCCTAACACTAGGCCTAGAACTAACACTACAAATAAAACTAAACCTCACCATTAACCCTATCTCCTAAATATAAATCTAATTCAAACACTAAGCCTAACCTAACACTAGACCAAGGTCTAACACTAAGAATAATCCTAAACCTAAATCCTAACACTAACCCTAACCACTAACCCTAATCCTAAGCCTAAACCAATCACTAGACCTAGGCCTAGCACTACAAATAACCGTAAAACTAACCCTAACCCCTAATCATAACTCTAACCCTAACACTAACACTAAACATAGGCATAAAACTAATAATAAACCTAACATTAAAACTAATGCAAACTCTAATCCAAACCCTAACACTACACCTAGGATTTACACTAATAACCCTAAACCTAACCATGAAACTATCCCTAAACATAACCCTAATCATAACTCTAAGCTTTAAAACTAACCCTAATCTGACTCTAAACAAAACATAACCATGAAAATTACCCTAACTCTAACCCTAAACATTAACTCTAACCCTAATCCTAACCCTAACACCTAACCATAACCCTAAAGCTAACCATAACCCTAATCCTAACCCTAAACCTAATTGCAACCCTTAACCCTACGCCTAACACTAACTCAAACCCTAAGGGTAACACAAAACCTAACCCTAACCTAAACCTAACTTTAACCTTAAACTTAATCCTAACCCTAACACTAGACATAGGCCTAACACTAACAACACTTATCCTCAAACTAACCCTAACCCCTAATTCTAAACATATACTAACCCTGATCCTAATCCTAACCCTAACACAAACCATGACCACAACAATAACCCAAACCCTATCATTTACACTAGTACCCTAACTTAAACCTAAACCTAACTCTAACACTAATCTTAACCCTAACCCTAACACAGAACTAGGCCTAAAACTAAAAATAACCCTAACAAACCCAAAGAGTACCCATAACCCTAACCCTAACATTAACCCTAAACTCAACCCTAAACTTAACCATAACTCTAACTCTAATTCCAAGCCTAATCCTAACTGTAATCCTAACCCTATCCCTAACAACCCTGAACCTAACCCCTATCCATAATCCTAACACTAATGCTAACCCTAACATTAACCCTGACCCTAGTAATAGCCCAAGCCCAAACCCCTAACACTTACCCTAATGCCCTACTTAAACCTAAACCTACCCTAACACTAACCCTAAACCTAAACCCAACTCTAACACTAGACCAAGGCCTAACCCTAATCTAACCCTAACTCTAATCTGAACACTAGCTCTAACCCTAGCCCTAACCCTAACCATAACCCTAAACATAACATTACACCTGGGCCTAACACTGACAATAATACTATCCCTAACCCTAAACCTAACCCAAACAGCTAACCCTACCCTAACCATAGACCTAGGTCTAGCACTAACAATAACACTAACCCTAACTCTAACCCCTAAATCTAATCCAAACTCGAATTCTAACCATAACTTTAACCCTAACTGGATCCCAAAAAATGAATCTAATCTTAAACAAACTGTAACCCACATCCTAAACCTAACACTAGACCTAGGCCTAAAAAACCCAGGACTGGAGGTATGGCTCAAGTAGTAAGGCACTTGTCTGGCACGTACAAGACCCCGAGTCAAACCCCTGTCCATCAAAAAAAACAAGCAAACTAAAAAAACCCAGCAAACATAACCCTAATCCTAACACTAGAACAAGGCCTAACAATAACCTTAATCCTAACCCTAACCCTAAAACTAACCATGACACTAATAAACCTAACCCTAACCCCCAACACTCTAGTACCCTAACTTAAACCTAAAAATGACCCAAACACTAAACTTAACCCTAACCCTAACATGAGACCTAAGCCTAAAACTAAAAATAAACCTAATCCTAACCCTAACCCAAACCCTAAGAGTACCCTTAACCCTAACCCTAACCCTAAGATCAACCCTAACACTAAGCATAACCCTAACCCTAACCCCTAACCCTTATTAAGTGCCCTAACCTAAACCTAAACCTAACCCTAACACTAACCCTAAACCTAACCTAACCCTCACACTAGACCTAGGCCTAACACTAACAATAACCCTAACCCTAACCCTAAAACTAGACCTGGGCCTAACACTGACAATAACTCTAATCCTAACCCTAACCCTAAAACTTATCCTAACCCTAACTATAATCCCTAACCCCAACCCTAACCATAACCCTAACACTAGACCAAAGACTTAAACTTACAATAACCCTAATGCTAACTCTAACCCTAACCCTAGCAATAGCCCTCACAATATAAATAACCTTGACACTAACCTTAACCTAAACCCTAACTCTAAACCTAGACTGAACATAACCTTGACCCAAACACAAAACACTAAACCTAAACATAGCCATAAGCCTAAAGCTAGCAATAACCTTAAACCTAACACTAATCTTAGCCCTAACCCTAACCCTAGACCTATCCATAAACCTAATGTAAACATAGCCATAGGCCTAACCTAATAGAAAACCTAAATCCAACATGAGCCATTATCCTAATTGTATCCCTATCCTTAGCACTAACCCTAACACCAGGCCTAAACCTAGTGTTAGGCCTAAAACTAACAATTAACCTAAACCTAACCCTAAACCTAACCAGAGCCCTAACCCTAACACTAGACCTAGCCTTTGTGGAGAAGGACAAGAAGAGAAACAGACAGTCTGTGTTCTGATAATGAGACAAGGAGAAGGGATGGCAAAGCTGAGAGATAAAACTGAAAAAATTAAAACATAAAGAAGGTTACATAGCACTGGGGGAATAAAATAGCCAATAAAGTCACATGCAGCCATATGTGGGTTGAGCTTTGCTTTTTGCTTCTGTAACCTGCTTTACAAGTGTATATAAGGGGAGACCTCTTTGTTCTCGGGGCTCAGCCTTTGGACATGAGTCCACTGAGTCTGTGCTGGCACAATAAAACATTGCTTCCTGCTAAACTGCCTCAGTATCCCATATCTTAGTTTGCAATTCCCACAACAATTCTTGGGGGCTTATCTGGGATTGTGGAGATGGTGATTCGTCTACCTCCCTTGTCTCTGGGGTGCATCCCCCAGACCTCCAGGAGAAGATCCTACCAGGTGTCAATGGACAGTTTGATCCTGAGGGGTACTCATCATCCCAGCAAGTTGGGATGAAGGACTCGGATGCACAATGGAACCTGGCGAGGTGCAGGAATCAATGAGGGGAGGGAAGCATCACTCGTCAGACTGATGAAAACCTGGGTTCAAATTCAGGTCTGCCTCAGGAGGCAGAAGGGGAGACTGATCACCTCCCAGAGACCACTAGTAACCACCTTTTGGGGTGAAACCATGTCTCTCAGGTTCAGGGAGCAGGGCAAAAATGTGTAAGACACCTCTGAGAGTTAACAGGGGTTTGAGCTTTTCCCCGAAAATAGCCACAACTGAGGTTAAGGGATGGATAACAAAAAATTCAATTCCAAAGAGGAAGACTCCCAAAAGAACAGATGCATCAATCACCATTTCACCGGATAGCCTTCTGGGTATAATTTAAAAGTTTTTTTCTTTATTAAGAGTGAACTCTAATTGTGTGTGTGTGTGTGTGTGTGTGTGTGTGTGTGTGTACATTTGTTTACAAATTTGCTTCTGGAGTTCTAGCTCATCTTATGTGCACTTAAATTAACATTTTTTCCTGGCATACTTAATTTACAAAACTTTTATGTGTAAACATCTTCAAAATGGTTCTTAAACTGCTGTTATAAGGTTAATGTGATACTTAAGGTTAAAAAAACGGGTTTTTTTAAGATCTCTATTACAAACTGCTTAAGCTTTTTAGATATCAATATGTAAACATCTTGAGGATGGTTCTCACAAAGAAAAGCAAAAAATTATTATTATGTTCTATTGCCACTTTTAAGAAGACAGATTTTCAAACTTATTTCAATCAGGTCTCAGTAGGGTGCAGACATTCAGGGGTTAACATTCTGGCTTAAACCAGAGGAGAAAAGAAAAAAGAAAAAAGGGGGGGGGCCACAGCCTACAGCAGGAATCTTAAATTTTGGGTAGTTAAAAATGACTTTAGTCTGTTTCATTCTGTCATAAATAATATCTGAGATTTAATTCTCTCTTATAATACATGGGTCTATTAACAAATGGGCTTCCTATAAATTGTTATTCTACAAAAAATAATTTAAAGTTGCTTTCTGATTTTTTCATACAAATATAAGACTCTAAGCTAAAAGGTTTTATAAGTTATTTTCAACAAGTAACACACACACACACACACACACACACACACACACATATATATTATATTAAGGATATGGTTTTTAAAAATAAAAAGTTAAAAAATACTTTTAAATAAAAAAAAGGGTTAAGACAAGCTCCCCTAGGGGATACAAAATAAGTTGTTACAAAGGTACAGAGTAAGTTGTCATAAAAAGATGGCATTTATAAATGCCTATGTAAGCCATTAAGTTAACTAAAATCCACTTACATTAAAGGTTTTGTAAGGTCAAAATTTAATGAACTGATGTTAAACTAAAACTTAATTCTCTAAGCTCATAACAACAAGACTATCTTTAAAATATTATATTGTTCTTAATAACATTTAAAAAACTCTTAAAATGGTTTTTGTTTTGTCAAGATAACTGTCAGAAACTTTTGGTACTACTAGATAATCCACAAATTTGTCAAGACAACAAGAGTTTTTTAAAACACAGAGAGACAAGAAGCAGCTGAACACAGGAAGTACTGCTACACGGATGTGAGGGTTGAGACAAATTTACTTATGTAAAGCAAAGTAAAAAGAAAAACAAAACCAAAATAGACTCTCCAGATAAGAAAAAACTCAAAAAAAGCACTACACTGGAGGTCAAGACCCCCAGTTTTTATTAGAGTCAATAGAGTGGAGATGTTAGTCCCACTCCTTCCACATGTCAAGTAGAGGGGATTTTTGGCCTGAGATGGCCATATTGGGCCTATTATTTTAGGGGAGCTCCACTGACTACAGGTTGATGGGATTCTGCTGTATGTTATTAGCCAACTGTTAATGTCAACAATTTGGGATATGATCCCTTATCAATGTCTGAGCCATGACTCTTGGCCATTAGGTTTCCTAACTCCATACTTAGTCCTCATAAATATTTACCTGTGCTCTCTGGTGATCTTTTTCAGAGTTTTAACTACTAATGTAACTGCGTAATGTTCATTTAAGAGTTGGCTTATGTTGAGGTTAACAGTGAGGACAGCGATGTTAGGACCAGACCCCCTGACATCTTATAGATGGCTTACTAAAAATTCCCCACCCAATCCCAAAGACTAACAAAGGGACAATTGTTAAACTTTATCTCCCCAGATGGATGCCAAGAACAGTTGAACAGACAGTGACATAACTACAACTTATCTTTCTTGGTTACCCAGCAACAGTATCCTTTAGTGACCTTCCTGGTGCTTTTCCACTAACTGCCTATATCTAGCCTAAGCCTGTGTATGGCAGTGGGCTCTAGCTCTATTGTTGGGGTCCCTTTCCAGAGGGCTCATGCCTGAACAGTAAACCCTGTACTGGTGTTTGAGCTGTCTCTCTGCCTCTTCCATATCTATTATTTTCTAACAGTTTATGACCTCATGGTTCAACAACTGTTCTCTTGGATGATGCTAATACAGTTGATACCCTATATGTGTCTGAGACTGGGCTATTTGGGTTTACTAAAATTGTTGTCTGCCCTCTGCCAACGGATTAAAAAAAACTTAAGGTTTTACTTCAAAAACAACAACTAAATTAATATGTATATATAACCTCATAAACCTGTGAAGTTGTTACTGGTTCCTTATACTAAATATTTATGTTTTTCAAGTATATCAGGCCTTCTAAAACATAAAAGTTAGATAAACACAGTAACAAAAATTAATGGCACTGATATACTATTCTGTTAGTTGCTAAATTGTCCATCAAAATTTTAATCGTGGCTCTTTTAGGTTTTTGTCATTACAGTTCTGATCCTTCTGGGGAATTTACAATCAACTCCATAAAAAATGACTCTAATAAGTGCTTGTTTATCAAATAGGTTAGCTTTTTAGACATCTGCTTTTGTTGGATTTTATGTATTGTCCTTTTCTAGAAGCCGACTGCCTAAGAGCCACTCCTTCTAAGCCTCTTTGCTGCTTAAATTTGGCCAAAAATGTCTAGTTGGTATCCCACCTGATCTTCTTGTTATTTCTCCCCCGACATGGAACCGAAACCAACCAAGCAAACAAAATCCAGAAAAAAATAAATCCTTGCAATAAAAAAAAAATGGCAAATCAAAAAAGATCTTCAGTCTATGGCCATACCACCCTAAACATGCCCAATCTGGTCTGATCTCAAAAGCTAAGCAGGGTCAGGCCTGATTAGTACTTGGATGGGAGAAGGATCTTCAAAAGAGATTGCTCAGAGACAAATAGTTTAGAGACAAGGGAGAAATGCCGTCAAAGTTCAAATAGAGTTATTCATGCCAGACCTCTCAAAAATAACCAAGGCTGAGAGGATTAAAAAAATAGTTCTTATACACATGTGGCCATCTGACTTTAAAGCCCATCCAGACACAAACTCATATTTTAAACAGGGTCTTCTACTTAAAGACAAAATAACTATTTTTACATGTCCTTTGATACTTAAAGATGATAGTTTTAGCTTTTTTTAAAAAATGAGTTTTCTTGGACATATATACTGATAATATATTATTGCCATGGTAATTCTACTCAGTTAAAAAAAAAAAGATACTGTCTGGGTAAAAAAATAAAATGTCCAAACATTAAAACCCCATTAGAGGAAACCTTTTGTTGTTGTCTTATCTATCCCCACTACAGTTAAAGTAACAAAAATTACTCCCTGGATCCACGACAGGTGAGTAAAGCTAGCCTCTCGCAAGTGGGAGTGCATCCCTGACTCAACCTCACCATCCAAGATCACACTCCAAAACATCTGCACCCATCCTCATCAAGACTCCACTTTCCAAGAGACAACAGGGAACCACAAGCAATGGGACAACAGCCCTGCTCTAGTCACTCTGAAAACTGACTAGTCTTTACAGGGAGGAAGCTCAAACATGGGACACACCTTGCTCTCCTCTATACTATTGGACTCTTACATTTGGGTTGGTCCTTACAAGGTTTTTCTCACGTACTAAATGTTATAAGAGAGCCATTGTTGGGACCCCCACACAGTCAAACTTTGTATCATACACCCATCAACAGTCAAATGTTACATCAGCTCATGTACTCCCAGCTTAGTGAGGTTGTTAGTATGTAATACTAAAAGTCCCAAAATAAGAAAAAAAAAAATACAGGCTACATTTGTCATAAAAAGTGGGACAATGGGTCTTATCTTGGGAGCATATTTGATGTTACCCTGCCTGTTTCCCCTGGTATTGCAGTCTATCAGGACCATTATGAAGACCACTAAAAAAAAGGCCACAAATGGAATGATGCTATAAAAATACAAAACCCTAGATCAAAATGATGCTCTTTGACCCTAGGTAGGTCTGAGCATCAAAGAGGGGAATGATGTAGCAGGAGGGAGGACCAGAAGAGAAACAGACAGGCTGCATTCTGATAATGAGACAGGGAGAAGGGAAGGCAAAGCAGAGAGATAAAACTTTAAAAATTAAAACAAAAAATATCACATAACTCTGTGGAAATAAAACAGCCAATAAAGTCACATGCAGCCATATGTGGGTTGAGCTTTGCTTTTTGCTTCTGTAACCTGCTTGCAAGGGTATATAATTATTGTATGAGACCTCTTGGTTCTCAGGGCTCAGCCTTTGGACATGAGTCCAGTGAGTCTGTGCTGGCACAATAAAATGTGCCTTCCTGCTAAGCTGCCTCATTGTCCCATATCTCATCTTGAGATTCCCACCACCTAACACTAACAATAATGCTAATCCTAACTCTAATGCTATCCCTAACACCCTAACCCTAATCCAGCCCTAACCATAATCCCTAACCCCAACCCCAACCCAAATCCTAACCATAATCACAACCCTAACCGTAACACTAACACTAGATCTAGGACTCAAACTTACAATAACCCTAACACTAACTCTCGCCCTAACCCCAGCAATAGGCCTCACAATATAAACAACCCTGACACTAACCTTAACCCAAATCCTAATCCTAAACCTAGACTAAAAAGAACCCTAACCTGAACACAAAACCTAACCCTGAAACTAAACATAGCCATAAGCCTAAACCTAACAATGACCTAACACTAGCCCTAATCTTAACCCTAACACTAACCATAACACTAGTGTTAACATTAATAACACTAAATCTAATGCTACCCCTTTCCCTAACCCTGGCACTGCACTAACAATAACACAATCCTTATCTTAGCTATACCACAAAACTAACCCTACACCTTGGCCAAACATAAACAGTAACATTAAACCTAAACCTAAACCTAACCCTAATTCTAACCATAATCAAAATCTAGCTTTGGTCCTAGTCCTAAAGATAAAACTAACCAAACCTAAACACTAGAAGTAACCCTACCCTAGGCCTACCCCTAAACCAAACCCTAACTCTAAATTTAAATATAGCATAGGAATAATCCTGTTAACAACCTAAATCTAACACAAACCATAACCCTAATCATGTCCCTATCCTAGCACTAACCCTAAAACTAAACCTAAACCTAGTCCTAAGCATAATAAACCTAAACCTAACCCTATCCCTAACCAATACCTACTCCTAACACTAACACTATCCCTAACTCTAACACTAACACTATGCCTAACCCTAAACAAAACCCTAACCCTAACACTAAACCCAAAGCCTAACCCTAAACCTATCCCTAAACCTAACCCTAATATTAACTCTAGACCTAGGCTTAAAACTAACAATAAACCTAATCCTAACCCTAAGCAAAGAATACCTTTAACACTAGCTCTAAACATAACCCTAAACCTGTACACTAACCATTACCCTAAACCTAATCTTAACCTAACCCTAACACTAGAACTAGGCCTAACACTAACACTAATTCTAACCATAATCCTAACCCTATCCCAAACAATAACCCTAACCTTAACTCATCACTAACCCTGATCCTAACCCTTAACCATAATCCTGACCATAACAATAACCCTAACCATAACCCTTAACCCTAGTGCCCTAAAGCTAAACCTAGCCCTAACACTAACCCTAAACCTAAAACTACCCCAAATACTAGACCTAGGCCTAAAACATGAAGCCTAATCCTACCGTAATCCAAACCCTAAAATTACCCTTAACCATAAACTTATACCCTAACCCTAACACCAAACCCTAATACTACCCTAAACTAAAATCCTAACACTAACCCTAACACTAGACCTAGGCCTAAAACTATAATAAACCTAATCCTAACCTGAACCCAAACTGAAGCATACCTTTAACACTAATCCTAAGCATAACCCTAAACATATACCCTAAACCTAACCATAACCCTAAACCTAAGCCTAACCCTAACGTTAACCCTAACCCTAACAATAGACCTAGGCCTATCACTAACATTAACCCTAATCATAACCATAACCCAAACCCTATCCCCCACAATAACCCTAATCCTAACTCATCAGTAATCCTAATCATAACCCCTAACCATAATCCTGACCCTAACCCTACCCTAACAATAACCCTAACCCTAACTCAAGTGCCCTAACCTAAACCTAAACCTAGCCCTAACATTAACCCTAAACATAAAACTATCCCTAACACTAGACCTAGGCCTAAAACAATAAACCTAAATCTACACTAACACAAACCCTAAGAGTACCCTTAATCCTAACCCTAATCCTATACCCTTAACCTTAACCCTAACTCTAATCCTTGCACCCTAACTCTAACCCCCTAACCCTAAACCTTAACTTTAATCTCTAACTGAAACCCCTAGCCCTAGCCCTAGCCAGAGCCCTTGCCCTAGCTCTAATCCTAACCCTAGCCCTAGCCCTACCAACTAGCCAATACCCCAACCCTAACCCTCACCTCTGCCCCCACCCCGACACTATACTGACCATGACCCTAACCCTGACTCTAACCCAATCCCTAACTTCTAACCCTTAACCCTAACCCTAATCCTAACCTTATGACCTTTTACTGTCATCCTTTCATGACTATTTATACCATTATCTTTCACAATGCTTCTTAGATGCCCACCACATACCAGGCATTCTTCTAGGGCTTGAGGCTATGCATGTGACTAAGACAAAATGGAATGTATTGTAATGGAATGTATAATCTCAGTGGAGTAGGATTATAAATAAAAAGCAAAAAGAAAGTTTCAGGTTTAACAAGTTCTATTTAGAAAACAAAACACAAATCATTTCCATTTTGAGGACTAGAGTAGGGAATGTTATTTGAAACAGCCCTTCTACTGAAAAGAGCTAACATTGCTGGACAAATACATTTTCACAAAATTTCCTTGGCTAACATGTAGCTTAATGGTAGAGCACTTGAGTTGCACCCTTGAAGCCCTGATTTGATTGCTGGTACTGCTAACATAAACAAAACAAACAGAATTTCTTACAGCTCAGATATAATCATGAGGAAATTATTAGGCTATAGAAAAGGGAAACCCAGAGTTTGTTACATGTTGAAACCTTTTTCTTGACCTGAGGAAGAATTCACCTCACCCCTTTTTATAACCAGCACAGCTTGAAATAAGGATTTGGTGCCTAGAAAGTTAGGAGGAAAATCTGAGTTCTGCCTTCTCAAATTGGGGGGCTACTGTGATCTGAATCTTCATCACATCAAGTTGCAATTAAAAAGGGAATGGCTGCCCTGATAGCATCAGACTTGACCAGAACTTACTTCTATATAAGTATTTATATATATGTATGTGTATACATACATATGTGTATATAGCTAAATTTCTTTTAAAACCAGTGGCAAAATATACATAAAAATTAATGTGGGAAAAGCCTCAGGCCCTGGGTGCTGGGGTGGGTAACACATTTTCACGCCTGATTTCTCTCAGGGAAGGCTTACTACTCTTGTCACTTTCCAGGAAGGAAGTGAAGGTGGAAGCCATCCAAGCTGCTGTCTGTCCTGCTCATTATGCACTACTGGGAAGCAGAAGTTTACGATGATTAGTCAGATGATTGTTGATGTGGGAGAAGCATACTTGCAGGCATAGAAGGGAGATTTCTTGGTCAGCTCTCTTCCTTGTGATCTTCATGGTCAGGTGCCACCCAGGATATCCTGGAGGAACTCTGGCTACTTCACTTTCATCCTGAAGCCCTATTGCCACCAGCACCTCTGGAACCTGCTTTAAAAGCTCAGTACCTATCAAAATGGACATTTCTCACTTGTGACAATACCTGGGAATGAGAAAGAACAGTGGTCAGCAGATAGAACCCAATTTCTCCTGGGAGACCTGCATTAAGAACACAACTTGGGAAAGCCAGGCACCTGTACCAGCACTCAAAGGTGCACAAAGGTAAACCCAAATCTAGGACACTCAGAGGAGCAATTCCCACTCAGATTAGGAGGCAGGAGTGGAACACTGACTTCTCCCTTAGAAAGTGGCATGGGAGCTAAGTGCTGTAGGAACACCAGGCATCTGAGACTTCCTGAATCTGAGGTGGGAAGAGCCAACTGTCAGGAGGAGAAGCAAATGCTGAGACAGGTGATGACATGGTACACTCCAATGTCTGGGGAACCTGCATTCTGCTCAGAGCATAAGGCATCTGCACCCTAGGGGGAAGAAATGAAGGTAAGAGCAAAAGCAAAGAAAGCATCCTGAAAAGCACTTAATGTCATGCCAAGGCCTTTACTACTTCACTCTCAGGAAATGTGATTTTTCTGCTGCCCTAATAGAATACAAAGACAGGGTAACTTGTGAAGGAAAGGAGCCGCATGATTATAGAGGCTGGAAATCTCATGTTAGGACGATGAATCTGACAAGAGCCTTGTTCTGCCTCCTAACATGAAAAAAAAGCAGAATGGTGATTCAGTGCATACAGAAAAGACAAAACATAAAGAGCAATTTTGATTCTAATAACTTGCTTTGTTTCTTTAATTTTTATTTTATTCATATGTGCATATAATGTTTGGGTCATTTATCCTCCCTTCATCCTGCTATCAAGCAGAAACTATTCTGCCCTTATCTATAATTTTGTTGAAGAGAGAGTATAAACAATAATAGCAAGGACCAAGGGTTTTTGCTAGTTGACATAATGATAGCCATACAGGGAGTTGACTCACATTGCTTTCCTGTACATGTGTGTTACCTTCTAAGTTAATTATTCTCGAACTAACCTTTTCTCTAGTTCCTGGTCCCCTTCTCCTATTGGCCTCAGTTGCTTTAAAGTATCTGCTTTAGTTTCTCTGCGTTGAGGGCAACAATTGCTATCTAGTTTTTTGGGTGTTTTACCCATCCTCATACCTTGTTGTGTGATCGAGCTTTATCATTTCATCAAAGTCCAATCCCCTTGTTATGTTTGCCCTTGACCTAATGTACTTATTTGAGGAAGAACATATGATTCTTGGTCTTTTGGGCCAGGCTAACCACACCCAGAATTCCAATTCCATCCATTTACCTGCGAATGATAATATTTCATTCTTTTCATGGCTGCATAAAATTCCATTGTGTATAAATACCACATTTTCTCAATCTATTCATCAGTAGTGGGGCATCTTGGCTGTCTCCATAACTTAGCTATTGTGAATAGTGCTGCAATAAACATGGTTGTACAGGTGCCTCTGGAGTAACCTGTGTCACATTCTTTTGGGTATATCCCCAAGAGTGGTATTGCTGGATCATATGGTAGATACATGTTTAGATTTTTAAGTAGCCTCCAAATTTTTTTACAGAGTGGTTACTAGTTCACATTCCCATCAGCAGTGTAAGAGGGTTACTTTTTTCCCCACATCCTCACCAACACCTGTTGTTAGTGGTGTTGCTAATGATGGCTATTCTAACGGGTGAGATGTAATCTTAGTGTGGTTTTAATTTGCATTTCCTTTATTGCTAGAGATGGTGAGCAATTTTTCATGTGTTTTTTGGCCATTTGAACTTCTTCTTTTGAGAAAGTTCTGCTTACTTCACTTGCCCAATTCTTTATTGGTTCATTAATTTTGGGAGAATTTAGTGAGTTCCCTATATATTCTGGTTATCAGTCCTTTGTTTGATGTGTAGCTGACAAATATATTCTCCCACTCTGTGGGTGTTCTCTTCAGTTTAGAGACCATTTCTTTTGTTGAGCAGAAGCTTTTTAGCTTTATGAAGTCCAACTTACCCTATGCTATCTCTTAGTTGCTAAGCTGCTGGGGTTCCACAGAGACAGTTCATGCTTATACCTATTAATTGCAGAGTATTTCCTACTCTTTCCTGTACCAACTTTAGAGTTTGGACTCTGATATTAAGGTCCTTGATCCATTTTGAGTTAATATTGGTATAGGGTGATAAACATACATCTAGTTTCAGTTTTTTGCAGACTGCTAACCAGTTTTCCCAGCAGTTTTTATTGAAGAGGCTGTCTTTTCTCCATCATATATTTTTAGTGCCTTTGTCAAAGACAAGTTGGTTATAGTTGTCTGGCTTCATATCTGGGTCCTCTATTCTGTTCCACTGGTCTTCATGTCTGTTTTTGTGCCAGTACCATGCTGTTTTTATTGTTATTGCTTTGTAATATAGTTTGAAGTCGGGTATTGTGATACCTCCAGCGTTGTTCTTTTGACTGAGTATTGCCTTGGCTATTTGTGGCCTCTTGTGTTTCCATATAAATTTAACAGTAGATTTTTCAATCTCTGATGAATTTCATTGGGATTTTGATGGGAATTGCATTAAACCTGTAGATTACTTTTGGGAGTATGGACATTTTTACTATGTTGATTCTACCAATCCATGAGAATGGGTGATCTCTCCACTTTCTATAGTCTTCTTCAGTCTCTTTCTTCAGAAGTTTATAGTTTTCCTTGTAGAAGTCGTTCACATCCTTTGTTTACACCTAGGTATTTGATTTTTTGAGGATATTGTAAATGGAATTGTTTTCACATACTCTTTCTCAGTTTGTTCATTATTAGTGAATAGAAATGCTAATGATTTTTCCATGTTGATTTTATAGCAAGCTGCTACCTTGCTATTGCTATTGATGGTGTCTAGGAGCCTTTGAGTAGAGTTTTTTGGGTCTTTAAGGTATAGGATCATATCGTCTGCAAACAGGGATACTTTGACAGCTTCTTTTCCTACTTGTATTGCTTTTACTCCTTCATCTTGCCTAACTGCTCTGGCTAGGAATTCCAGTACTATGTTGAATAGGAGTGGAGATAGTGGGCATCCTTGTCTATTTCCTGATTTTAGAAGGAATGGTTTCAGTTTTTCAGTTTTTAAGTATAATGTTGGCTGTAGGTTTGTCATATATAGCTTTTATAATGTTGAGGTACTTTCCTTCTATTCCTAGTTTTCTTAGAGCTTTTATCATGAAATGCTGTTGGATCTTATCAAAGGCTTTTTCTGCACCTATTGAGATGATCAAGTGGTTTTTGTCTTTGCTTCTGTTAATGTGGTTTATTACGTTTATTGATTTTCATATGTTGAACCACACCTGCATTCCTGGGATGAAGCCTACTTGATCGTGGTGAATGATCTTTTTGATGTGTTATTGAATTCAGTTTCCCATTAATTTATTGAGGATTTTTGCATCAATGTTCATTAAGGAGACTGGCCTATAGTTCTCTTTTTTTGGAGGTGTCTTTGCCTGGTTTTGGGATAAGTGTAATACTGGCTTCATAAAATGTGTTAGGCAGTTTTCCTTCTCTTTCTAATTTCATGGAACAGTTTAAGGAGGGTTGGAACCAGTTCTTCTTTAAAAGTCTGATAGAATTCAGCAGAGATTCCATCAGGTCCTGGACTTTTAGTTTTAGGGAGACTCTTAATTGCTGCTTTCATTTCATTTTGTGTTATATATATATTCAGGTCACTAATATCCTCTTGTTTCAGTTTTATATGATCATATGTATCTAGAAATCTGTCCATTTCTTTAAGATTTTCGAATTATTTGAATATAGGTTCTCGAAGTAGTCTCTGATGATTTCCTGGCCTTCCATGGTGCTTGTTATCTCCCTTTTTGCATTCCTGATTCTACTAATTTGGGTTTTTTCTCTCCTCATTTTAGTCAGGTTTGGCAGGGGTCTGTTGATCTTGTTTATTTTTTCAAAGAACCAACTTTTTGTTTCATTAATGCTTTGTACTTTTTATTTTTTTGGTTTCTATTTCACTGACTTCAGCTCTTATTTTTATTATTTCTCTACTATTTGTTTTGGGATTTGCTTGCTTTTGTTTTTCTAGGAGTTTGAGATGTATCATTAGGTCATTGATTTGAGATCTCTCAGTCTTTTTAATATATCCACTCATGGCTATAAACTTTCCTCTCAGGACTGCCTTTGCTGTGTCCCATAGGTTCCGGTAGGTTGTGTTTTCATTTTCATTGACATCCAGGATCTTTTTAATTTCCTCTTTTATTTCATCAATGACCATTGTTCATTAAGCAATGAGTTATTCAATTTCCAGCTGTTTGCATATTTTTGTCCTTATTTTTGTTGTTGAGTTCTAGTTTTATTGCATTGTGATCAGATAGAATGCATGGTATAATTTCTATTTTCTTATATTTGCTGAGGCTTGCTTTGTGCCCTAGGATATGATCTATTTTGGAGAAGGTTCCATGGGCTACTGAGAAGAATGTATATTGTGTAGAAGTTGGATGAAATGTTCTGTAGACATCAACTAGGTCCATGTGATCTATGGTATATTTTAGATCTAGGATTTCTTCATTGATTTTTTTGTTGGATGACCTATCTATTGATGATAATGGGGTGTTAAAGTCTCCCAGGACCACTGTGTTGGAGTTAATATATGCTTTTAGTTCCTTCAGGGTATGTTTGATGAAATTGGGTGTGTTGACAATTGGTGCATGTAGGTTGGTAATTGTTATTTCCTTTTGGTCTATTTCCCCTTTTATTATTATGGAATGTCCTTCTTTATCTCCTTTGATCAATGTAGGTTTGAAGTCTACTTTGTCAGAGATAAGTATTGTTACTCCTGCCTGTTTTCTGGGGCCATTTGCTTGGTAAATCTTATTCCAGCCTTTCATCCTAAGCCTTTGCTTATTTCTGTTGGTGATATGGGTCTCCTGTAAGCAACAAATTGTTGGATCTTCCTTTTTAATCCAGTTCATCAAATGGTGCCTTTTGATGGGGAAATTAGTCCTTTAACATTAAGTGTTAGTACTGATGGGTATGTAGTAATTCCTGTCATTTACTTGTCTTAGTTGTTTGAAGGTTTGATTGTGCATACCTAAATTGATGTTACTCTCTTCTTTCTTGCTTTTTCTTTTCCAGTAGTTTGGTGCTGCCTGCCCTTTCATGGTTATGTTGGGTTTCACTTTCTGTGTGCAGAATCCCATGAAGAATCTTTTGTAGTGGTGGCTTTGTGGTCATATATTGTTTTAGTTTCTGCTTATCATGGAAGACTTTTATTGCTCCATCTATTCTGAATGATAGTTTTGCTGTGTAGAGTATCCTAGGGTTCAAGTTATTTTCATTCAGTGCCCAGAAGATCTCACCCCAAGCTCTTCTTGCTTTTAATGTTTCTGTTGAGAAGTCTGCTGTGATTTTGATGGGTTTACCTTTGTATGTTTATTTGTTTTTTCTCTCTTACAGCCTTCAATATTCTTTCTCAAGTCTTGTACTTGTTGTTTTAATGATAATATGCTGTGGGGTAGTTCTATTTTGGTCAGGTCTGTTTGGAGTTCTGAAGGTTTCCTGTACCTGAGTGGGCATAGTTTTCTCTAGATTTTGGAAAGTTTCTGTAATTATTTTGTGGAATATATTACACACTCGCTTTGCTTGTACCTCTTCTCCTTCTTCAATGTCCATGATTCTCAGATTTGGTCTTTTGATGGAGTGAGTTTTTGCATTTTCTTTTCACAGGTCGAGTTGTTTAACTAATAGTTCTTTGGTTTTTCCTTTAATTACCATTTAAATTCAAGTTTTGAGATTCTGTCTTCTGCTTGTTCTGTTCTGCTGGATTGGCCTTCCGTTTTATTTGCATTTCTGTTTCGTTCTTTTTTCTGAGGTTTGCCATATCCTGAGTTTCTTCCTCTCTAATGTTGTCTATTTTTGTCCTGAGTTCATTTATCTCTTTATTAATCATGTTCTTTGTTTCACTTTGGTGTTTATACAGTGCTTCTATCATTTATTTGTTCTTGTGCTTTCTCAAATTTTCTATTTTTGTTGTCTTGGAATTTCTTGAGTGTCTCCATATGTTTTAGTTGACCATGTCCAGTATCATCTCTATAAAATTCTCATTAATTACTTGCAAATTTCTTCTTTCAGCTTGCTCTTGGGGGCTTCATTGGGTTCTCTGGCATAGTTTATCTTTGCTTTGTTGTCATCTGTCTCTGAGTATCTGTTTTCTTCATTTCCCTCTGGTTCCTGTACTAATTTTTTGCTGTGTGGAAACTGGTTTCCCTGTTTTTTCTGTCTTTCCATCATTGCCCTTGGTATTGTTATTGTCCCTGTACTGTGTGCAATTAAGTATTTTTTAGCTTGTAATAGTAACAATGGTGATATTTAAAATGGAAGGGTCAGAGGAGAGGGAAAGTAAAGAAGGTAAAGAAAAAGTTAAAAACAAACAAGAAACAAAACAAAAGTGTCAAAGAAATAGGGAGAGATAGTGTACTAATCAACAGTAAGCTAAACGGGCATTAGAGAGACAGAGAGATGATTAAAAAAATAAATCTCCAAGTTCCAATGAAATAAAGTCTCAGTCTTAATAATTTTGGTGTTAGTTCCTCAGCCTCCAATCCTGGTGTCTCAAAAGTAGTTCTGTCATTGTCTCATCAAAGGGGAAAAAAACAAAAAAACAAAACACAACAAAGTATCCCAAGTTCAAATGCAATACAGTTTCAGTAAGTGTTTCAGCATGCAGGTGTAGTTCAGTTGTTGTCTCATCAAGGGAAGAGAAAAAAAAAAAGGGTCTGGAGACAGTTCTGTGAATGTCTATCTGAGGCTGCGGCTCACCTGCCTGCTGCTGTCAGCCAGCTGTTACAGGAGGCTTTATTGATTGCAGATTTCAGGGATGAGCTTAACACTCACCTAGCCCCTCAGTCTTTGTTTACTTAGAGTTCTCCTGGGTGTGACCACCACTTTTAAAAGCTTTCCCCTTTCCAAGCACACTGGGGGAGGTGGCGCTACATACACCTTCTCTGGCCAGCTTATTTTCCTCACACCACCACTTTTACAAGCTTTCCCACTCCAAGGTTGCTGGGCAGGTGCCGTCACTCCTGCCTTCTCTGGCCAGCTTATTCACAATTCATGTGGGAAGTGTCTCTTTCCCACTCTCAAGTGGAGTTTTCCTCCCACTGCCCCTTCTACAAGCTTTCCTGCTCCAATGTTGCTGGGCAGGTGCCACCACTCCTGCCTTCTCCGGCTGGCTTGTTTATTTTCAGTTTCGTGAGGGACTGCCCCTCCCTCACTCTTTGGCACTCAGGGCACCCTGCCCTCCTTGCTACATCTTTTTTTGTTGTTTATTATTGTTTTCTTTCTCTTTTTTCTCTGGGTGGGGGTCAGTCTGTCCTGGGGCCTATGCTGATCTGGCCCAGGGTTGTCTGTGGGAGTACCACATGCTGCTTAGCTCACCTTGTGGTCTGCCTCTTCCCAAGCAGTCTGGGAGCTGGCGTCTGATGGCATGGGAGCTCTCCTGTTTCTCCATTTAACATGGAGTGGGGATGCTATGTGTGGGCTGGGGGTGTAGAGGAGTCAGAGTTTTGCCTCTTCTCAGTGGTTTTTCCTGTAAGGTGTATCTCCAGCATCTCTCCAAGATTTTGTTTTAGGAAGCACACTTTCTGCTTCCTCCCTCTAGTCACCATCTTGGAATATAATAACTTGCTCTTGAGGCAACTAACACAACCTAAATCATCTCTAAGCACCATTACATTAAGAATCAAATCTCAACATGAATTTCAGAGGTAGACAAGCCATATTCAAACCATAGAAGCTCTGAAGGATTTTAGCAGGGAGTGATGTATATTGACAAAGTTTTCCCAACAATAGCATGGAAAACGGGAGACCTGAATTTACCGGAAGGCTAGAGTATTTGACAGACAAAAGAGGATGAGTCCTTGAAATGAAAGGGAGAGAGACCAAAGAGATATCCGGGTACAGTGATTGCCATAGCTTGGATCTGGAATATCCACCACAGTCCTGTGTGTTAAAGGCTTGATCCCTAGCCTATGGCATTAATAGGAGGTTGTGGGACCTTTAAGAGATGGGGCCTAGCTGGAAGAGGTTAAATCATTAAGGGCATGCCCTTGAAGGAGATATTGGGACCTTGGCCCTATGTCTCTCTTTCCTTGCTTCCTAGCTGCCATGAAGTTAGTTGCTCCAACCAACATGTACCCCCCCACCATGGTATGCTTTTACTTTGGTAGTTTGCCACTGTGACAGAAAGCTGACTGCACAGTGACTTAGCATACATTGAGGCCATTCCCAAGGCAGAGAATGCAGATTGGGGAAGGGATGACAGTCTGGCTGCAGCCAGATACATTTTGAGGCATTCAGGATGGGCCGTTGTCATGCTATGCTCAGCTTCTGCCATGCTCCACTGAAGTGGACACCAATTCTACCAGCATGTCATGAAACTGATTGTCCTACAATTGCCAATGACATCTGTGAGATTTGAGTGGACATTCTGTGTCATAATGTTGAATCCATTTTGTTTCCTTTTTCTTGTTCTGGACACATGGGCAGGGCATTTGATGCCACTCTCAGATGCAGTTGTCTCCTTCCCCTGGAAATCTCCAGTCCCCTCTGGTACACATTGTACCACCCCTGTCACTCCTGCCTCCTCCACAGTAACCAGTTTCACAAGTTTTTCTGAGCATTATCCTCAACAGCCAGTTTACAGTTTTCTTCATCAAACCACCCAACCTCTAGACAAGAAAATTTTCACTTTCTCTTGCAGGAGCCCCATTCCACTGACTCCCATTAACATGCTCTTCTCTGAGTAATCTGTATGGAACAGTTCTGAGTAGACTTGGCAGATTTGGATTAAACAGCACAGGCCTGGCCTGCCAAAAATAAAGGCAAAAAAAACCCTACACAAAGAAAATAAATGAATCAAAAAGCAAGTTGGTTCTTTAAAAAAATTTAAAAAATTGATAAACCCTTAGCCAATAAAGACCTAAATTAATACAATAAGAGATGACAAAAGGGGTATCACAACAATACCAAGAAAATCCAGAGAATCATTAGTGAATATTTTGAAAACCTATATACAAACAAACTGGAAAATCTAGAAGAAACTGATAAATTCTGAGTTGCATTTGACCAATCAAATTGAACCAAGAGAATATACACCACCTAAGTAGATTTATAATAAAAAGCAATGAAACTGAATAACGAATCTCCCAACTAAGAAAAGCCAGGCCTGACAGATTCACTGATGAATTCTACAAAACCTTTAAAGAAGAATTAACACAAACACTCCTCAAACATTTCCATGCAACAGAAATTCACTCAATGAAGACAGTCTTACACTCATCCAAAAACAACACAAGACACAACAACGAAATAATTATGGGACAATCTCTTTAATGAACATAGATGCAAAAATTTTTAATAAAACACTGGAAAACCAAATTCAACAAAGTTTTCAAAAAGAAATGCTTAACCTCCCTGGCCATAAAGCAAATCAAAAGCACATTAAGATTCTATGTCACTCCTGTATGAATGGCTATCTTTAAAAACACAAACAATAACAAATGTTGTCTAGGATGTGGAGAAAAAGAACCCTCATACACTGTTCTTGGGAATATAAATTAATACAACCAATATGGAAAATGGTATGGAGTTTGCTTAAAAAAACAGAAAACAGAACTACCATACAACCCAACAATAACACTCCTGAGCATAAATCTGTTTGAATGTAAGTCAGGATACAAAAAAGACACTTGCACACCCATATTTATTGCAGCGTTATTCACAATAGTCAGGCTAGGGAAACAGTCCAGATATCTAATAACTGACAAACAGATTAAGAAATGTGGTATATATAGTCAATGAAATATTACTCAGCCATAAATGAAAATCAGATTTTACCATTATCAGGTAAATGGATGAAACTGCAGATCATCATAGTTAAGTGAAGTGAGCCAAATTCAGAAAGACAAAGTTTACATGTTTTCTCTCATATGTGGAAAATGGATCCAAATACAAACAGAAGCATTATTATATATACGCATATGTACAGAACATGCTTCCAATATAGGACTGTTTAAGGAGACTAGGAGAGGATGGGAAAAAGAGAAAAATATAGAGTGAATAATAGTGAAATATATCATATAGGAAAACAGAGCAAAAAATGCTAAAAGGTATTGAACTATATGGAGCAGGGGAAAGGGTAAGGAAGAATAACAGAGAGGGTTAGACTAATTTAAGTACAATATATTTACAGGTGAAATACCAAGGCAAAACCCCACTGAACAATGAAGACAATGAAAGACAGGAATGTAAAACAGATCATGTTAAGGGGAGGGCAGGAGGAGTAAATGAAGAGGGTGAATATGGTTGTACTTTCTATACATATATGAATATGGAATACTGAGACCATTTTCAGAAGGGGTAGAGGAAAGAGGATAATAAAGTTATGAAATAAACTGGGGTACATTGTATGCATGCATATATGGAAATATCACAACATAACCCCCTGTAAAATTATTATATAATTAATTTTTAAAGATCAGGTTGTTTTGGTATATCATGTTATTCAAAATGTCTTTTATAAAACAAATATGGAAAAGCTAGCACTTTGTAAATACAGGTAATATTTATCTATTCAAATTAGTGTAATCTAATAAAATATTGTCCAATGTGACATATATCTTTATTGTCTATTAAGAGAAATAGTGACTGCACAATACCCCAGCCCTAGCATTCCTTTCACCTGCAAATAATCTCATGAGAAACAAAAATCTTTGTTTTTCAATGCAAACAGACTGAAGCCTTGACAGAAATAGAGAGACCCTGCCCGTCTGAGTTACAATGTATATATTTTACATCATCCTAAAGTTTCTTTACTTTGAGAAGCCCTGGTTTCTCTGGAGTCTAGTTCCAAATTCCCGTACTTTAACTTATCTTTTTGGAAACTAATCTCAAGTTCCTCCCTGTCTTCTACCACAATTGAAACTACATGGAACTATATACTTTCTAATGAAATTGTGGTCTAGCAATGCATTTCCTGATCTTTCATTACTAATCCTGTTTTCCTTATTTCCAATTCTCTTAACTATGGTGTATAAGAGACACTCCTGTACAGAAGCAATATTTTATATGACATGAAAGTATAAACATGTATGGGTGATCATGTGTCATTTTATTTATCTATGGGAAATAACAGCTCTGCATAATCAGATACTTCAATCTTAGTTTCTTCTTAACAGTGAGAAAGATGGGAAGAGTGGAAACATTTTTCCCTAAACTCAAACTACTTTGTTATGGGAAGCTCAGTTTTATTTTCTCATATTTCTAATACTCCATCCTTCCTTTTTCTAAGGAATTACCTTATTTAACCACACTCCACTTTCTGTTCCATGTACTCCTTGTTCTCTCTGCCTCTCTCATCTTCATTCCTTCTACTCTTTCTTCTTCCTCATTTCCTAACTTTCCTAGCTGAAAGTTGATAGGATATACAACTTATTATCATTTTACTTCTTTAATTCATTAGGAAGCATCTAACACACACTTTTTTGATTCTTGAAACATAACAATGTTCCTATTTTTAAATAAACACTTGTCAAATGCTTTTTTATAATATGTAATTCTTACCTTCTGCTTGACCTTTTTCTGTAGGTTCTCCTGCTTGATCTGAAGCCACAGGTTCTTGATCAACATTCTTCTTTGGAAGACTCTCAGAGATTTTCTATCAAGATTAATATTAATACTAACTTGCGTGAATTTCCTACAATCATTTTCTAAGCAAATGTCTGAATTTTTGATTTTGAAAGCAGTAAGACTTGAAAATAAGAGAGGACTGTGTTAAAAAAAAAAGAACATTTCAGTCAAGTACTTCACATATGCTCTGTAGCTCTGTATATCAAGCCAATCTTTTACCTTCATATGGCTACTGACTCTCTAAACAAACCACGGAGGTTTACAGGAAATATATCTTGGACAATACTTACTTGTGTATGTATTCCAACAAAGGAAATGACTTAAGAATATGCAAAATTATGATACTGATACTTCTAATTTTCTATTTATGCCATACACAATGAAGGATAAAAATTGGCATTTCTAGTATAAAAATATAAAGTTAACGTCTCCAAATCTTTTCAATTAGTATTCAAATACTTGTTAATATGGACCCAGTATTCACATGAGAACTGAAAAAAGGGACTAAAAATCTAATCAACAGTATTCCTGAGCTTCAAAGATCAAAGTATTTATATGCTATAATTAACATCTGTAGGTTTTGGGGCTGGGGGTATAGCTGAGGGAGAAGGGCTTGCCTTGAATGTATTATGCATTGGGTTCAATGTCTATCACCAGAAAAAGAAAAAAAAAACCTACTGTAACCAGAAAGCAACAATGCATTCTAAGGTTTTAGAAAAGAATATGACATGTCCTTACTGCTGGAGTTATTTTCAAAAGCAGAAAAGCTTCTTACAAAGATAATTTCTTCTCTGTCATTTCTCAGAAAAAATACCACAAATTATGACCCTCACTACTCAACTGGAATGAATAATTTTTCACAGATTCCATAGGCACTGTATGACAGAACCAGGATTCTAAAAGGTCATGGATCTTCAACTACTGTGGCAACACTTTGTAGTAGCCCTGTACCTTAACAGAGTAGGCCCTTTGTTTCCCCTGTGCACATTCACCACCTTTAAATAGTTACATGAAGAGTAACTATTCATAAGTTACATTGTAAGTTACATGAAGAGTTTTAAACATACTCCTAATGCAGTATTTAGAAAACACAATCCGTTTGTAATACAAATTTTGAGAAATAAATTTTAAATTTGTATATTTAAACAGTTTCTATTGTTATTTTAGTCACACAGAACTATGAATGGAATGAGATATTTTTAAAACTCTCCTGAAAACACCATGACTCTAAAAAACATGTTCGGGAGAAAGTTGCATGCTAAGAACTACATAGTCTTGAAACTAAAGGCACTGAAGCAAATCCCTGATGATTATAATAGCCAATTGTCCTATTTCATATTTATTAAAACATAAGATTTAGAAAAGCTATGGTAGCATAAACAAATAAAAGTCACACTAAGGAACAATTATCCAAATAATCTTTAACCAATTTTTAAATGTCATCTATTGTGGAAAATATTTTGGATTTAATGTATTATTCACCCAATTTGAAGCCCCCACTACCTCAAAGTATTTACTAATCCTTTGTTTTTTATCAGAAATATCAACTAGTCATAATTATATTAAATGTGACCAACTTTCCACATAAAACACGGTATGTACACCACTGCTGAATTTTAAGAGTAAACACTACAGAAAACAGAATTCAGAGCAAGAAAATTAATTTCACAAAGGAGGACCTTACCTTGGTATTAAAATTATGAACATCATCCTTTATTATAGGTGAGGGAGCCACAGTACCAGATTCATCAGAAAGCCTTTAAAGCAAAAATATACAACAAAATGGATGGGTAAAATTCTCTTAAAAATCTGGTGAAAGTTTGGCTACCTGCATGCTAAATAATATTTCTTCATTGATATGATTTGACTGTTTTAGAAAAGCATTTAATTACCTATTTCTGCCTCTACTTCTCAATGAAATCTCACTCTTTGTTACTTATCAAATTGTGACAGCCAAAATATTGGCAGAGCTTAAGAATAACTGGCCTTCACAAATTGTCCTGGCCAAGACTGAACTGAAAAACCAATTAGCTCACCTAACTTTTGCTACCTGAACTAAAACAACCCTGAAAAGTTCCACTGTCCCCTCACCATTCTTAGTTCAATGACTAAGCTGTGTAACCAAAACATGGCAGTCTTGGTTCTTCAGCATGGAAATCACTTATTAAAGAGAATCCATCTCTTGCCTTCACTCTAAAACAATAAAGGGAGTTCCCTCAAACATTTAGAATGTTTCAAGGCTAAATGTACAAAAATCAAAAAACATATATTTGTTGTTTTTGAAAAACTCTATCCAGAGAGATGAAAGAATTTTTTTAAAATCCAATTATTTTGCAATTTGGTCCAGCCTTATCCACATAAACTAGTAAGAACTTAAGCTTCATAAGTACTCAGACACTCAGAAGGAGAGACTGCTGGAAAAGCAGGGTCCTGGTAGTTGTACCTGTGCTTCCCTAAGCACTCTCTAAGTATCTTTCTTTCTATGAGCTCCTACTCCAGCTCCTTCTTCTGTGGGGCTCAATGTCATTATCCATCCTTTAAATACTCAGCCTAGGAAGATGTAGATTCCTCAAAGAAGGATGCATTCAAAGAACTAACAGCAGGATCTCTGCATTTCTTGCTCCAGACAAAATAAGCTAAATGGAGGCTCAACAAGCTGTCCTTAGCAACAGGCATAGTACCAACTACTCAGATGTATCTCCATGCCTGCTATGCCAGACAATCCTAACCCTTCCCTACACTAAATGCACACAGAGTACATAGAGGTGAAGGGGCGCCCTCGCTGGGCCACAGATATATGTCATTCAGCAGCATCTAGACTCCTGGTACTTGAGGGGCTCCAAGCCACTGTCTGCAAATTGAAGTGAAGTGGATGATATCACATTCCTATTTTCTATAGAGACTCTTTCCAATGGCTCAAATTATTTTTAATATCTTTCAACAGAAATCTAAACAATGGTTAGTTTAAACAATTAAACAAACAAAACTTAACACATTTTTTTCAGGGTTCCCTTGGATCCACAGTTTTTCTAAATAACTTTCAATATTTTGTGTCCTCGATTCCTGTATTATCTTTATTAAACTTGTCAAAAACCCCAGTACTTTGATCTTTTCTCTAAAACCCTTATTCCTACTCAACCCAGTGTTTTTCCTCTTCACACTTCCCCTTCCCATGTTACTTCCAATCTTATCCTCTAACATTGGGTTCATTTGCTGATTCCATCCTTATCCTCTTCCACTGGGAATGCTAGACTCACCCCACCACACACCATTATTAAAACACTCACCTACACAATGATAAATAAGGAAGACAACCAGCCTAGGAATTAAGGAACATGAGATTAAATCTCATTTTTGCCATTTCCTACTTCCAAAGAAGTCATTTAAATATCTTTGAGTTTCAATTTCTCTACCAGAAAAACCATTTTCCCAGGATGCTAAATACCAATTGAGGCACTACAGGATATTTTTATAATTCCCTCACACGTTCCATACTTCGACCCAACAATCCACATAATTGTGTGTGTGTGTGTGTGTGAGAGAGAGAGAGAGAGAGAGAGACAGGTACCACTTTGCAAATGGAGAACTAGCCCAGAAGACTAGAGAAAAGATGGGAAAACACACTGGAACAGGCAGACCTATCCCATATATGGAGTCCCCCACCAAGTGCAAACCACAGGAGAAGATAAACCAGCAGAGCTGGTCCTAAACTTCTCCATCCCTGGATCAACCACTCCACATACATGAATAGAGACAGCTAGTTGTGCATGAATGTTACTCCACTGCCTACCCTACAGCTGCTGCCATATATACCTGGAGCCATAAACCCCCACCTGAAATAATGCTGTGGTTCAGATCCTCACCCCTAGACCTGCTCTGCCCTCTGGAGTGACCTGTTTATGGCAGCACCTGCCCCTTGCTCCCTCCAGCTGCTGCCCATTGCTGAGAGCCACTGGACCACTATCACACCCAGGCTGCACCCAGAGGAGAATCATTGGAAAATCCAGACCTAGAGGGGAGCCTGGAGCAAACACATCCAGAGAACCACAGATAGAAAGCTGAGAGACAGACATTGGAAGAAAACACCTGCTGCTTTGACAAAGCCAAACTGGTATATACTTTCCTCTTCAGCAGTGAAGAAGTACTGACATAGCTATTTTTATTTATTTATTTTAATTTTATTTTATTACATTTGGCAGTTTGAACTCAGACACTCACACTTGCTAGGCAGATGCTCTACCACTTGAGCATGTCCCTGCCTTTTTAGGCTTTTATTTATTTGATTTTTGTTTTTTGCTTTAGTTCTTTGTCAGATAGCATCTTGTGTTTTTTCCCCAGGGCCAGCCTTGGACCACAATCCTCCTTCTTACACCTTCCACATAGCTGAGATTACAAGTGTGTGCCATTACGGAGGGCTTATTGGGTTTAAATAGGAACTTGATAATTTTTTGCCACAAACTGCAATCTTTCTGTTCTGCCACCTAAATATCTGGTATTATGGGAACATGCCAACACATTTGGCTGTTATTTTCTATTTTTATTATAAATTGTTTTATACTTTTCCATTCCATACTATGTTGTCTTTCTCTGCAATTATACTATGTTGTTTCACACTACTATTCCATATTCCTTCATTCCATGTCCTTTACCTCAAACTCCTCATCTTCCTTCTTCCTTTCTCCTTCTCTAACCCTGTACAGACATGATGAGAAAAAAATCTTCTACACTCCACACACTAATCAAAATGCCAAGACTAGTGGCCAAAAATGGATACTGAAAGCTTCAAGAGAAAAATGCAAACTTGCAACGGCAAGTAGTGCATCATATCTTTCACCAGAAACCCTCAGAGCCAGGAAAGACTGAAATGATATATTTTAAGCTCTGAAAGAAAATAACCACCAAACAATATTACTATATCCAGCAAAGTTATCTTTCAAATTTGATGGAAAAATAAAAACCTTCCAAAATAAACATAAGCTAAAGCAGTTCATATCCATCAATCCTGTGTTGCAGAAGATAATTAAAAGGAAGACTACAAACAGAAGGGCAAGGAAGACAATCACAAACATCAGACCCAGGAAATAATAAATTTTAAGAGAGGTATATATGATCACATGCTTGAATATGTTCAATGCAGCAATGGAGCAAAGCCCATTCAAATCAACCTGAAAAAAAAATCAACAGAACTGCAGAAAACAATAAAAACCTCTCAATCATAAGCTTACATGTAAATGGTCTTAACTCTCCAAAGACACAAGTTGGCTTCTTGGATTAAGAATCAACACGCGGGGAGAATTCCAAGATGGCGGCTAGAGGTAGGAAGCAGAAAGCGACCCTCCTATAGTGAAATCTTGGAGAGACGCTGGAGACACACTTTGCAGGCATAATCACCGAGAAAAGGCATAACTTTGACTCCTCCACATCTCCAGCCGGCGCAGAGAATCTCCACTTCACCTTAAACGGAGAACCGAGGAGGCCCCCGGGCCGCCAGTGGCCAGCGCCCATACGGCTTGGGAAGACGCGGACCAGGAGAACTCTGAGCAAATAAAGCCTGTGGGACCAGGTGAGTGCTAAGCTCACCCCAGAGATCTGCATAAATAACGCCCGCCAGCTACAGGCTGAGAGCAGCAGGCAGGCAAGCCACAGTTGCAGATACCACTCTCAGAACTGCCTCCAGACGCTTTTTTTTCTTTTTCTCCCTACCTTTGATGAGAGAACAACCGAATTACACCTGCAAGCCGAAAAACTTACTGAAACTGTATTGCATTTGAACTGGGGACACTTGGTGGGGCTTTTTTTTTTTTTCTTCTGTGTGTGTGTGAGTGTAGTTTTGTTCTACTTTATGCATCCCCTTTGATGAGACAACTACAGAACAACATCTGAGGCACCAACTCCAGGACTGGAGATTGAGACGGACATCCAAATTATTAAGACTGAAATTGCATTGCATATAAACTTGGAAGTTTTTTGGTTTTTTGGTTTTTTTTGTTTTTTTTAATTTTCTATTTTCCATTTTATTTTAATTCATTTTTATAAATAGATATTACTTTCATATACTTATTTTTTATTTTTTTTATCTTTGATTTTCAATCCTCTCTCTGTCACTCTATTGTCTGTTCAGCTTACTGTCGATTAGTACACTAACACTCCCTGTTTATACCTTTGAAACTCTCTTGTCTGATACCTTGTTCTGCTTTCTCCCTCTTGTCTGTATATTTGTTTTCCCCTTTTCTTTAACTTCTTGCTTTCCATCTCAGCTCACTCTTCCATTCTCAATATTACCATTGTTATTATTACAAGCTAGAAAATACTTAATTACACACAGTACAGGGACAGTAACAACACCAAGGACAATGACAGGAAGACAGAAAAAACAAGGAAACCAGTTTCCCGACAGCAAAAAATTAGTACAGGAACCAGAGGGGAATGAAGGGAACAGAAACTCAGATCCAGACTCCAACAAAATGAAGATAAACTATGCCAAAGGACCCAATGAAGCCCACAAGAATAATTTAAAAGAAGACATACTACAAGTACTCAACGAGAATTTTATAGAGATGATACTGGATAGGGTCAACCAAAATGTACAGGAGACACTCAAGAAATTCCAAGACAATAAAAATAGAGAATTTGAAAAAGCAAAAGAAGAAATAAAGGAAACCATAGAAGCACTGTATAAACACCAAAGTGAAAGAGAGAACACAATGAATAAATGGATAAATGAACTCAGGACAAAAATAGACAACAATAAAGAAGAAAACAGCCAGGATATGGAAAACCTCAGAAAAAAGAACGAAACAGAACTGCAAAACAAAACGGAAGGCCAATCCAGCAGAATAGAACAAACAGAAGACAGAATCTCAGAACTTGAAGATGAAATGGTAATTAAAGGAAAAACTGAAGAACTACTAATTAAACAACTCAAGACCTGTGAAAAGAAAATGCAAGAACTCACTGACTCCATCAAAAGACCAAACTTGAGAATCATGGGCATCGAAGAAGGAGAAGAGGTGCAAGCAAAGGGAATGCGTAATATATTCAACAAAATAATAACGGAAAATTTCCCAAATCTAGAGAAAGATATTCCCATACAAATGCAAGAGGCCTCCAGGACACCAAACAGACCAGATCAAAATAGAACTACTCCACGACATATCATCATTAAAACAACAAGTTCAGAAACTAAGGAAAGAATATTGAAGGCTGCAAGAGAGAAAAAACAAGTAACATACAAAGGTAAACCCATCAAAATCACAGCAGACTTCTCAACAGAAACATTAAAAGCAAGAAGAGCGTGGGGTGAGATCTTCCGGGCACTGAATGAAAATAACTTCAACCCCAGGATACACTACCCAGCAAAGCTATCATTCAAAATAGATGGAGCAATAAAAGTCTTCCATGATAAGCAGAAACTAAAACAATATGTGACCACAAAGCCACCATTACAAAAGATTCTGCAAGGGATCCTGCACACAGAAAGTGACACCCAACTTAACCATGAAAAGGCAGGCAGCACCAAACCACAGGATAAGAAAAAGCAAGACAGTAGAGAGTAACATCAAGTTAGGTACACACAATCAAACCTTCAAACAACTAAGATAACTAAATGGCAGGAATCACCACATACCTATCAGTACTAACACTTAATGTTAATGGACTTAATTCACACATCAAAAGACACCGTTTGACAAAATGGATTAAAAAAGAAGATCCAACAATTTGTTGCTTACAGGAGACTCATCTCACCGACAGAAATAAGCATATGCTTAGGATGAAAGGCTGGAAGAAGATTTACCAAGCCAATGGCCCCCGAAAACAAGCAGGAGTAGCAATACTTATCTCTGACAAAGTAGACTTCAAACCTACATTGATCAAACGAGATAAAGAAGGACATTCCATACTAATAAAAGGGGAAATAGACCAAAAGGAAATAATAATCATCAATCTGTACGCACCCAATGTCAATGCACCCAATTTCATCAAACATACCCTGAAAGACCTAAAAGCATATATAAACGCCAACACAGTGGTTGTGGGAGACTTTAACACTCCATTATCATCAATAGATAGGTCATCCAAACAAAAACTCAATAAAGAAATCCAAGATCTAAAATATGCAATAGATCAAGTGGACCTAGTAGATGTCTACAGAACATTTCATCCAACCTCTACACAATATACATTCTTCTCAGCAGCCCATGGAACCTTCTCCAAAATAGATCATATCCTAGGGCACAAAGCAAGTTTCAGCAAATATAAGAAAATAGAAATAATACCATGCATACTATCTGACCACAATGCAGTAAAAGTAGAACTCAACAACAAAAGTAAAGACAAAAAACATGCAAACAGCTGGAAACTAAATAACTCATTACTTAATGAAGAATGGATCATCGATGCAATAAAAGAGGAAATTAAAAAGTTCCTGGAAGTCAATGAAAATGAAAACACAACCTACCAGAACCTATGGGACACAGCTAAGGCAGTCTTGAGAGGAAAGTTTATAGCCATGAGTGCATATATTAAAAAGATTGAAAGATCCCAAATCAATGACCTAATGATACATCTCAAACTCCTAGAAAAACAAGAACAAGCAAATCCCAAAACAAATAGAAGGAGAGAAATAATAAAAATAACAGCTGAAATCAATGAAATAGAAACCAAAAAAACCATACAAAGAATTAATGAAACAAAAAGTTGGTTCTTTGAAAAAATAAACAAGATCGATAGACCCCTGGCAAACCTGACTAAAATGAGGAGAGAAAAAACCCAAATTAGTAGAATCAGGAATGCAAAAGGGGAGATAACAACAAACACCATGGAAGTCCAGGAAATCATCAGAGACTACTTTGAGAACCTATATTCAAATAAATTTGAAAATCTAAAAGAAATGGACAGATTTCTAGATACATATGATCATCCAAAACTGAACCAAGAGGAAATTAATCACCTGAATAGACCTATAACACAAAATGAAATTGAAGCAGCAATCAAGAGTCTCCCCAAAAAGAAAAGTCCAGGACCTGATGGATTCTCTGCTGAATTCTATCAGACCTTTAAAGAAGAACTGATACCAACCCTCCTTAAACTGTTCCATGAAATAGAAAGGGAAGGAAAACTGCCAAACACATTTTATGAAGCCACTATTACACTTATCCCAAAACCAGGCAAAGACACCTCCAAAAAAGGAGAACTATAGGCCAATCTCCTTAATGAACATTGATGCAAAAATCCTCAACAAAATAATGGCAAACCGAATTCAGCAACACATCAAAAAGATTATTCACCACGACCAGGTAGGCTTCATCCCAGGGATGCAGGGGTGGTTCAACATACGAAAATCAATAAACGTAATAAACCACATTAACAGAAGCAAAGACAAAAACCACTTGATCATCTCAATAGATGCAGAAAAAGCCTTTGATAAGATCCAACATCATTTCATGATAAAAGCTCTAAGAAAACTAGGAATAGAAGGAAAGTTCCTCAACATTATAAAAGCTATATATGACAAACCTACAGCCAGCATTATACTTAACGGAGAAAAATTAAAACCATTCCCTCTAAAATCAGGAACCAGACAAGGATGCCCACTATCTCCACTCCTATTCAACATAGTACTGGAATTCCTAGCCAGAGCAATTAGGCAAGAAGAAGGAAAAAAAAGAATACAAATAGGTAAAGAAACTGTCAAAATATCCCTATTTGCAGACGACATGATCCTATACCTTAAAGACCCAAAAAACTCTACTCAGAAGCTTCTAGACATCATCAATAGCTATAGCAAAGTAGCAGGATATAAAATCAACATAGAAAAATCATTAGCATTTCTATACACTAACAATGAGCAAACGGAAAAAGAATGTATGAAAACAATTCCATTTACAATAGCCTCAAAAAAAATCAAATACCTAGGTGTAAACCTAACAAAAGATGTGAAAGACCTCTACAAGGAAAACTATACACTTCTGAAGAAAGAGATTGAGGAAGACTATAGAAAGTGGAGAGATCTCCCATGCTCATGGATTGGTAGAATCAACATAGTAAAAATGTCTATACTCCCAAAAGTAATCTACATGTTTAATGCAATTCCCATCAAAATTCCAATGACATTCATCAAAGAGATTGAAAAATCTACTGTTAAATTTATATGGAAACACAAGAGGCCACGAATAGCCAAGGCAATACTCAGTCAAAAGAACAATGCAGGAGGTATCACAATACCTGACTTCAAACTATATTACAAAGCAATAATAATAAAAACAGCATGGTACTGGCACAAAAACAGACATGAAGACCAGTGGAACAGAATAGAGGATCCAGATATGAAGCCACACAACTATAAGCAACTTATCTTTGACAAAGGAGCTAAAAATATACGATGGAGAAATAGCAGCCTCTTCAATAAAAACTGCTGGGAAAACTGGTTAGCAGTCTGCAAAAAACTGAAACTAGATCCATGTATATCACCCTATACCAAGATTAACTCAAAATGGATCAAGGATCTTAATATCAGACCCCAAACTCTTAAGTTGATACAAGAAAGAGTAGGAAATACTCTGGAGTTAGTAGGTATAGGTAAGAACTTTCTCAATGAAACCCCAGCAGCACAGCAACTAAGAGATAGCATAGATAAATGGGACCTCATAAAACTAAAAAGCTTCTGTTCATCAAAAGAAATGGTCTCTAAACTGAAGAGAACACCCACAGAGTGGGAGAAAATATTTGCCAATTATACATCAGACAAAGGACTGATAACCAGAATATACAGGGAACTTAAAAAACTAAATTCTCCCAAAACTAATGAACCAATAAAGAAATGGGCATGTGAACTAAACAGAACTTTCTCAAAAGAAGAAATTCAAATGGCCAGAAAACACATGAAAAAATGCTCACCATCTCTAGCAATAAAGGAAATGCAAATTAAAACCACACTAAGATTCCACCTCACCCCTGTTAGAATAGCCATCATCAGCAACACCACCAACAACAGGTGTTGGCGAGGATGCGGGGAAAAAGGAACCCTCTTACACTGTTGGTGGGAATGTAGACTAGTACAACCACTCTGGAAAAAAATTTGGAGGCTACTTAAAAAGCTGGACATCGATCTACCATTTGATCCAGCAATACCACTCTTGGGGATATACCCAAAAGACTGTTACTCCAGAGGCACCTGCACATCCATGTTTATTGCGGCACTATTCACAATAGCCAAGTTATGGAAACAGCCAAGATGCCCCAGCACTGACGAATGGATTAAGAAAATGTGGTATCTATACACAATGGAATTTTATGCAGCCATGAAGAAGAACGAAATGTTATCATTCGCTGGTAAATGGATGGAATTGGAGAACATCATTCTGAGTGAGGTTAGCCTGGCTCAAAAGACCAAAAATCGTATGTTCTCCCTCATATGTGGACATTAGATCAAGGGCAAACACAACAAGGGGATTGGACTATGAGCACATGATAAAAGCGAGAGCACACAAGGGAGGGGTGAGGATAGGTAAGACACCTAAAAAACTAGCTAGCATTTGTTGCCCTTAATGCAGAGAAACTAAAGCAGATACCTTAAAGCAACTGAGGCCAATAGGAAAAGGGGACCAGGAACTAGAGAAAAGGTTAGATTAAAAAGAATTAACCTAGAAGGTAACACCCACGCACAGGAAATCAATGTGAGTCAATGCCCTGTATAGCTATCCTTATCTCTACCAGCAAAACCCCTTGTTCCTTCCTATTATCGCTTATACTCTCTCTACAACAAAATTAGAGATAAGGGCAAAATAGTTTCTGCTGGGTATTGAGGGGGGGAGCGGGAGGGGGTGGAGTGGGTGGTAAGGGAGGGGGTGGGGGCAGGGGGGAGAAATAAACCAAGCCTTGTATGCACATATGAATAATAAAAGAAAAATGAAAAAAAAAAAAAAAAAGAATCAACACGCAACACACCCTACTGGCACAGACACAGGGACTGAAAAGTGGAAGATGGAAAATCATATACCAAGCAAGTGGAAATGGAAAGAAAAGAGAAACTACCTTCACATCTGAAAAGCAGATTTTAATCTGAAATTATTTAAAAGGGATAAAGAAGGACACTACAAATTAATCAAGGGAATGACATATCAAAAAGATATAATAACTGTAAATTTATAACCACCAAATATTGGTGCACCCAATTTCATAAACAGTATTATATATAAAAGCACAGATAAATCCAAATAACATAATAGTTATTGTTCAATGACGTACTCTCTAAGATAGATAGATATCAAGAAAAAAACACAGAAAAGTCAGGGATAAACTGCACCATAGAACAAATGAACTTAACAAACACCTACAGAATATTCCACCCATCAGCTTCAAAGTACATATTCTTAGTAGCCCATGGTAAATTCTCAAAAATAGATCTGATTTTAAACCACAAAGTAAGTCTTAACAAATACATGAGAATTGAAATAGTTTTTTTACATTAGGTCATTATGGAATACAGCTAGGCAATAAGTGCAAGACTGAACAATCTATTTAGACACACTTTTGAACAATCAGTGGGTCACTGGAGAAATCAATAGTAAATGTAAAAATTTCTAGAATCAAGTGGCAATGAAAATATAACATACCAAACTTACAAAATACACTAAAGGCAATTCTAAGAGAGAAGTTTACAGCTATGAGTACCTGCATTAAAAAATAATGGCAATCTCAAATAAATAACTTAATGTTGCATCTCAAGCTCTTAGAAAACAAGAATAAGTCAAACTCAAAAGCAATAAATGGAAAGAAATAATATGATCAGGGCATAACTTAAAGAAATGGAGACTAAAAGAACACTACAAAGAATCAATGAAACAAAAACTTGGTCTTTGAAAACATAAAAAATGCAAACCCTGAGTCAAGATAACCAAAGAAAGGATGCAAATTAATAAAAGTAGAGGTAAAAAGTGGGTATTTCAACACATAACAATGAAACTCAAGGATCATTTGGAAATATTTTAAAAACATATTCAATCAGTTGAAAGATGTAGAAGAAATCGATAAATTTCTAGACACATATAACTCACAACATTGAATTAAGAAGGTATAAAACTTAAACAGACCTATGATAAGCAATGGACTTGAAGCAGTAATCAAGCGTCTCCCAATAAAGATGAGACCAGCACTGGATGAATTCATTGTCAAATTCTACCAGACTTTCAAAAGAATAAACAACAACGCTCCTTAACTAGTCCATAAAATAAAAGGAGTACTACCAAGCTCACTCTATGAAGCTGTATTACCATGATACCAAAACCATATAAGTCACAACAAAAAAAGAAAACCAATATCATAGAAGATCTAGAAATAAAATCACACCACTACAGCCATCTGATTTTTGGCAAAGGCACCAGAACATACATTGAAGAAAAGACAGTCTCTAACAAATGGTGTTGGGAAAGCTGGATATCCACGAGTAGAAGACCGAAATGAGATTCTTCTCACCCTGTAAAAAAATTCAAAATGGATCAAAGATATTAAAATAAGGACTGAAACTTTGAAACTGCTAGTGGAAAGTCCAAGGAAAACACTTACGATATAGGAATAGGTAATGACTTTCTGAAAAGGACTCCAATTGCTCAGGAAAAAAGAGCAAGAACTGGTAAGTGAGACCCATATCAATTTTTTTAAAATATCTTTTTACACAGGAAAGGAATTACCAGAATCAAGAGGCAGCAAACAGAATGGGAGAAACATTTTTCCAACTATTCATTGGAATAGTTGATCTTCTATAAAGAGATAAAAAATTTAAACACAAGAAGAGTAATCCACTTAGTTGGCAAATGAATTGAGGAAAGAGTTCTCAAAAGAATAAGTACAAATGGTCAAAAACTATATGAAAGAATGTTCAGCATCCTTTTCTACAAAGGAAATGCAAATCAAAGCATTTAGATTCCATCTCATTCCATTTCAGAGTGGTTATCATCAAAAAGATACAGGGCAAAAGTAATGCTTATACTGTCATTGGGAATGGAAATTAGTGTAACCACCAAGGAAACTAGCATGGAGGACATTGTACTTCTGTATGAAAAGTTCATACTGAAAAATCCATATAAAAATAATGAAGTGAGAAATGGGGATGGGGAGAAGGGTATAAAAAACAGTAACAGGAGGAGCACATATTATCAAAATCCATTACATGCACACACAGAAATAGCATGACAAAACCCCTCACTTTGTAAAATTAACACACGCTTTGAAAATAAATTAAAAATTTATCATAAAAAAGCAAACAAACAAACAAAAAATCCCTCCTCTTGCTTCCATACAATGTATGGTCTTTGGCCACACTTAAGTGAGTTCTGTCCTAAAACTTCTGATGGTTAAAATCAAGGTACTGGTCAACACTGTAATTGTCAAAAATATTAGAACAAACCCTAGGTCTTCCACTGGACTTCTCAGGGAAACTCTAAACTGGATTTACATGATTTATTTTGATTTTCTGAACTGATCTGATATGGATATGCAGCTTGATTCCATTACTACACAGATACCTGTCAATCTATGTAGAGGAGAAGACAATATATTGGTGACCCAGGAAGTATGACAGTCAAATCATGGGCTGGCAACTCATTAATTATGGGCCAATAGGCCAATGAATCATCCTCTCCGAATGCCAGTTGCTATGTAAAAAATAAAATTCCATTATAGTAGCATGGATATTTTACAAATCTGTTGTGATGGCTACAAGAAATCACAAATACTAAGAACATAATGTGGTGTCTAACCCCAGGGTCAAAATTCAACAAATACTAGATTCTTTTCTCTAAATTCCATAATTAGTTAACATGTTTTAAAAAAAAAAAACTATTAAAATCCTACCTGGCTAAAGCGTTGTCTTCACAACTATTATTTGCTATTAAAAAAGATAAAAATAGACATTAAAAATAAAATATTGAATGCATAAAACTCTAGTGCTTTGTTAGAAATATTTTGGGGACCATATTGTAGAGTAAATATTAATGAAATTACTGATAAGCAATTAATGCATTCAGAACTCTTCCTTTTCTTTGTATTTATCAAATATAAGGAGGAAGAATGAACTTGATCAAAATTTTATTCCTAAAAGGAAATTGCAGTATACAATGGCCATAAACCTACCTGAGGGCTATCAGACTGACAGAAAACAGTGCCATTTGTAGAATGTGTACATAAACTGACAGCGTCAAGCAAGGAGCTTGGTGTTTTTGAGTAATGGCATTAAGATCAATTCTCAGAGAGTATACTTATTTTGTTATGACACAACACAGCTTCTCCAAGTATTCAGTAAACACTGTTCAGTTTAGGATGAAATGTCCTATCACAAGGAAGCTCAATTTATAGGCACTGTACTTTACTGCACAAAAAAACATGGACCAGAGACAAGAGTGCTTTCAAAGACTTCCCAACTGCTAATGGAGAAGTGTTCAAGACATGCCACTCACACTTGCTAATCCTTTCCTGGGGAAGATGCTAACCCTTATACAAATTTAATAGCATTTATCTTTTTTTATTTATGCAAAGATATGTAAGATTTCAAGGACAAAATTAAAGTAACACTTTCAGACAACACTGTTTAAGGTTCTAAATTTTTTACAATTAATTTTAATATAATTCTGATCTCTAGACAATTAAGAAAGAAATTAAGAAAAATATAAATGCAATTTATACGTGGCTTTTTAGACCAATCTTTTGGAATCTAAATTATCTTATGCTGACTTACTTTATCTAGAGCAGGACTACCAAGAGTAATTCATGATAAGAAGTCTTACCTGGATTACTGTTTTGGATACTGTTAAGTAGCTTTTCTTTATAATCCAAAATTATTCTACCACTTCCATGTAAAAAAAAGTAATAAAGATAAATTACTATTTTAATAGTTACATGAAAATTTTTGCCAAATACAAACTCTTAGAGGAGTACTTCAGACAATATCAGAGACACTATCAGAATTTTTAACATATTATTAATTATTAAATTAATAATAAATTATTAAACATATTATTATTAAATTAATAATAAATTATTAAAATGTATAGGCTATAAAACTTTATTAAGTTTATAATTAAAGAACAAAAAAATAAAGTGAAAAGTCCATGAATTGAGGGCAACACAGTTTAATAATAAGGAACTAAATGATCTTCATATACTGAAAGTGGCCTGGTCTCAGAAAAAAATCATAGCTCTGTAACTAAGAGTTGTTTGTTCTTGGAAAAGTTGTTTTTCTTGGGCTTAAAGTCTTCTTCTAAAAGCTAAGGATTTTATGGTTTCAGTTCATCAGGTTGCTATGACGAGTTAGTGGAATAATATGAAAATATGGCCAGAGAAACAGAAAAGCAATAAAATAGTTTCTTAATACTGAACTCTTTTGGAACCACAAAAGAAATCCAATGTGTATTTTTTCACAGGGTATAAATTCAAATTTTGCAACTACCAGGAAAGCTTAAGTCCTAATTTTGGTTAAAAGTTGTTCTAGTATTAGTGGTTTATAAGTATGAACAAATCAGCTATTAATTTGTAATTAAATTTTTATTAATATATAAAAATTATATATTTATTAATATATAATCTCCTTGAATTAAATGAAATGATTGTTAACTATTATTAATTTAATCACATCAATGGCACAAAACTAATAAATTCCAAGACCTACCTACTATTCCCCCTATATAATCAAACTTTGAACCAGAAGATATTTGTTAGAATGATGCTCAGTCTCTATGTCTATTTCCAACTGACTTAGAAGGTAAAAAACTTTTATACATGGATACTGATGATTCACTTTTATAAATCTAATTAGTCTATTTGATTAGAGAATTGCTTGTGAGGCAAAATTGGAAAAATCTTAAAACCTTGAAGTACAGATTTAAATAGTTTGATTGACTCTCACCATGGTAAAAAGATCACTTTAGTGATCAGTTGCAATTTGGTGCCCACCCTGGGGACAGTGATATGGGACTTCCCATAATCTAAGAAAAGTTTCTACACTAGACGTAAAGGGGCCTTTGTGTTTGGATTTGGTATCAAAGAAGAAAGGAAACTCTCGTCTCTTCCTGAAGCACTATTAGAATCTATGTGATAGTTTAAGATAATACAAACAAATTCATATTTGCTCCACAAAAGACAAAGTCCTCAGAAGTAGCTCACCATCATAAAAGTCTAGGCTAACATTTGGGCTCCATATAAGGTTTTGAATGTGGCAGAATGATTATTGCATTAATAATATGTTTGGGTAAAGTTAGGAGGACCAGCTGCCAAAGTAGACCTTGGAAATAATAGTTGAGTTTAAAACATATGTGAATATGAAGTAAAAAGGAAGTCATAACTTTTCAATATAAATGTATATTATCATAAAGACTTAAGGATTGGAATAAAAAAGACAAGATGATATTATGTAAAGATTAATTATTATTGTATTTCAGGAACAATTTTAATAGAACACTGCAGAAACTGAATCCACTCAACAGAAAAAAAAGCATGACTAGATTTTACTTTTTTCCCCCATCATCTCACAGGTGAATGAGGGGTGACAACCTTGTACTAAAGTAATCCTTTAGAGTTCTTGAATTTCCCTTTGAGAATTAAAGTAGGGTGTAAACGATAGCACCCAAGAGAAAATACCATAAGTTTCTGTTCAACTGGACATTTAAAGACACAAAAAAATAATTTAAAAAGTCAAAGCTGTGACACCATTTCTTTCCCATGTGTAGGGATTATACTTGCAATGACACGGAAAATGCTGGCATCCACAAGGACAATACTTGCCTAGTTCACATTAGGCCCGTGTTCAATCCTTAGCATTGCCATGAAAGATCCCTGAGATAAAGAATTCCACAGTGATGACTACTTCTAATGAGTCTATGCTTTTGCTTTATATTTCTGTCTAGTGAAGTGAACTCACTACCATTCCAGCACTTCCTAAACTACATGAAATATAACCTGATGTAACATATGCAATAGTTGTAACTATTTTTAACCTCAGTGTATTGTAACAAGCATTTTAACACAGACACTTACACTTTACAATGACCTTCAACAGCATACCGAAATGCAGTCCATCCAAAGTCATCTCTAAAAGAGACATCAACACCTTTCCGAAGGAGCAACTGGACAATATCTCTTGAGTCACATCTTACAGCATACATGAGGGTGTTTCTAAATATCACAGAGACAACTTCACCTTTGGGTATTTTCAAAAGTTATTTATATATCTTATTAATTTAATATTGTGCTTATCTGTGTAGAATTTACCATTTATTAACATATATGAGCATATATGTGTTAACAAGGCTAGTTGTGTTCACAAGGCTAAAAGGAGAAATTACACAGAAAACCTCATGGCCCACTTTCTATTCTGATTTAATAAATTGCCACAAATAGCTAAAGGTCAAGTATATAAAAGCCATTTTCATGATTAAAACAGCAACTGTAGTTAATGTTAGTCACAGTAATTTCATTAATGATGCTGATAACCATGTCCTAGGCACTGAACTAAAAGCTGTATAAATAATTGTACAACCACCCTTCACAAGTGCTATATTCTGTTTTTCACATTAGGGAATGTATTTGGTGATAAGGAGTGTTCCCAAATTCACACAAATGGGAAAGACAGGAATTAAATTCAGTTTTGTGTGAATCTAAGGCTTTCTCCTTATAATCCACCTATGACATCTTCATTAAATTGGAGAAAAATAAAGTTATTTTTCCTCTCCTTTGCCCATTGAAAATAATATGTTAATATAAATAAAGTAAGAAAAAAGAACAAAACTCAACAGCATCTGGTAATAGCAGTTAGTACCCACTTAAAAGATAAACTAACCTCAATACTTTTCAATGAAAGTGATTTAAACCAAAAAATTCATCCAAAGCACTATGATTTTCAACTCCTAAACTTAATGAAGCATTTTAAAGTAAAAATGTATAAGAAGCAAAGACTGAAAATAGCATGACTTCAAATTTTATTATGAATCAAAATTACATAATCTATATTTTTTAAAGCAGTAGCAGTAATATGAAACCCCTTTAGCTAATACAAGATCATGTAAGTAACAAGCATCACATGATAAGTAGCAACCATAAGTAAATAAAAAAGAATATGAACTTTTTTATACTGCTGTTTGCGTTGCTCACTCCAAACAATTGCTTTTCATTTTTCACTACATCCCAACAAGTATAAGTTAATCTTCTTCTTCCCATAAATTAACTATTTCTGACTTGAGTGATTATCTCCATCTCAAACATCACTACGATAGATGTTTTTAAAATAAAGTACTATACCTTTTATAATCATCAAATGTGTGTATATTTGCTCCCTTCCATATGAAATAGTCTGCCAAATGCAGCTTGTTTTCCCTTAGAGCAAGTAAAAGTGGTGTGAGGTGATCCTATAAAACAAAAATCTCAATTTTTAGTTCATATACATACATCTCAACTGAACTGAAAATCTTATAAACATACAATACAGAGGACAAGTAATCAGTAGTCTCTTCCTTCTCACTCCATTGTATTTCCATATTGCTGCTCCCTCTCTTTGAAATGACCCTCCCCTGCCTAGAGCTGTCACAATAACTCCATTCCTCTACAAAACTCACTTCATTTACTGGTTCCACAAATCTTTGCTTCTATCATAGCAAAGATACCAAAAATGGAGTCATGTGATTATTCTCATACAAACTCAGAGCTTCTTGAGGGCAGGGACTGTGTCTTTACCTCAGCAACCCCAAGCCCAAACACAGTATCAAATATTTCCAATATTTTATTGAGTAAATGAGCTAAATTATCATGTCTAGATCAGGACTTTTGTCTGTATTCTAAATAATATTTACTTTTCCACATATACTGTGCCCCAACAGATTCAATGATCATCTGTTTGAGAAATATGACAAAACTGTAATTTTTGCTTAACTCCTATTTTGCAATGTTTTGTGGCAAACATTAGCATTTGAGATACTAAAGTTTCAAGGACACTGTCTTTGAGAGCTTTCTGGTGACACAGGTGTTTCCTGCAGGTCATGGAAAAAGCTTGCTTGAGTTTCTTCTATCTATGTCATGAGAACTCTAGATATCAATATCAGGTTCCTCCTCCAAATGGGTCACTAGGGAAATGACTCTAAATTAAATAAGAGAAGCTTCAAAGCAACTCACATTGCTTCTTACTAAATAGTATATGGGGGTTTTCCCATTATTAGATGAAAGATCTTTACCTTCACTGTTATAAAGCTTAATACAAAATTTTATTCTCACTTGATAATCCTGTAACCCTGAGGTACATCTACTGTGTGTTTGTTTTGTTAGGACCCGGAATCCTATTCCCCCGAGAGACAGAGAGCCAGGCGTGAATGCAATCTACAAAGCAGAGTTTATTGGGCTGGCTAGCCAGGGTCGAGCTCCCACATGGACACGCAGGACCGGTTAGGAAAAACACGACCCTGAGCCTCTTTAGGGGAAATCTTATATAGACCGCGGTGGCGTGCATATTTTCGTTATCAACATTGGGCAAGCAGGCAGAGCACATCTTGCGCGTACCTCACATCTTGCACGTACCTCACATCTTGCATGTACCTCCCGCTCACATTCCCCACATTCTATATGCCCTAACCGAGCCCTGCCGCATTGCTTATCTTATCTACACGGGGTGTTTGGTACTGGTTTCTCCAACACGGGGGTTGGGGCCCGCTGAGACCTCCTATTCCTTTCAGTTTGTTTATTTGTTTGTGGAAACAAGGTTTCACTATGTAGTCCAGGCTGGCCTAGAAGTCACAAATCTCTTGTTCAGACTCCCAGGTGTTAGATTATAGACATGTGCATGCAACCATGACAGGCTTATCTACTGTTTTTAATTCAGTTTTATTTTTGCTGTATTTTAATTACAGCTTAAAGTTATTTTTCATTTTAGGGAAAGCATAAGTCATAAGTGAAAAGAAAAATGTTTTACCATTTAAAATTCTAATGCTGATCTACATACATTATTTTTACCATAACTAAATCCACCAAGTAACTTGCATGGTTAATGAACAATGCTAAAGAAAAACAGACTGTTGTCTATAATATGCACAACAACTTGTTCAAATATAACTGTGATTATCAATAAGACTTATGACTTTCCAATGTCAATGCAATTACCTATGATATAAAGAAAAAGGTTTAAAACACCAATTTTTGAGATTCTGGGAATGGAATTCAGGGATTATACATACTAGGCAATTTTTCTTCCATAGAGTCACATCCCCAACCCCAAATACTTACTTCTAAAATTCAATCTCATTTCTAAGTGGTTAATATAAAAATGGATCATATGCTTATAAATTAATGTCATCTTGAGAACTCTGAAATCTGTATCCACAATACAGTCTAAAAGAATTTGCAGACTTAAACACTCAATAGGCAATGTAGGTGACACAGGAAATACCCAGATGGGTACCTAGCAAATTGGAGCACACTTGGGCCTCAGAGAGTGTGGTGCCCTTGCATAAGATCCAAACGATCAAGGGGCTTCAAGGAGACTGGATTTGATTCTTTAAGACCAGCTTGAACTCCAGGTTTCTGCAAGTCTCCTCAAGTTCAACTGTGGACCCAATTCATGGAGGAAACCAAGTATATCTATGACCACATTGAGTCCATAGCCCTTCTGTTTTAAATTTGCTATATGTGCATGTCCCAATGGGTATATACAAAGAAAATATTTGCATGTAAAATCTGTTATTTAATATCATGTTTTACCACAAAAAGTAATAAAAAAGACAAAAATACCTACTCCAGAATTTTTCCATCACCTTTTGTTTTATACTCCATTCGTGTTCAATCCTCCTAGAGTACTAATTAAATAATCTGTTGCATAGGACTGCTGAGGCTAAACCATTGCAATGATTCCCATCGCTGTCCTTACACTGGGGACTAAAGATGATGAGGCTCTAGGAACTTAACAGACCTGTGGGCATCAACAAACACAGCTTCACCTGTAAAAAGGGGTTTGTGATTTGCTACTCTTCTGATGGAGAAGCACTGTTTGTAGCTTTTGGAACTGATGACCTGAATAACAGCAAGTAGACATGAAATCCCTAAAGGACCTTAAAGGCCAGTCTTCACTTATTGAAAGATTACCCAGAAGCAAATGTCTAAAGACCTTCTAGATGGCAGTGAGTGACTGACAGCTGGAAGGAAAGGGGCATTACTCTGTAAATTACTAGGTATCAGCAATAGCATTTCTTTTAACTTCTCGGTCACAGAGATGAAGATGAAATTTAGGCTAACACTGTTGGAAAGGACAGATTGGAAGGAAGTAGTACCTAATTAAGCTCTTCTAGAGATGCCTTAGATTTTTTTAATATCTTGACATTCACATGTGACACTTATCTATTCAATGATTCTTACCCAGAAGCCTATCAGATTTACTCAGACTCTGCAGGGAAAACACTACCCAGGTCATTATGATGCACAATTTTAGTTGAGAACTAAGAGAAACAGAAAAGCATTGCTTCGTTCTTATTGCTCATCAACAGGGAGAGACAATTCCCTTTGTCATATGGGGATACAGTCAAGAGGAGGAAGAAGCTAGAAGTTACTGAAAAGTCCACTTAATTTCCTTGGTTTAGGCAGAACAGACACCAGGAAATTAAAAATGAAACTTGATTTCATTATATAAAAATGCAAAATAAAATATCTCTCACTTCCCAGCAAGCCATTGTAGATTTGAAAGCAGTTTAGGCTTTGATCTAAGCAGCTATATCTGCCCCAAAAAAGGATAATACGCCAGTGAGTTATTTGATATTTGCTCTAGTTTTCTACATAAATTACTACTACTCAATGCCAATCTGGTTTCTTCAGAGTCCTCCTAAAAGGCATGTTTGTAACTCAAGGACTTTCTTATTCAAATGATCATTTCCCTTCAAATTGAATAGCACCATATCAATGAACATAAACTGTATTTTTCAAAAATGAAAAAAACTGCTCTCAGTATTTTCCCTCAATTATCTAATTTCTAAATTGGCCTGCATATTTCTAATCAATTTCTCATTCCATTTTCCTTCTTCAGCATTACCACTAATGCTGACAAAAGCATCTGTATTTTCTTTTATCAGAAATGCTTCCATGTTCTTTGAGTTTTATAATAAAGTTGATTTCCAAGGCAATTTTCCTTTTCTTTTTTTCTAAAACTAATTTAAAACATCTTTACTGAAAAAATACTCAAAAAAAGAGATTCACCTTTAACAAATTCCATATTTCCATGTATTATTTATTTGTCATGGATGCATAGAAAAAAGCTTAACCCTCTCACAATTCAAAGTATCAGTACTTACAGTGACATCTTCAACAACTAAATTATCTCAAAATATTTTTAATCAGTGAATGTGTGAGCTTCTAAACATGAAAAATTAACCATATATTTGTCACTGTTAAAACACATGTACTTCAAATGATCTGAAATTAAAGTTGGATAATCCATACCTGGGTTTGTTCTTCAACGTTTGCATTGTATGAAAGCAGTTTGGTAGCCATTGGTGTGTTTCCATTGTAGACAGCGTAATGGAGAGCAGTATTGCCATTGGTGTCCTTAATGTTTGGATCAGCACCATGTTTTAAAAGAAAGCTTGCACATTCCTCCTGCTGGCACTGTACAGCCTGAGGGTATTAAACCCAGAAACAGATTGTCAGTTCAACAAATTCAAGATAAACATTCCACAGGTTTCATCAGTTACTTTTATTTATTTATTTGTCCATTTATCCCTACTCTATTTTTTTATTTTATCATCTTTACATTTACTCATATGTGTATACATTGTTTGCCTCCCCCAACCCCCATGTACACATGCTTGTTCTTTGATTTTGTTGAAGAGAAAACATAAGAGACAATAAGAAAGGCATAATGTTTTTGCTAGTTTGAGATAAAGATAGCTATACAGAGAGATTCCTAGCATTGCTTCCATGCACTTGTGTATTTTAATGAAGTAAATCATTGTTTTGTCTAATTAAATCCATCTCTTCTGAAATTGATGACTACAATCTACCTTAATCAGAGCTGTGCTGTTGTTGCTGTCACAGATGTCAATCTCACACTTACTCTCCACTAGGAGAGTCACCACTTCTAGATGGCCATGGGCACAGGCAAAATGCAGAGCAGTTCTGTGGAAATGGAGTGGTTTCATGAGATTATAGCGCACTATTCACAAGTCACAATATTCATGTAATTGTAATCCTTAATACTCTGCCTTCTAATGAAATCCCTATGTTTCTTCTGAAGAAATGACACTTTACTAACAGTTGTTGTGATATTAAAGATAAGGCAGTCTATTTGATTGCATTTTGTGTATGTGTGTGGTGCTGGGAACACAACAGATGACCTACCATATGCTAGCAAGTCACACTTCAGCAAGAATCTATGCAAAACATTCAGGGCAATTTCTTGCACACAACAGCTCAATGTACATCAGATACTATAACTGTTACTATCACTACTACTGAACACATTCAAATATGTGAAATAATAAAATTATACCTATTTTGCAGATATGTTTTAAGAATTAAAACATCTCTGATATTGGACTCCCACTTGTAATTCATGAGGTATTACAATTTTGGTTAGTAGCATTTTAACATCTCTGATATTGAACTCCCACTTGTAATTCATGAGGTATTACAATTACACTTAGTAGCATTTTAAAATTTTTTCTTAAAAAATACACCCTCCAAAAAAACCCCAAAAAACTACAAAAAAACACAAAATAAAAAGTTATCACACAATCCATGGTGGCTCACATTAAGTGAACTATGATACATACAACAGGTCTTTGGCATTTAAATAAATGTACTATGGGTAAAAACGGTTGATCAACAGCAACACAAAAAATCTAAACACACAGTAATATTTTCTCTGATTTTCAAGAAAAATAAGGCAAAGGAAACTCAGGATTCAAATGAGTAATCATGGCTCTTTAGAGTTACAGAATGTATGGAAATTAATTTTTGGGACCATTCATAAGAGGGTCTTTCCCAAAACAAAAACATGTAATTTGGCATTCGGTTTTGTTTTGTTACTTTTCTCATTGTGTATTACTTAAAATTTTAATCTATATTCTATAAGCAATTTATTTTGTTACATAAAAATCTAGCTAGTAATAATATGTCAGTAGTATAAATTACTAAATCCTTACATATATTTGGGAGTTGGGATTTTCTATTCTGTTTCCTTCACTAATCTGTCTTTTTGGCTGCTGCTAAATGATTAATTTGTGAAAACTAATAGCATATTTTGATGCTATTAAAGGAAGGGTCAGATCAACAGTAAAAGACAGCATGTGGAACTAAAATGGTTAATTTTTTTATTTATTATTTTGTTCATGTGAAATTGATCAACATAGAAAAAGCTCATACTTGGGAATATTGAGTCTTTCTGTTCAAGAATGTGAAGCCAAGGCCTCGGCACAGTGCTGTGATCCTCAGTGGGTACCCTGTGAGCAGGGCACATTGAGCAGCAACCAGCACGTGGGCCACGTAAGGGTGGGTGGGCCCAGATATTAAGCAGGGAACCCACTCTGATCTCAGTGCAAAACTTCACAGAGGAAGATGAATGGATTACAATAGAAAATGGTACTAGAACAGTTGGAATCAGCAATTTTGGGAGCTGTCATTGACTGCAGCTTGCCTGAAGTTAGAATTGTAAAAGCAAGGTGAGTATCGTGATTTGGAAAGTGTGAAAAGCTGTCAGTGAGCTCTATTTTCCTCTATCACATGAAGTAACTGAAGTTAAAGAAGCACTTGCACAAACCCTGTGATGAAGATGGTTGGCTGCCAGGATGAAGCCAAGCGACCCTTTGGAAATATACAAACTCATTCGTGAAAAGACATATGAGAAAGGCAGAAAATCTAGTGAAAATAGCAACCTTGCCTCAAATAACATGAAATAACTAACATAAGAAGAAGGATGAAGAGGAGGAGAAGGTAGTAGGAAGAGAAAGAGGAGGAAGAAGAGTAGAAGGAAGAGGAAAAGGAGAAGTTTCTTTATAAGGTTTTTCAGTAAAGATCAAATGTGCATGGGTGTACACTGATGGAAAAATGGATATTTAATTTTATTCAAAGGATATTTAGGTGTGAAGTGGATAAATATTTCTCTCATAATTCACTTCTCTTCAATGTATATAACATTATTGCTTTCTTGAACCTGTAATTAATTTTGCTACTTAAATCGCTTTTAAATAGTCATGATATAGCAGAGGAGGATGAGAAGAAATACAGACTAACCCAGAGTCTTGATAAAGCAGCAGAAAGTCATAACAGAGAGATAAAACCTGAGGAATTTGAACATGAAGGTCACATAACACTGGAAAGAAAAATTCACATAGCATTAGGGTAAAAGTAGCCTACAGTATTGAATATAACCATCCATATATGTATTAGACCTTGCTTTTTGCTTCAGTAACCTGCTTGCAAGAGTATATAAGGTGAGACCCCTTTGTTCTTGGGGCTTAGCCTTTGTACAGGAGTCCACTGGGTGTGTGCTGGCACAATAAACATTGCTTCCTGCTAAACTGCCTCAGTGTCTCATATCCTGGCTAACGGCTTCCTGCAATAATGAGGGGGAATTATCAGGGGATGGGGAAACACCTGAAGCTTTAATGTTGTTTGGAGGCTTATAATAATGGCCTGGGTGCTGGGCCCCACACTGGTGTGCAGCATGCTCCCCTCCATCCCCACCCTGGGAAGAGGTCACTTCTCAGGCATCGCCCCTCCCCCGCCGTCTGCCCCGCCCCCTGGCTGGCAGGCCCCGTTACCTGTTCTTCTTGTCCCTGGCATCCACGCTCCATTTCCCACTGCTGAGGAGAGCCTTCACTTCCTCCACGCGGCCAGCGCTCGCAGCCCTGTGGATCTTGGCATCAGTCTTGCGTTTGGCATAGAACCTGTGCCAATAGCGGCTATCAGCACCTCCATGCCCGGGTCCCTGGGAGGCCCGACGGCCATCGCAGAAGCCCAGGGGCGTCCTCTCCTTGGCTCCAAAGCCAAAGATCTTCTTCATGGCGCTCACTACAGGCCTCGGACCCTTCCCTCCTTCTGGGCTATTCTTGCCCTTGAAAGCAAATGTTACCACTCCGTAGCCAAATAGGTCCAGCCACCGCTTCGTGGTCTCCGGGTCAGTGGCGGACACAGTAGGCAGAAAGGACGTTGGCGTGACACGTGCGTGCGCATGCGCGAAGGTGGTGCGCGCCTCAGGCCTGACCTGGGACGCAAGGGTGCTCAGTACCCATGCGCATGCCTGGTCTGCTACTTCTTTGCTAATGAGCATCCCCAAGCAGTTTTAGACGTCTGAGGGAGACCTGTCGCCAGGGTGAGGTCATTTGCAGTCTGTGCTCTTGTCAGGAAGAAGACCTGGGCGGGTGCAACGCAGACTGGCCTAGCCAGCAGGGGACGCGTTCTGAGCTGGGACAGGCGCCTTTGTTTGGCTGCCGCCTCTGATGGGTGCCTGCATGATCCCCTCCTATGGACAGCAGGCAAGGGAAAGGGGACATGCGGAACGGCCTACCTGTGCTGGGCCAGGAGAGGGTTTGAAGGCCGTGATGGCTGGCTCAGCAGGCCTGCCTGGCACAGCGAGCTTCCCCCCGCTCCTGCTGAGCATCCTGCTTGCCTTGTTACTAGACTGGCCACCCACCTGCCTGGGGAAACAGGTGGGGAGCAGGGGAGCAGCCTCAGGCTGGCCTGGAAGTTTGACAGGTGGGACAGGCTAGGATTGGGGAGCAGGCGGCCTCCGAGGCCTGTGGGGCCTGTGGACCGAGCTCTGGCAGGACAACTGATCCCAGATGGCTACCTGAGACAGTAGCTTTTTCACTAGAAGTTATGACCACCCAGAAATACTGGCAGACCTGTGGAATGGCCACCTACAGAATATAGTCCAAAACAATTCCTGGGAATGTTGAGTTCTCTAATGATTGTTCTGACACATCTATACCAAGTCTAGTTATGCAAATACTGAGTGTGGATGAGCTTTTATCTAATCAGAATTAGTCTGTTATGATGCTCAAGTCCATGCACTGACCACTGCTTAGACAGATAGGAATGGTTATGAGAGCATATGGTGATGTTTGCATCAAAGGAGATGGCCTGCAGAGTTGCCTGAGAAGTTAAAACAGCAGCAAGCTCCTCTTTCTCCCACAGACAGGAGTGGACACCACCAAAGATATGGTAAAACTGACACTAAGCCTGCAAGAACTTCTACAAGTGGTGTGGGGGAGTTCATGGCATGGGCCTGGCTGGAGAATGGTACCACCCCTTGCCTGTGTCTCTGGGAAATGTATACCACCCAGAAGGACATGACATCTTCTTATTACAACTCCACATTTTTGCTTTTAAAATATATTCCTAATTAAATGTATAATTTTAAACATCATCCAGGGTTTTCTAGGACTACATTATTAATGATAATTCAATTATTTTAAACCATTGTTTGTAACATAATTGAGCAAGACACTGAATCTTTAGTGTTAGGATTTCTTCTGTATAACTAGTACCACTATAAAAGTATTGGAACTTGCTATCAGTTCTGTAGGATTTTTAATCACAAAGTCTGTTATGAGTCATGCTTTATCATAGGATGTAACTGTCTTGTCCACTAAGAAAAGCATTATAGGGAGGGCTTACTAATTGATTTTTCCATAAGAACAATCTTTTTTCTTCCAGTTTACCATAGAAAACACTGGCTTTTTTTAATTTTTATTTTATTCATATGTGCATACAATGTTTGGGTCATTTCTCCCCTCTTCTCCCCGCCCCCTCCTTTACCCCCCCCTTACCCCTCACTACCAGGCAAAAACTATTTTGCCCTTATCTCTAATTTTGTTGAAGAGAGAATATAAGCAATAATAGGAAGGACCAAGGGTTTTTACTAGTTGAGATAAGGATAGCTATACAGGGAGTTGACTCGCATTGATTCTCTGTTCATGTGTGTTACCTTCTAAGTTAATTCTTCTTAGAACTAAACTTTTCTCTAGTTCCTGGTCCCCTTCTCGTATTGGCCTCAGTTGCTTTAAAGTATCTGCTTTAGTTTCTCTGCATTGAGGTCAACAAATGCTATCTAGTTTTTTAAGTGTTTTACCTATCCTCATACCTCCCTTATGTGAAAACACTGGCTTTTATTATTTTTTCAGTACTTGGAGCTTCCTGCCTTAATAAATGCACATAATAGAAAAAAATCTGGGCATTTTAGTGAACATCTATTATCCCACGTGCATGGGAGACAGAGGCAGGAGGATCCCTGACTGAACCCAGACTCAGGTCAAAAGTATAAGATCCTATCTGAAAAGTAACTAAATCAAAGAGGACTGGGGGCATGGCTCAAGTGGAGAGTGACTGTCTAGCCAGCTCAAGGCTCTAACTTCAAACTCTGTTACCACCAAAAAAAATGTCTTATACAAACTCCTGGGAAAGTGCCTTCAGTAGCCAGTATACTTCAGTGTGTAGCATCTTCCTTGTGCTGGGGATCTGGCATGGGGGCTGTCCAGCTGGCTGTTTAGTTGATAATCCTTCACTCAAAATTCAGAGTCTGAAAGCTGTCAATTAGTGATTCAAATTGCCTAGACATCCAACATCACAGCTCACTTGAAGGAGAAATAAACCCTAAAGGGGATGCTTACAATAAAAACTTATAATTAACATTAGCAGTGATATCACATTTTAAATTACAATACTCTAACAATGCTTAACTCCTGCCCAGGGACCATGAATCCATATGGTCACAAGTATATGAATTGAAAGTTCTCTGAGGAACAGAGATAGTTAAATAGTTTCAAATAACAACTCCATGAAGCACTAAAAAATTAAAGAATGACCTCAGAGGAGAACTCCAGCTGACATGCCTTTAGTGACCAACGTGAACATCATCAGTAGTGAGAACATCAAAACTGTCTCACATGATAGGATGCGATGAGAAAAGTCACAGTATCATTTCTGTGATACTCTTACCAAAAGAAAATGACATGAGTCTAATCATGATGCATGAGAAAAACCCAAAAGAGGGACATTCTGCATTAATTCTACCTCAAAAGATTCAAGGTCATGAACATCAAGGAAAGACTGGAGAATGTTCCATACTGAAGGAGTCTAAGAAATACAACTAATTGCAATCCATGCATCTGAATTGGATCCTTTTGCTATTAAAGACACTGTAGACAAATAGCAAAACTTCACAGAATCTGAGTATTAAGTAATAGGATATATTAATGTTAACTTTCTTATTATGAATGTCATATATGAATGTCCCTCCTGCAGATTGAAGATCAAGCTTAGGATTTAGTGCTTAGAGTAGAGGAGCTTCAGAGAAGGTGAAACTCTTAGTCCTGACAGGCCTCCAATGTCAAGGTCAGAGCCCTAACAGGAAAGGAGTAGGGAACTGAAACTTGGGGTGGGGATACATGAGCCTATGTAGTAGAGAACTTTGAACTTTCAGGTTTTTATGAATTTCCTAGGTCTGCTGAAGTGACCTACTCCCCTTCATTGGAAAATCACATGAGGTTTCCAATGAGGCAGGTGCCCTGCAGAAGAGTGCCTGTCCTTCTCAGAACTCATCTTCACCTCCTTCTGTCAATCTGATATACAATAACCAAATACTAACCCTGCTAAGGGATGAGAGGGATGATCCTCTGAAGGATGCACAGGAGCTGCTAATCCATTCAGGCTAGAACTATGTACTGAACTGGATCCTGAGCTAGATAAGAAGTGGAGGAAGGTAAAAATGATATGTTAATCAGTATAACAAAAGCCAGGAGATAATCAATTATCAAGAGAAAAGGGTTATCTTGCCTAATAGTTTTGGAGGTCTCAGTACATGACCGGTTTGGGACTGTGGTAAGGCAACACATCAGGGAAGGAGTTTATGGTGGAGCAGAACCACTTACATCATTGCTGGAAACAAACAGAGGAGAAGAGGAAAGTTCATGGCCCACTACCTCCATTGAGGGCATGCCCCTAAAGACCTTCCACTAGGCTCAAACTAGTAAAAGTTCCACCACCTCTCCATGGTGCCTCCCTGTGACCAAACTTTTAACACACGGTCTTTGGGGGCATTCAACACCTCAATTAGCATGTGGACAAGGGCAGGACAGGGCAGCTTCCATGATATGGTGTATTTTCCAACATACAGAAGTTAACATCCTGGCAAGGAACCCAAAAGGTAGGACTTTAAAGATAGGTTTTAGGAACTTAGGAAAAGCATATGTCCATACTAAGTGAAGTAGAACTATGGAGCTTCATGGCAGGCATAGGAGGAAAAGAATCGGGCACACTGCAATGTTTGTAGGATGCACAGAGACATGGTTCTATTGGGATTTAACTGTTGGGAACAGAGGTGAAATCATGTATGCAAATCATGGGTCTGAGAGAGAGCAAAGTAATAAAGTGTCCATTAAGAGGGAAATTAGTTTTTAAAGCTTCAGACTGTAAGCCTGGATGTTAGGTATGTATGGAGACTTTCATTGGGAAAGAGTGGGAAAACCACTGAGTTTTCTGTGCTAACTTGGTGTGCATTAATTTCCAACTCCCTCACTGGTTCCAAAGGGTGAAGATCTCTTACACTATCACAGGAGGTTGTTGGTCTCCACTCCACCTCCACATTTCTTACTTCCTGCTTTGTGCTCTAACAGTCATTCTCCAGAATCCTTCCCAACTCTGAGTCTCATATCAGTTCCTGCTTCCTTCCCATGAGCTTCTGGAAGTACTTGTCCTGAGTCATTCATTTAGTGTCCCTTCACAGGGGTCCCCAGCAGTGTCAGCCTCTCAACCCTGACTTTGGATTTGTCTGGCATGGATTTCAGAGTCATCCAAGCACCTTAATATCTCATGATGAGATCAATTAATTCAGTGGGTTATTCCAGGTACTGAGGTCAAGGGTGCCCAACTTGCAGATTTACCCTGTAAGCTGGCTTGTACCAAAGAATAGAAAAAAAATGAGTCATGATACCACTGGCAAGAGAGATGGAGAAATAAAAAGCAGACATTGATAAGGTTAATTAACACTTTAATTACAGTGGTTGAAAATGATTGACTAACTCAAGGCTGCTGGGAGGGACACTTTACACAATCCCTGTGCACGGAAGAAAAAACATGTCCTAAATACAACCATATTTATAAACAAGTGTTCTAGTCCTTCCCAGAGACCTTGCTACTTAAGTCTTAGACTTAAGTCTAGATCAGCACCCAAATTATCCAGGGTGTGTAGTTAATGGGATGATGTGGTTGAAGGGATTACATGGCAGAGATGTGGTCGAAGGGATTATGTGTCAGAGAAGGTCACACTCTTCTCACTTCTTCCCTGGTGCATGTGGACTCTCCACTACCCTCAGACAGTGACATCCCAGGACATGTTTGGATCAATTCCTTTCCTTTGTCTTTGTCCCTGAAGGCTTCTCCCCCATCAAACTTCTTCAGCTCCCTCCAGGCCCTTGTTTGCCTCTCAGCGCTTCTGACTCTGTTCCCAGCCCTCTGAAGCCCATTCACCCCACCTCATAAGACTAGTGTTTCCCCTTGCCTGATCCTCTCCCTGAGGCTGGCTACCTGGAGGCTACCTAACATGTTGGTGTTGGCCTGACTCAAGTCAGTGTACTTCTTGCTGGTTTCCCTTGAGAATGGGTATTAAATGTCACAAATGTGAAATCACAAATTCACAAATCTCACTCAGGGCCATAATGAGGCATGAGGCATGCTTGTCCACTTTATTCTGATCCAGCAGAGCAGAGCTCTGTGAACTTCCATGACATCTTGAAGATAGTAAATGACCACAACGAAAGCCCTTGATTTCTCACCTGGCATGTGTCACACAGGCGACCAGCCCCCAATCAATGTCCTATGCACTCTCGCAAACCAAAGACACTTATGAATCCTTCTTCCTGTTCTCTTTTTAATTTACAAAACCTACACTCCTGGGATTTCATTTCCATAGCACTTATTTTGGTTATCTAGAAGTCCTGTTTCTCCTAAGGTGGACATTCCCTATCTGGCTCCAATAAACTCTTTGTTTTCACAACTTGCCCTTTAGATTGACACCCTTCCTCTGCATCAGTACTCCCTTTTCCTTGTTTTTCTCTGTTTCCCCTAGCTCTTAATACCCTTTTTGTCTTCATTTTTCCTACCCAGCCATCACCTTAGACAGTGAAACTGGAGAAGAGTTGATAATGTCTCTAATATAGTCCTTTCTATGCCACAACGCCACCCACAGGTACAACAACTTTGACATAGAAGAATACCCTCATCTATAGTTTGCCTCAATAAGAATATATGGTCAGCGAGCTCTGCTCTGAGCCAGATTACAAATTAATTACTACTCACCCATTCCTACAGTTTCTCCATGCCAGTGTATTTCACAAATTATGCTGAAGAACTGGTTATTGAATGGGTGAACCTCCATCTAAATGCTACCCAAGGAAGGGCCCTGCTAATGTACCTGAATCCCTACCCTATTTTCAGGATTGAATTATTTCAGAATTTTATAAAAACAGCTTTGATGCTATGCTTCAGCTGAGGCCAAATGACATCATTTCCAGACTTATTGTTTAGCATTATCCATATTATCTTAATGGAAAATCAAGGTAGAGGGCCATGGCTCCGCTTTGCTTCTCAGACTATACTGTGCACATGTGGAAAACTTTGATTAACTCTAAGAAAAGATAATTCAAGCTTAGAGTGGGCCAATGTATTTGAGTTTGAAGCAGGTTCCTGTTTCACACTTGTCCTCCCCATTCCCCATCTTAAATGGCACTAAACAAGAGAAGGCAAACATAGACCTCCTGGTCCTTTCCACCAGCCCAGCATTTCTCAGTACAAATACTCTGATTCCCGGTGAAGTCCATCCATTGCCTTCCAGACATATCACATTGTCTATTGGCCCTTAGTAAATTGAGAGAAGACTATGGAAGGCAGGGGTACATGGGTACACATGAAAGGTAGCATTTGGAAAGCGGCTACAGTTGTTCATTGCAGTGTGTTTGCTGAACATCTACTGTACACACACCTACATTAGTACACAGTGGGTGAAAGGCACTAGTCTGGGAACTCAACTCATTACATGTGTTAGTCTTCCATACACTGGCAGTTAGTGGTATGCACCCCATCTAAGGAAAGAGGAATTGGAAATGGGGAACCAGCAAGCAAAGATATGCTTATGGTGGAATAAGGGTTTGGGAATCCAGGGCTGTACAGGAGATGGTGTGCACACCCACAGCCGGTGAGCAGCACCCTCCAGCTGCAGGCACCCTGGGGACCAGCTGGGGGGGTGGAGCCGGTGTCGAGAGGGATGGGGCGTGGAGATGAGGGAACGTGGCCAGTGGTGAGAGAGGCGGGGCCTGTTGTAAAAGGGGCCGGGCCAGAGGCAGAAGCTTGTGCACTTGCATCCTTATGACTCTTTAAGAGTCGCAGTGTTCCCTGAAGGAGGTGGTGGTCACAGTCTGTTACTAAAACCTCTATTCTCCGTGTCCACAGTAAACGGAGAAGAGAGATGCCCTTTGAAGGCCCTGAAGCCCTCAGTGCTCATGACCACAGCCCACTGAGCAGCAGAGCAATGTCCCTATCTGGACCCGCCAGGAAGGGAGCGTCCCACCTGTCTGGAACTTTCTTGGAATGCTGGCTCTCTGATTCCGGTTACTTCCTCCTCCTGCAAACTCATCCTTCCTCCAGAAGGAAATGATCCCCAACCGAGCAGGAATTTGCCGCCTTTCGGAATAAATTTAAGGAACTGGAGTGGAATTTTCTCAGCAGGACTTGGACCCTTCCTTCTCTGCCACAAGGACTGGAAAGTGCGGTGCTGGCCCAGGCCACCTTCTCTGGGTGTCTGTCCAGAGAAAAAAGAAGTTCTCTAAGATGGAGAGATGGGGCTCTGAAGGTCTGAGTCTGGACGCGAGGGCCATCAGCCAATGGACTTTGACCACAGACTCACCGTTGGCCGACTTTCTCTTGTGGGTGACTTTATTTTCTTCACTTGCAACATGTCCTTGTTATAATATTAATGGATATACACCGATGGATAAGCATGTTCACCATGAGGAAAATGAGACAAGTTCCTGATCTCAGCAAAACTCAGGAAAAAGGCCTGAGGACTGTTTCCAATATTTTAAACCAAAATAATTCCTGAGTTTACCAATACTCCCCCTCAACCTGAATGAGAGTCCTTATTCAGGAAATTTGGCACCTCCAAGTCCCATCTTGAGAAGTAGAGTGAGTGCCTCATACCTGATGGACAGAACTTGGTTTACACAGTCATCCAGGCCCAAGAAAAATTACTTTCCTCAATCTAGAGATGCCCCAAGCAATAGGGGTCTCTCTCTCTTTCTCTCTCTCTATATGTGTGTGTGTGTGTGTGTGTGTGTGTGTGTGTATGCATATGTATACATATTTACATATATATTAGATAAATCTCATTCTCAAGGTTGCATTGTGCAGCCCAGCTTGCTATGTGGCCTGGGCTGACTTAGAACTTGCAATCTTCTTGCCTCCACCGCCCAAGTGCTGGTATTACAGGTGTGTACTACCACACTTGGCTGTCGAAAAATAAGACATTAATTCATACATTTCACATTAAAATTTAATGGCATTAATGAGGCTTTCAAAATTTGAAAATCCAGCTTAAACATTTTTAATGTTCATGTGAGTATATATATATATATATATACCTATATCAAATGATCCTACAAATACTTAAATTAGCTTAAGTATTAAAAGCAGAATCCTTGTATCTTTTAAAGAATAACATTTTACAAGACACTTAAAGGACATAGAATACTCAAAAGCCAAAAGTATAAACATTGATTACAATATATTGTATTTTATTTGTGTGTAACTTGCTTAAAGCCAATTCAGACCCCATCTTTTTTACTCTTTAGTTTTGGAAGGTGAATTGTCATAGTGTGAATGGCTGAGCCACTCCCTGGTTCTGTTCACAAGCCAGTCTGATGGTTGCCTTGGAACAACCTCGCCTTGTACTCTTCCATCTGCATTCTATCTATCAATCCAATATCAGAAGTCCTGTCTACTGGATTCCTTAAAAATTCCCTGACCACAGTGCTATCAGAACATATTTGTGTCTGCCGTTGGTTTTGTGCTAGAATTGTGATTCCTATTCTTAGACAAATGCTTTAGATGGCTGTCAAGTGATCAACAGAGTGGAGTTACTGTGAACCTGTGTAATCAATCACATTCTACACAGGTCCCTCAATCTTCCGTCTTTTTTTATTTTTTGGTGGGACTATGGTTTGAACTCAAGGCTTCATGCTTGCAAATCCAGTTCTACCGCTTGACCTATACCTCCAGTCCATGTTGCTCTGGTTATTTTGGAGATGGGTGTCTCGAGCACTACTTGCCTGGCCAGCCTTAAATCTCAATCCTCCTGATCTCAGCCTCCCAAGTAGCTATGATTACAGAGCTGAGCCACTGGTGCCTGGCCAGGTTTCTCAGTGTTTAACTTCCAAATAAAGAATGCTGTTTGGAAAGAATGTGCTTATAAAATCCCAGATTGTGACTTGTTTCTTAATGCACCCTAGCAGCCGATCATGGCTGGCATAATGTGTGAGCAGACCCTCAGCAATCTAACTGCATTCAAAACAACTTGTGTATCTAACAGGGCCATTTGAGAATTGTTCAAAACAAGTCATTTCACCTCACTCCATTTTTCCCTTTAAAATTGCAGTTACCTTTCCCTTCAGTGAAATAATTGCTTTGTGTCAAACTGAACCAGTGTCTCCTGATTTGCAAATGTATTGACTTTATTTTAACATGATTTATGAGTTTTTGTTTTACACTTAAAGCTTGAAGGTTTTTGTTTTGTTCAACACTATCAAACATTAAAAATATTATTTCACATAGGTATGGGGATAAAGATAAAAATCTAAAATTGCAATGTATTTAGAAAGTAAGCACTTTAGGAATTTGTAGGATGTCATCCATGCTTACCCACAAAGTGATTGTGCTTATAAATTGTCTCAGTGTCAACAGAAAAGGTTAAATGTAAAGAAAAAGGAGTTTATACATGTACAAGTAGTAAAAGCTGTTTTTCTAAAGCAGTTCCTGGGCCCTTCACCCTCAAAGCCCAGGTTCTGGCTGCAATAAATACTGGAACCTCCTGAGGCTGTGTCTCTGCCTACTGGGTGTATGGGGAATGGAAAGGGAAGTTACCTTCCCTGGGATTAAGTGTGAGGCTGCAGTTTCTAAAGAGGTTCATGTCCTACTCTCTCAGCACAGACCATTCTAGCCATCGCTTAGGTAAGTAACCCATTCTAATTGTAGGGACGCAGGTGTTCCTGATCTTGCCACCCCCACAGGACCTCCAAGGTCTCCCAGTACACGTCTCCTCTGCTGCAAAAAAGGGCTTTTGACTAAAACCACTTTCCAATTGTCAACAGGGAAAACATCTGAGCATGCTCTAGAACGATCCCCACCAAGCTGAGCTCTTACTGAATTGCTTGAAACGCCTCCCCCTCCATTTCATTTAATTCCAAGTTGGAAGGAAGTAGCCCAGCTCCCCCAGGTACCAGCAGATCCAAATGGATCCAAAGGTGTAAACTCCAGTTCTGTTGGGGAGAGAAGGCAACAAAGCCCTAAGGACCGAGCAGAGGAAGGCTCAGGATATGCCCTGCAGACCACACCTGCTGGCTATGCCCCATGGGCCAACCTCACTGGCCACGCCCCCTGGGGGCCACACTCTGCCGGCCACACCTCTGCAGACTACACCTGTTAGTCACACCTGCAGGGCTTTCTTTCCACCAGGCAACACAGACGCTCTAAGAAGGTCCATTGGAGCCTCTATGCTGTGGTCTGTCTTCTCTCCCACCTCCACGCTGGGCATTATAGACCATGGCCCACCCAGGAAATGACCTTGAGAGCTCAGGGTCAAACTCTGGGCCTTGGGCTGGAGTCATGGGTCAAGCAGCAGAGCACTTGCCGGACAAGCAATGATGCTCTGAGTTCAAAACCCAGCACAACCAATACCAAACGAAAAATACTCATCATCTCCCATCTATTGTAGTTCTCACTCGTGTATTCTTGCCCTGTGCCCTCACCTTGCCCCTCACCACTGCACTGACACCACTGAGACTGCAAACTCCACTCCTCCCCAGCCTTGTCCTCTGTGGCTGGGTCCTGGGGACAGCCATGACCTTGGCATTGGAGGATGCTTGAAGTCTTGGCAGAAGGTAGTAGTGCTGATGCTTTGCCCTCTCTGCCAGACTAGGAAATTGCTGGATAGTATTGAAGTTCTGTGTCTAACTTTTTGAGGAAACTCTCTATTGTTTTCCATAGCAGCTGCACTATTTTGCATTCCCAAAAACATTATCAAAGGGTATTAGTTTCTCAACATTCTCATCAGCATGGTTATCTTTTGTGTTTTGACAACAACCAGCCTAACAAGTGTGAGTGATACTGCACTGTGGTTTTGATTTGCATTTCCCTGACAATTAGTGATGTTGGGAATATAGGCACATGTTTGTTGGCCATCTGCATGTCTTCTCTGGAGAAATGCTGTTCACTGGATATTAGTTTTTTTATTTCCATAAAATTATTTCCTATATGTGTGTAAATACCATACAGATTTTCTTCATTGATATTTTCCTTAAAATGGAACAATATTTACAAATATTGTAACATTAGAAATGTAATATTAGGCATTTTTACAGTAAATAGGCAATATTACAAATGGTACTTGAGTCAATCAAAATCTAAAAGAAAACATGACAGATTGGATGAGAAGAGTATCTTAATTATAAATGATAATTTACACTAGAAATTCACTTACATGCTTTTTAATTATGTCTAATACTTTAACTTTTCATGTACCCATCAGCTCAACCTCTGTCCCAATTAAAGAGGAAATCCACTCAAGACATATAAATGAGATCAATCTCTTATTTATTAAAGCAGAATGTGTAACAATGGAGAAAAGTAGTTCAAGCTAAATGCTGTATTCTAGTATTTGTCTTGGGAAAATAATCAGGAAAATACATATATACTTATTAACTGATGAGTTAATCTTTTAAATTTCAATGAAGTTATCCAGTAAGATCATTACAGACTATTTCCTTATTTTGTCTATTATGTATATATATAAGCATCATTGTGAAAAAACAAACTCCAAATCTGACATTTAACATGAATCATACGTTTATAAAACTATAAAGTTATATTTAATTTCTAAGGAATTTTCTAAATATTGCTAGGTTGTTTAATTTGAATGCTTACTACACTGTCTTAAGTTTGTACAACATTCTTCATCATTTTGATTTGGGAGGAAAAACATAGACTACTTTTTTTGGTGAGATTGGGGTGTAAACTCAGGGCTTCGTACTTGAGCCACACCTCCAGTCCATTCTGTTTGGGTTAGATTGAAGATGGAGTCTCAAGAATTTTTGCTTGGGTTGGACTCAAACTGCTGTCCTCCAGATCTCAGCCTCCCATGTAACTAGGATTGCAGAAATGAGCTACCTGCACCGGGCTTGATTCTGAGTTTCTAAAATTGTCTTTAGTGATTCTGATGAACATTGATGCAGAATTATACTTTGAATGATGCTGGGCTGGCTCAAGGACAGCCAGTGCCTGGGGCGGCTGAGTCTTCAATGAAATAAAATAACTTAGATGTATCCTCAGTGAGATGCAGGTGAAAGAATGAGCTTCCCCACTCTTTTCCCATGGATGTGTCTCACTTAAAAAGCTCTGGTATTGTTACTCTTTACTCCTAGTTTTCCTTTGTGTTTTGCTTTGTTAGTTTGTTTTGTGTGTTCTCTCTCCCTTGCCCATTTGGAGGGGTAATTTTCAGCTATTTTCCCATTCTGCTAAAATTCTAACTTTTTAACATAAAGCCTTACATGATCTCACATTAGGAAGATGATAATATTTACTTTGCTTTCAATCAATGCTTTGTCTTTCACATTATGTTTGAACAATGGCTGAGTGTTAGATATTTTCTAAATCCCTGAGAAAACTATTGATCCTTTTTCTGAGTAATACCAATAAAAACTTCTAAGTTATTTTAATACTTTTCTGATATTTACTCACAAGACATCCTATTTATTGTTCAGAGACCTAATATTTTGAGAATTCACAGTGTAAGATTTTTATTGTAGAGGGTGCTTTCTGTTACTCTTTTTGGTTAGTATGAGCTATTTTGATGTCTGACCCATTCCTTAAAATATTATCTTCCACTTTTTTGATTATTTTATTCTCTGTTATCTTCTTTTGGAGGTTATATTATAGAAATTCTAGTTAAAGTTTAATGTATTTCCTCAGGTTAATCTTTCACCTCAAAATTTTTTCTCATATTGTTATCATGTTGTTTAGTCCTATTGAACTTTTTCTAGTTTTATGTTTTACTTTTACAAACAAATTTTAAAATATTAAGGTCTCAAGATTTTTTCCTTAATGGTAGCTTGGCTGAATAGGTAGTATATGCCTGTAATCCAAGAATGTGGAAAATGGAAGCAGAAGGATCATGAGTTCTAGACTATCTTGGACTATATAATGAGTTCCAGGCTAGCCTGAGCTACATAACAAGACTGTGTCTCAAGAAGTAAAGAAAAAGAAGATCTTATTATGTATATTTTATCTTTATGAAGTTACTAATTATACTTATTTATACTATTGTATCTCTACTAAATTATATATTCTTAGAGAATCATTTTATCTGATGTTATCTTTCATGACTCAATTCTCCAAGATTTATTTGATAATTAAACATTCCCTTTGATTTATTGCTTCTTAGAAAATACTTGTTATTATTAATCCTCTTAGATGACTAAGACAGAAAACCATCTTAGGTCATTTGGTTGAATAATATATCTAAACATTCTTTCTTCAATTTAGGCTTTAGAATATCAGTCACGCTATAACCAAACAATTATAACAACATCTTTTCTTCAAAAGAAATTGGCTGTAAATAGGAATATAATAACTTCTGGCTACCCTAATATGTTTATTACTATACAGATATTTGTAAATTTGCAGAGTGAAAATTCTCATCTTGTACACTTCATACACTAAACAACTTATATCCAGAAGAAGCTAGAGTTTACTTGAAAATCATTTGTCTACTAAGTTAAGTGTAATGTATTTTGATGTTTTCCCCACTTATTTAGAAAAATTGATAGTTCCCTAAAAAGGTAGTTTTCTGACAGCACTGTTTAGAAGACTAGAAGGTGAAATAAACCTATTTTCACTCAACAAATCTTATTGTCTTATTTCATAAAATATGAAAGCACTTTTAAATTGTCAGTACTAATTGAATCTGTTTTCTACAATGTATTCAATAGCTATCCTGATCCCATTTCTTTCTTTCTCATATCCATAAGCTCTTCAGGCTTTTCACTCCTTGGCCAGCTTTTACTGCAATGAAAAACTGGCCATTTGCCTTCAAAATATATAGGCAAAATTCCCTGTTTATTTGTGTACATACAAGCATACCAAAAGTACAACAGTGAATCTGACATTTTAAAGAGAAAAAATGGCCAGTTGTCATTCAGGAACATTGTTTATTATCATCTATTCCAATGTTTTCCACTTTATAGATGTGTGTGTGTGCGTGAGTGTGTGTGTGTGTGTGTGTGTGTGTGTGTGAAGTATCATATTTGCTACAGAAGAACAGATTGCACAAAGGAAAGGGAATATATTTTCTTTTCAGAAGCAAGAAAGAAAAGCTTAACCATAAGCAGCAAGCAGTAGCAGGAAGAAGCTAAGAAAGTCTTAGATTCAAAGATGGAAAGCACCTCTGACCTACCCTACATACTCACACACTTACATACACACACACAACATTCCTTCCCTTAAAAAGACAGGAACTGTCACTATGGATTTCATGCCTGTGAGCATCTGCCTCTTCCACCTTAGAAGGGTATCTCAATTGTTAGATATAACAATGGCTATGACAAATCAAATCTTCTGACTTTGGAGATGAACTGTATTTTAAATGGGGACTTGAGGACTACTCTGAAAGTAGAAGACATGTGACTGCTCCAATGGTAAGTGAAATCCAAGTCCAAACAGGTGGCATAGAGCAGACTTTTCCTTGTATGATGAGACTAGCTAATAGCAGATCTATGTATTTGAGAAAGATGCTGCTAAGAGATTTGCCTGGAATCAAAGACATGAGGTATTTGACCTAACAGTTTGAGGTGATTTGACTACTCTTACAATTTACTGAAAATTTATTTGGCTATCTTTCCAGTTCCTAGGAAAAATATGTAGGCATTTGAGAAAGAATTATCCAGTTCAGCATCCATGGGTATGGTAATTACACTCTTGAAGGTATCTTGCTAAGATATGTAAGCTTTGAGAGGTTATGCAGATGGAAAGGCTGCAGGAGAAAATTCTGCACTTGGTGGATGTTTGCATGAGGGTTGGAATCACTGCCTGGTCCTCATCTGGTATTAATAATCATAGGCACCAGTTCAAGATAATATTGAGAAGGCTGGAATGCTATTGATGACAAAACATTGAGTGTTTACTATGGGCAACATTCTACATAAATGTTTCATATTTTTTATTTTCAGAAATTTTCCTAACAGTAAGCTATAAGAACTGTTGATGCTCGCATTCACTGAAGTCCAAAGGACATGAATCCTAAAAGCACAAGTTCAGAGCTCAAGTTTGTAATTGTTTCATGATGCAGTTACTTCTAATCTGGGTACTTTGAGAAATTCTTAGTGAAATTTCTCTTCCAAACCCTTGTAGCTAAATATACAGGTATGGATATGCCCTCAAGGGAATTCATGTGTCCCTCTAAAATTCATGTGTTGGAGCCTAATGCCCAATGTGATAGTACTAAGGAGTGGAACCTTGGGGAAGTAATTAGGACATGAGAGCTCCACCTCATAAGGAAAGTTCTGGTAAAGGAGGTTGAAGGAAGTGCACTAATATCCACTTTTGTCCTTCCATCTTTTCTGCCTGGCTGCCATGAGTAACCAGCCTCCTCTACCACACACTCCCACTGTCATGATTTCTACCTCACCTCAAACTCAAAACAATGGATCCCTCTGACTTGGGACTGAAACTGTGAGCCAAAATAATCCTTTCTTCTTTAAGTTGAGTTCTTTCAGGTATTTTGTCATGAGATAGAAAACTAACAAGAGAAAATTGGTACCAGAAGTGGAGCCATTTCTGTGACTATACCCAATGATGGAGTTTAAAAGCCTTTAGAATTGGTTTGGGGGAGGCATTCTGAAGAGTTTGGAGTTTCTGACTAAAAATAATCTAGGATGGTTAGGAGCTCAGACCAGAATGCTGAAAGGAATGCAGAGAAAAGACTGCTAAGAGGTTTAAGATAGGACAAGGACTCTATTGGGAACCAGACTAAAGGCCATTCATCTTAAATTGTGGCAGAGAACTTGTCTGCATATTGTGCATGCCCTGAGACTTTGTGTGAAGCTTGTACAAAAATGAGCAGCTGATTAATCAAATGGAAGAAATTTTAAAGCAGCTCAGCATTCAGGTTGTGGCATGGGTATTGCTGGCTTCTTTTAGCCAGAGATACAATGAGAGTTTTGAGCAAAACAGACCAGAAAAAAGATTGAAAAACTTTCAATTTTGCCAGAAAAGTAATGTGTAAAATGTGCCAAGGAGGGTGTGGTTGCTGAACAAATTAGCACCATTAAAAAAAAGTGAAAAGCTTTGTATTGAATGGAGGGCATTTTAGGAATTGGCTGGATCCCAGCCATCCAAGGCTTAAGGTTGTAAAGGTATAAATCATTTGAAATACTTTGAGAACTTCTGAGTGCCCTGCCCATACAGGGTTGAATTGGAAAGTGTTTCCCCATTTCAGGAATTCAAGCTCTCAGAAGAGGCTGTAACCATGGTTCAAGTGTCCCAGCCACTCTTCAGCTGGCCACATACCTTGACATCATCCATCTGATGCTGGTTTTGCAGGGAGGCAGAATATAGGAGTTTACAGGGGTCTTGAAAGCTTCTTCCAACATTTCAAAGAAAGCCTGGGAGGTTCAAGCAGTATGTTGAAAGGTAAAAAATCCTATGGGGAGCCCCTTAGAAGATGAAGTGTGAAACTGTGAGAGTGAAGTCAAAGCTGCAATGGAGAAGTTAGAGGTACAAGAAATATGGAATGTATGCAAGGAAACCTGCCAGCAGCAAGCTGAGCCAGTCCAGGAAAGAACTGTATGGGCTAGAGCCAGCAAGGCAGTAGATATGGATTTCCTTTTGGAGCCTTTGGAGCACAGGTCACAACAACATGTGCCCTGGATGCCAGACATGGAGCTGTAGGATTTCATGTTTGCCTTGCTGGGTGTTTTGGTATTCCCTTGGTCCAATCCTTTATACTCTCCTATTCTTCCCTTTTGTAGTAGGAATGATTCCCCTCAGCCATTGAATGTTGGATGTAACTTCATTTTGAATTTTATAGAACTTACAACTGAGAGTTACCTTGAGTCTCAGAAGTGACTGTGGACTTGCACATTTTTTAACAATGTTGGGAGTGTTGACTATGGGGACATTGGGAGATTAACTAAACACATTTTGCACTGTAAGATGGACATGAGTCTTTGGGGGGCCAAGGGCAGAGTGTTGTGGTTTGGATATAAAGTTTCCTCCCATAAGGCTTGTGTTGCCAGCTGGATCATGAAGGGATCTAACCTCATCAATGGATCAATACATGGATTAGTTTGGCTGTTACAATTTGAGGCCAAGTGGAAAAATGGGTCACTCATGGAATATCTTTGAAGGATGCATTTTGTCCCCAGAACTTGATCTCTGGTTCTTTGCTCCCTGACATTAAACGAGGCAAGCAGCCTCCAGTACCATATCTTCTTGTTCCCATGACACCCTGCTTCATCTCAAGCCACACAATGAAGTCGGCAGACTGGACTGAAACCTCTAAAACTATGAGCCAAAATATACCCATCTTCCCCAGATTTTTGTCACAGTGACAGAAAGCTGGCTAACACAGAAACATCTGAAGAAATAACAGTTGAAATTTTCTATAAAATGTGATCATAAGGAGCTAAATGTACTCCAATCACAAGAAATTTGAAATGACAACAAAATCAAATTTCTTACTGGCAATAACTTTAAATCCTATAAAATATGTATAGGATCTGTATACTGATAATTAAAAAATGTTAATGAAGAAATCTAATACCTAAATAAATGCAGAGGCATACAATGTTTATGGTTTGGAAGCCCTAAGGTATTAAAAATGTCACTTCTTGCCAAAATGACATGTGAATTCAATGCAAATCCAGCTTAAATCCCAACAAGACTTTTTTTTATTTACAATGTCAAGGTTACTTCAGAATGTATGTGGAAATTTGATGGCATTAGAAAGACTGTTAGAGGAATCACTCAACCAACTTTTAAAACTTATTCAATATGTATAATAATCAATACAACATAGAATGCCAGAGGAATACACATGCAGATCAGTAGAAAAGATTGATGAACCCAGAAACAGACCCACACAAATGTGCCTCATTAACTTTTTTACTGAAGGTGCAAAATCAATTAAATGGAAGATTAGTCATTTTTATAAAATGGTCTGGAAAAATATTGAACCTCAGTGCAATAAACCAATAAATAAGCTCTATCTAAACCTCAAAACTTAAAAAAATGAGGTCAAATGGATGACATATAAATGCAAAATATAAAATTATATTACTTCAGAAAAGAACATAGATAAAATCTTCAAGGCCTCCTCAAAGTCAGCAATAATTTCTTAGATCTGACACTACCAACACAGTCCTTAAGAGAAAGAAAACAATGTCTGGACACCAATTAGGAGAAAATATGTGCATATCATATTTCTGAAAAATAATTCACATCCAGAAAGTAAAGGATTCCTAAAAATAGAAAAGAAAAAAACTTCATAAAAGAAGATATATAAGTGAATATATATGAAAAGACACTAGTAACATGCAAATTGAAACAACTAATGCAGAGCTATTAAAATAGCTAAAAATGTAAACAAATATCTATACTATCAAATGCTAGTGAGGATGTGGAGAAATGATTTGTCACACATTGACAAGAATATAAAATTTTAAGATCACTGTGGAAACAAACCTGCAATTTTTTAGGCAGTGAAATATATGCTACCATATAACTAAATATTAACACTCTTAGGTACCCATCCTAGAAAAAAGAAAACTTATATTTATACAAAAATCTGTACATTAATGTCACAGAATCATTTACAATTACCAAAAACTTGAGATGGACCAAATGACCCAAATACCCACGAATGTGTGATATGTCAAACCGTTCATGACATTCAAGGGAATACACTATAGCTATGTGCAATGACTTGTGCTTGGTTGAAAACCAATCTCAAAATTTTCACAACTGTGTGACTCTACTTATACAGCTTTCTTAAAGTGAAAAACTGTAGACATGAAGAATCAATAAATGGTGACCTGGGATTATGGAAGGGAAAAAAGAGGGTGTGACCACTGTTGTAATGACAGAATATTTCTGTATCCCAATTCTAGTACTGGGTTATGAATCCCATGCATGTGATAGAAAGTCTCAAAGTCATGTACAAACAATAAGCACATGCAAAAATCGTGAAATCCACATAAAGTCTCTTTTAATTTATTGCCTTGTTCCATTAGATTCCTTGTTTTGATAATGCACTATACTTGTGCATGGGGAGGGTACTGAATAATGGGAAATGGGCCTCTCAGGACTGTTCTTTTAATTTCCTGTGAGTCTACAGGTACAACATTTTTTCAAAGCTGTTTTTTAAAGCTTAGCAAGTCTCAAACAATTAACTAAAAATGAAAAACAAAGTTACACTTAGGCGTACCACAACCAAACTGTTTAAAATCAAAGATAAAAACTGTCAAAGTTAAAAATGAAGACTGATAAGGAACATTTCTACCAGGCACTGTATTAGGTATTTTTACCTGTGTCTTACTTCTCACAAATTACTGTCACTCAATGATACAGACAAGAGAGCACAAAGGTGCTGCTTAATGGCAGGAAGGAACTTAAACCCCAGGATTACTTTTTTGCAGTACTGGCATTTCAACTCAGAGCCTTGCACTTGCTAGGCAGATGCTCTACTACCAGAGCCACACCCCCGGCCCTTCATAGGATTACTTTACTGAACTTCATCATTTTGTTTTCACATATGAGCATTCTTAATGCATCTCCCTAATTAATCAAGGACATGTGTTCATTGAGCTTAAGTAAAACTTTCAGTAGCAAGCCTGAGGGGTTGTAATGTGCTATTCTTTCTGGAGATTCATCATTTCAACTTAAAATGAAGAAAATTACCTTGTTAAATCTAATTTGCTTTAATTAAGGTACATTCAGTGACAAACAACAATAACTGACTTAGGCTAATTAAGCAAAAACAAAATCTTATTGAATGTTTAGTATAGATACTGAGTTAATTAAAAATAACAGTTGAAACACACATTTTATAAAAAGAGGAATTGAAGCAAGACAAGCATCAGAGGTTCATTGTCCTTAGTTAGAGTTGCAGACAGAGATGCCTCATAGATAACTCCCACCATCTCTATTTCTTCTGGTTTAATTTTCTGAGCTTTCAGCACAGATTATCTGTCATGTGAAAATGTTTGCCCTTAGGTCCATGTTTATAAAAGCCAAGTAGTGAAGTATGTATCTCCCGAGGCTATTCTAACTCACTTGCCCACAGATGTGGTGAGAAGATAGCAACTCTTATCAGAGAAGAAAGAAACAGTATTACACAGATGAAAGCAAAAGCAAGTACAGCCTACCTATGAGCTTGTGCACAGTGTGCCCTTTTTACACAAATATATAAATGGAAAAGTATAGAATGCATAATAATTAAATGTCTTTCAAGATAAATATGTATGCATGCAGGTATCCCCAAAATTATCATGCAGTTTTAAGCTTTAGTAACTTTAGAAGGGTAAAAGCTACAACTCAGAAAACAATCATTTGAAAGTCTATTTTAATTTCCTTTTCCCTATGTCTTTGTGAATTATCAATATCCTTTAATTTTAATGTTCTTGTTTTTGTCCTTCTGATGTGAAATGGCAAAATGTAACAAGCAAAAATAAAAATTTATCTTTGAAATCATACAAAACTAAGTAAATATAAATGACACACAAATAACAAAATGTGCAAATAATATTTTCGTTAAATGGCTACTTCACACTTCTAAACTGCATTGTGGTTTTGAGGACACCTGTATTCATATACACTGACCTCAGATGGTTTATGTGGTACTTGTTCCATCCTTCTTAGCATGACTGCATGAGAAGCATTCATGTATCTACATGTGCACAATCTCAGAGAAGCCAGGGGAAGGTTTCAATTATTTGGGTTTCATTCATGTAGTACCTGCTCCCTTCTGTCCTCCAGTCAAATGGTACCACATAGAGGAAGGTACAGGAAAAGGCCTGTGTTTATTTATACAAAAAGTGAAGAAAATTCTATCAAACTATTAGTGAAGAACATTTGAGGGAAATGAGTGGACATGGATTCAAGGGAGAAGGGGTACTGAAACCCATACTATTTAAATTCTGTATTGCTTGCATTTTTGTATCAAACATGAATCCATAAATGTTATATGGGGGAAGTGATAAAGTTGAATGAAGTGAAGGGTAATATCTGGCTGGATTATAAGCCCAATGTGCAATCCTACAATAATGGAGAGATGGAGACTTGAGAAGATGGAAGCAGAACTCAAAGTGAGAAGCAAAGCAGGAAGATCCTTCAAGAATTCTGTCATTAGCACTCTCCATTGATAAATTCCTACCAAATTGTCATCAAGCTCCTATTCTGCTGGGGATGTCTTCAGGAGTGAAAGTTTGTTTCCCATAGAGCTAATGTCCTTCTACCTAGACTGTCCCCTTCTCTGTTTGTGTCTCCTGACCAGCCCCCATGGGAGTAATAGTATCAGGAAAGTCCACAAGCCTCCAAAAAGTATTATGTCTCTGATGTTGCTGAGGCACCTCATGACTTATGGACATTTTTTTCAGAGCCAGCACCATATTTGACAGGTCATTAGGAACAGCTTCAGGGACTCTGACACATCTGTCTTCAGACCTGCCCCTCCTTGACGCTGTGGGGCTCATGGGGATTGCTGTCCTCAAGTCAGACTGTACTGGTGTGTTGGACACCATTATTTGAAGTCTTCAGGCCAATGTCTCTCAGTTGCTGTGAGAAACCCAAAACACAGAAGGGAGTTCAATGAGTTCCACTCCCAATAAGTCTCCTTTTCTCAATAGATGAAGATGTGATGCTGGTGTTCACCGTGGTTTGTATGTTGAAGACATTTTGGTTTTCTGCTTGGCATGTCCTGCTATCTTTCCCTTCCTCTGGAGAAAGCAGCAACTATTACTAAAAGGGTTCTCTGATCCTACTGGTGGTGTGGAGGTGGCGGCTGTGGTGGTAGATTTATGTGAACAAAAGTGGGTATGATGGCAGCTTAGAGGAGATCAAGTTCTGAATAGAGTCTGGCCTGATTCCCTCTTTTGTGGGCCCCAAACAATCTGTTTATGATGATATGGAAGTGTTTGTGCCAGAATGCACTTCCTCATTAGGATCACAAGTATTTGTCTTGGGTTTCCTATTCTTCCTCATCTTCTTCTTGTCCCCTTTGCTCTTTAGCCAGGCCAAGGCCAAATGGAAAGCATGGCAGCTGAAGCCCTCATTGACTCCATTCTCCACATGATACTGAAGGGCCTCCAAGCTGGAGAAGACCCGGCAGCACGCCATGCACCTGAAACCATGGTCCAGGGCGACTAGCCATTCTGGTGTTTGGGCCCTGGAAGTCTCCTCCATAGCCACTGACTCTGACTCTGCAGGGCTGTCAGTCTCCTCCCTTTCCTCTTCGGTGTCACTGTGCAAGCTGGGCTCACTCTCACTTAGGAGTTCATGTGTAAGCACATGAGGGAAGTGGACTACTGTACAGACCTTCTCAGGAAACATAATGTTTTTTAGTTTCATTTTCTTTGTGGGGGGCTCCGATCCTTGTTTTGTGTCCTGTAGGACAGCTACACCTCTTTTCATGTGCACATGCATATAGAAAACTTTCATGATTCTTTCCTTTTGCTTAGGTGCTGAGGAAGTAGAGGGTTTATTTTCCAAATCCACAGGAAAATGATCACATGCAGAGTGGGAGGAAATCTGGTCCTTCACCTTTTGTTTCAGAGGCATCTCAGAGGTTTCAACACATGGAACATATTGCTGTGATTTGTGGACTTCTAAAAGAAAATTTCCAGTATAAGAAGATAAGATGACCATATGAACATTGCTTTGTGTGGGCATGTGGAATGGGGTAGAACACAATGCTCCAGAGTTCCGTGTAAGATACAGCTATGTGGTAAATGAAATCATGATGTGGCTTGTCAAGTAATATGTTCTGGTACATATCTGGTGTGTGTTTCTTGCTAGTAAAAGCAGATTGTGATGAGTACATGTGACTTATGTGCTGACAGTTAATATGGGGAAGCATGTAGTTTTTTTGCATTCTTTGTCAGATCATGTGACAGTAAGACTTACTGTTAGAGGAAGTGTGCATGGGTCTATGAGGGGCTGAAGGCACAGTGGATCAAAGGACGTGTGGATGGGAAAGTCTGCTGGCAGAAGTGCTTTCTCTTCAGAACATCTGAGTTTTCTAGAGTTTGAGCTAGTATCCAGAGTTAAATGCACTATCTGTGTGATGGAATGTTAAATGTTTGTGGATTAATGTGTAAAGTAGTGAATCTAAGAACAGTTGTATTCAGGAATAAGGGTGTAAGGATGTAACTATGTAGTGCCAGTAGAGAATGGGAAAGATAGATGACGAGATAGGACATGTTTGTTTCAAAGAAAAAGCAAAAGGAAGGAGAAGTGGGGCCATACTTAGTATGAAGAAGCACAGCATATGAGTGTGTAAGCTTGGGATTGTGCCAGTCTGATCAACTCCCCACACACATCTCAACACCGTCCACTGCCTCACCCTCAGTTGTCCCAATGTTCCCATGGAAGTATAAATAGAGGTGCTGTATCCAATTCTTGAATGTACATTCCCTACATATCCCTTTGTGGAGACCTCATTTTTAGACCCTCAGCCTCAAAGCCCTTTCCTGTATTTGAGGGGAAAGTGAAGTGAGTAAGTAGGGGTTAGGTGAGCAGCTCATATCCAAGCTCGGATCCCATCTTTGCATCTGCCTTACCATCCTTAGCAAGAGGAAGGAGCTGGCTTGAATTGGAGACACAGGTGAAATACTCTGAGACAGAGGAACCCTCCCCTGCTGCTGGACTCTGTGCTTGGACTACCACATGTGTCTTCAGAGCATCTTCTTGAAACTCCTGGCATTCTGGTAGATGAAACAACAACAAAACCATGAGACATGACATAATCTGGGGTCTGTGAATTCAAAACAGTCATGCTGAGTGGACATTTTGTTGGAGGTATTGTTTCCATTCATGGGACTTCCTCTCATATAAATTAAGGTGACTTTCAAAACTCCAAAATAAAAGTAAAAATGTTTTAAGATCCAGGGCCTGGTGATGCATACCTGTAATCCCAGCTACTCAGGAGCAGAGGCAAAAGGACCATGAGCTTGAAGCCAGCTAGGACAAATTTAGTGTGACCCTCTCTCAAAAACAGAGTAAAAATAAAACAGCTGAGAGTATAACTCAAGTGGTAGAGTACTTACCTAGCATGTGTGTGGCTCTGAGTTCAATCCTCAGTAACACACACACACAAAAAAAATCAGTTGTTAAAAATATGTGTGTATGTTGGTGGATGTCAGTAGGATCAGGTATTTTGTATTTGATGTGTCTGGAGATGTACACAGAATATTAGAAACTGCACCATGCCTAAAGTACCATATGTAGTTTCTAAAGGTTGGGCATTATCAGTTCAAATTCCTCATAACAAATTGTGCAAATAAGGGATATGGAGTGCAAGTTTTATGAAGAATTATTCATGTTGATCTATTTATATTAATACACAGATAGGTAAGTAGGTAGACAGACAGACAGATGTTTAGGGACAGGCATGATCTGTTGGCATGTTCAGTTTAGTTTTTTGAGTTCTCTATATATTCTGGTTATCAGTCCTTTGTCTGATGTGTAGCTGGCAAATATTTTCTCCCACTCTGTGGGTGGTATCTTCAGTTTAGAGACCATTTCTTTTGTTGTGCAGAAGCTTTTTAATTTTATGTAGTCGCATTTGGCCATCTTTTCTCTTAGTTGCTGAGCTGCTGGGGTTCAATTGAGGAAGTCCTTGCTATACCTATTGCTTCCAGAGTATTCCTTGCTCTTTCCTGTACTAAGTTTAGAGTTTTGTTGTCCATGTCACTTGTTATGAATATTTTGTTAACTTAAAGAATAAATGTGGTATATGTGTGTAGACAAAGCTTTTACTTTGTCATATGTAGATTCCATATGAAAGTTCTGCTTCCTCAAAATTAGAATTTGCAAGAAAGAATCCACTAATTTCTGTTTCCAACAGTAGTCTCTCCCAAAAATGTGCTAAATGGATTCTATGGCCAGAGCTCTGCACGACTGGAGCCTTGCGAGAAGTGATGAGTTCTAGGCTTGGTAGGAGACACCATAAGGACGTCTAGATAGCAGCCAGCAGCCATGGCCACTGGTCCCCTCTTGGTCCTACATATTCTTAGCAATCACTTGACCTGGTCAGTGCTATCACCTTTCTCAGTCTCACACAGAGCCCTATGCTTTTCATCTCTGCTCATTACACTCATAACCTGCTTTGAACACTCTTAGCTCATTCTCAGTGATTGTTTTTTCCTAACATAATTTATGTCCTTTTTGATCAAATCTCTCTCTTCCACAGATTTAAATATCTCATTAAAATCCCCACTTAGGTTTTCTTACTTAATTTGTTTCCAATGGGAAAGACCATACCTTTAAATTCACAAGCTTTAGTAAATAAATAATTCTGGTTCTTTGTAAAATAATTCATAAACATTTAAGTCCTTTTCTTTCTTTCAAACAATCTTAATTCAACAATAACCTTTGACTTTTAAAATGTTTCCAACTTGTTTTGGGGGCACCTGGAGATTCGGGTGTAGAGATGTTGAAATTTAGTGTGTATGGTGTAATTTAAACACAGTGTGTTGTATTTGGTGAGTGTCATCTAATGGCCGGAGCCTTGCACCCCCTTCAAATCTCTGTGCCAACAGGGGACTGTGGAGCTTTGCCACTTCCCTCCTGATGGTAAAACCAGAATCAGCTGATGCCTCTCAGATGCTTCAGTCTATGCCTTCCTGATTGTCTGATGTCTGCCCACAGTTGTGACTAACAGAGCTCAGCTTCTCAGGTTCAGACTGAATGAGTCTGCCCTGTGTAAGCTTGGGTAGCAGGTATGCCATTCCTTTGTTCTCTATCTTCTTCTGTCCTTGACTTTTAGACTGTCCTTTCTACATTCTTCTTGAACTCCAAGGCTTTGTTTTGTGCCGATGCAATGAGCATCTCCTGAAGGAGAAAAAGAAGACCTTGTGTTCTTGCTGTGGTCTGTCCATGAGCTACACAAGCTTTATCTTCAAGTTTCTGGTTAATTGAATGGAAATTAAAGAGATATATTCATCTTTTATCCATTTAGTAAATTTTGATTGCTTATTATATGCTGGACATTCATGGAGAAAATAGTCTATTCTCCTGTCTAAAGTTCCAAAATATAATGAGTTAATAATTTTTAGCTTTGTCCAGGTGTGGCTGAGTAGACAATTTGTGTATGTTGCATTTATAGAGCTGCTTTATAGTGCGTGAATCTTGCAACTATGCTGTCACACAGAGTGAAATAAATTCAAGATATTTTAACATTTGTTACCTGTCATTGTGCTTAATGATATTATTTCATGGTAGCCCCTTTCAAGATGTCCATTTCTTAATCCCTAGGACCTGTGAATGTATGTATTTACAAAACCTCTTGTATGGCTAAGAGGTTTTGTAAATGTTATTAAATTAAGGATTTTAGGATAAGGAAAATATACTGGACTGAATGAATTGATTCTAAATGTAATCCCAAGGATACTTGTAAGGAGGGACAGGATGCCCAAAGGCAGGAGAAGAGATACAACAATGGATGCAGAGGTTGGAGTAAAGAGTCAGAGAAGCGTTCTCCACTGAAGCCTTCAAAAGAAACCAACATCGTGGCTTAGCCAAATAACATACTTGAGATTTAAGAAACCATCCTAACAATGCCTTAACTTAACCCATTTAAAAACATTCAACTTCTGACCCTGTGGACTGTTAAGAGAATAAATTCATGTTTTAAGGTACTAAATTTGTGGTAACCTGTCATGCAGTTACTAGTAAATAGATAAATACACTAACTTTAAATTAGGGATCTTCGTATACTCCATATGGAGTTATTGGCTTTCTCATGGGTAGGCCCTATGCACCCAATTCTCCTGTTTCCTGAGTCAACAGATTTATCTTTTCTTTAAGAGATATTAGGAACTGAGGTGGAACCTTAACTTCCATCCATCACCTCATGCATTATTTGTGGGGAGCCAACAGGTGTATCGAATAAGCTGTGGGTTTGAGTTTGGCACAGACCCAAACCGCAGAAGGCAGCAAGCACTTGGTGTGTCTCCATCTGAGCACCAAGCCCACTTGGACCATGCTTTATGCATGTTTGGTCTTCTGTCTGTTCTCTTTTTCTGCATCTCCCATTGCCCTTAGTTAGGTTTCTAGGACAAGCTCGTGCAGCACACAAGAATTATTGTCATCCAATACTTTAATTATATCTGTTATCATTTCTCAACCACTGATTACTCATTTTGGTGTTTAAATCATTAAAGCATATTTATATTCATTCTCTGACTTTCCAATTTCTTAGCTCCCCATTTTTTCCTTGTTGTCATATTTTCTGTCCAGTTTAGTTTTTCTGAATAGATTCTTTCCGTTAGTGTTTCCTCCATGTTTGCTATCATTTTATCTTAAATAACTTAATTTTGCCTTTATTTTTGTATGATTGTGACTGCTATCTCTAGCACTCTACTTTATCTTGTTAGGCTTCTATGATGTTGAAAATTTTACTACTGACAAATCAGTATTGTGTTTTTGTGTATTTATAGTAACATCTTTGTATTGGGCTTCTAAATTTTTCATTAAGTGTTCTTGGGCATAAATTTATTTATTTCTCAATCAAGAATTTATGTCTTTAATTCTTAAAAATTCTCAGATATCTTTCATTATATCTGTATTATTATTAATTATTGTTATTATTATATTATTGTTATTATTATTATTATACTGTGGTATAAACTCAGGGCCTGGAGCTTACTGGACAAGTACTTTTATCACTTTAGTTGTGCTCCCAGCCCTTCTTGGTTTAGTTATTTTTCAGATAGGGTCCTAAACTTTTTTGCCAGGAATGGCCTTTGACCTTTATTTTCTTACCTATGCCTCTCAGGTAGGCTGAGATTACAGAGCTCTACCACCATGCCCAGCTTGTTTTCTGAAATAGGGTCTTGTTAACTTTTGGGGGGATTCTGGATGGTCTTCAACTGTGATCCTCTTCTGTCCACCTCCCAAGTAGCTGGGATTACAAGTTTGAGCCACCATAACTGGCCTTTATTATTCTATTTATTTTTCACAAACCTCAATGTAACCTGCATCATACTTTCAAATTTTATCCTTATTTATCTTAATCTCTCCTTCATACTTTCAATCTATTTGTCTCACAAATATATTACAGGCACTTCTTCAGCTCCATCATATACTTCACTAAATTTCTCTTCAGTTATGTCTCATTTGCTGTTTAATCTATTGTATTTTAAATTTCATAGAAATGATAAATATACTTACCCTGATTTAAATATTATATAAGGTATACATGTCTCAAAGCATTACATGGTACCTATGAGTATGTACAATTTTATGTGTTAATTTAAAATACTAAGTAAAGATAATTTTTTGAAAAAGTTAGATGAGTTGACACCTATTAACCTGCAGGTCCTCGAGGACACTTCATTGTAATTAAATGACAACCACATGTGATGAAGAGTGCCTGTTTCTTATTTGGGCCACTTTCTGCCTCTTTGTCTACTTTTGCTTCCCTGGTTCTCATTGATGTAGGTGGAAATGTTGGTCACGTGTCTCGGCATCAGGATGTGGCTTCAGAGGTAAACACTGAGGAGGCAAAGACAATGATTTTACCCGAGTTCTTATCCGGTGTACATTTTGGGCCAGAGCTAAAACACACAGTGGCCTGGGCTGTTTTCACTCCATTGCAAAATAAATTTTCTAGGACAATATTTTCATTTCTGAAGCCATTGAATAGTGTTTGATGGTTTATATTGTTAATAGTCTGAAACATACTTATTTACCATCCTACAAGTTTTTGAAATTTGCTTATCTTCTTCCAAGTTAAAACATGCTGCATCTGAAGAATCTTTAGTTGCATGTGTTTTCTAGTTTTGGATTGTGAACTGTTCTTCAATAAGCCATTGACTAGAGATACTCTTAAGCATGATTGACTGACCATTCACAGATCTACATTGTCAACTGGTAGACCTTACTAGTGTACTATTAGCTATGGTTTAATTTTATATTTTTTATTATTATAGAATTTTTATTAGGATATATTTGTTATACACGGGGGATTTATAGTGACAGTTTTGATTAGGCTTGTATTGTGCATTGATTAGATCACCATCAATGCACCTTACCATCTCTCCTTCTCAACTATCTCCCTGCTCCACTTAAAGTAATTGCAAGAGATTTCTTTGTACTGGTGCATATAAGCACATGAAGTTCATGGGTTTGGCTGACAATACAGCAGTTACAGACACTGTGCCTATTAATTCTACCACCATCCCCTCACATTGATATTTTTCTCTTAAAATCTATCCAAAGAGTTCCTTGGCACCCTTACAAAAACTTAAAGTATTTTTGATGAATTCCTGTTGCAGGAACAGAAAAAAGGAGACCTAGATTCCCAAATAAGGTGTAAAATATGACTTGAGTCCAAAATGCACCTTTCCATAAGGAACTGAGCAGAGATACTGAGCCATATTTCTTCAGCTATGTTCAGATTCTCATTATAGTTATCTGTCTAAATTAGTTCTTCCCTCTTTCTCCTCACCATCATAAAAGGGAGTATTTAAAAATGATTTGCAAGTGAGGTATTCCAATTGAGAGGATGGTTCTTTTGGTTCATGGATCTGAGAATTGCCCTTCTTGGAATACCTAGATTTGGGATGTTTTGAAACTCCTAAAAAACACAGAACAAAGATCATGGAGATATAGTAGGCGTTTAGTTCATTCATTTGCTCAAACAAGAAATATTTTGGATATCATATGCTGAGCTCTGAGGATAGGTATGTCCTTGGTCCCCTAGCAAATAAATTCTCTATCCTGCTAAACCCCCTACATATACAAACATTATATTATTGGGTGTTGGGGTTTAGATTAGACTTCACTTGTCAACGTTGGACTATCTGCCATCCACCAATGCTGTATTTCTGATTTTGTCAGAATTTATGGGGTAGCAGAGCTATTTACTTCTATTATTTTTCCACATTTTTTTTAAATCTGCTCACATGTTGCCTAGAGACTCAGCTGGTTCCCAAGAACAATTCTATGTACAGAGGAGCCAAAATTCCTGAACAAACTGCAGGGCTTCATGTGCAGACAAAAGATTACAGCTGAAACTGCTGCTTTTTTCTCCCAACCTACTCCTCCACCACCCCAGGAATGCTTATTTTGTTCTCAATGGTTATAGCTAGATTGGCAGGGAATTCTGAACTTCAGCTCTCTGGCTTCTGTCTGGATCTGGCCTTCAAGAGTCCTCATGCCCACCAACCTTGTTGAGGACATTGGCATTGTTTGCCTTCCTCTCCATGTGTCGCATTTCATCTGCACTTCACATCCAAGAGGCTGACAACCTCAACTGAAACAATTGATACATATTATTTTTGAAGAAGTAATGTATTTGTGATCTTATGTCACTGCTCCTATTTAAAATGTAACCAAGCTCACCACCTAACATTTAACTATTAAGATTATCAAGGTCTGTGTGGCATATATATTATGTTCACATTGCAGTTTAAAAAGGTGTGTGGGGAATGTAGTGTGCTTGGTGTGTAAGTTTGTAGCATTTTGGTGAAAATAGGGTCATGGTTTAGTGTGTGATTGATTTGGTGTTTTCAAATGTGAGTATGGGAGGATTTCTATTTGAGTGGGAATGATAAGTATGGTTTGTGTCTGTTACTTTACATATATCTATGTGTGTTGTTGCATGTCCTGTGATTAAGGATGTGTGTGGGTGAGTTAGTCACTGTTAATGTGGCTTAGCTGCACAATTTAATAATTAGTAAGAATATTGTCTTTGACACTAGAGCACTTAATGTATTTGTGAAATTTAAGGAAATAATCAAAGAGCATAAGGGTGTAAAAATCAAATTGTATTTAAAAATACAAAACTGTATGAAGAGCTAAGGTTGATGAGGCTGCAAAGAAGAGTGTGCAAGATTAAGTGGGTAGTAACATATGATTGCATCAGGTAACAAAAGTATGAAAGATTAGATTCTGGAATGATTAAGAGAAGTATAGATACTTTTACAATTTCACCCAGCATAAATACCCAGAAAATCACCTATTCTCTCCATAATGAAAGCAACCCAAATGCCCTCATATACTCTGGGATGGCAGGCATGCACTACTGCACCCAGTTATTCATTGGTTGAGATGGGAACTTGAGAACTCCCTGCCTGGGCTGGTCTCAAACCACACTCCTGATCTCTGTTTCCAAAGATGCTAGGATTGACCCAGGTGTTCAGATGCTACCAGGAACACTCTGCATCACTTATGGTGTTCTTTTTTTCCTTTTTCCCTTTCCTTTGCTTTTCTCTTCTCTTCACTCTTCTCTTTGCTTTCCTCTTCTTCTCTTTTCTTTTTTCTCCCCTTTTCTTTTTTTCTGTACCAGAGTAGCATTCAGTCCACAGGGGACCAAAGGTACATGGTAAGAATGGTAGAGCAGGAAGTTGGGAGGAACCTGAACCTCTGATGGTTCTCATTCAGCTTTGCCAGGAGTGGACAATCCACCTCCAGACTTCTTATGTGAGAAAAATGAACTCCAATTACTAAGCCACTGTGGTTGTGTTTCTCTTATATCATCTGAATGCACTCTTGATCTATGCACCCAGCATACCCCCTGCCAATAGTAATATCCAAATAAAGATTATCTTTTATCATAAAAAAAAAAACACCCAAAGTGCTAAAAGCCAACACATGGGCACTGCCTGCCTTCCTTGAGCTGGAGGAGTCCCATATTGTGGAGAAAGAGAACAATTGCTAATTGCCGACTGTCAGCCACTGACACAAGGATCCTTCTCACAAGGATCCCACTCATATCAGAGAAAGGTGCCCACAAACACTCAGGTAGTAAGTCACTTTCAGTCCTGTGGGCTACCACACAGCCTAAGCAATATTGAGAAAAAAGAACAATGCTGGAGGTAACACAAAACCTGACTTCAAATACGCTACAAAGCTACAATAAAAACAACATAGTGCTGACACAAAAACAGACACAAAGACCAATGTAACAGAATAGAGGACCCAAACATAAATCCATGTAACTACAGCCACCTTATTTTTAGCAAATGCACCCAAAACATTATGAAGAAAAGACTGCCTCTTCAAAAGGTTGTGCTGGGAAAACTGGATATATGCATAGAAAAGACTGAAACTAGATTCCTGTCTTTCACCCTGTATAAATAATTCCAAATGGGTACCTTAATATAAGGTCTGAAAATTTGAAACTATTGCAGGAAAGAGGAAGTAATACACTGGAACATTTAGGCAGAGGAAATAATGACCTAAATAGAACTCCAATGCTCAGGAGTTAGAGACAAGGTTGACAAGTGGGACTACATGAAACTGAAAAGCTTCCACAGTAAAGCAAGTGGTCACCAGACTCAAGACAGCCCTCAGAAGGAGAGAAAAATTGTGCCCACTATACATCTGACAAAAGATTAATAATCAGGAATCTACAGGAAGCTCAAAAAACTAAACTTTCACAAAATCAATAACCCAATGAAGAAATGGCAAATGAACTGAACAGAGCTTTTTCAAAGGAAGAAGTCCAAATGATCAAAACACATACAAAGAAATACTCACCATCCCTGACCATAAAGGAAATGCAAATCAAAACCATGTTAAGATTTCCACCTCACTCCTCTTAGAATGGCTATCATCAAGAACAAAAACAACAAATGCTGGTGAAGACATAGGGGAAAAGGAACCCTCATACACTGCTGGTAGGAATGTTAATTAGTATAAGCACCATGGAAAACAGTATGGAAGATCCTTAAAAACTAAAAATAGAACTATCATGTGATTCAGCAATACCACTCCTAGTAATATATCTGAAAGAATGTAAGTCAGGATACAATAAAGACACCTGAATATCCATGTTTACTGTAGTATTATTCACTATAACCAAACTATGGAAACAGCCCAGATGCCCCACAACTGATGAATGGATTAAGAAAATGTGATATATATACAAACACAATGGGATATTATTCCATCATAAAGAAGAATGAAATTTTATTGTTCACCCATAAATAGATGTAACTGGAGAACATCATGTTAAGTGAAGTAATCCAGGTTCAAAAGCAAAGACATATGTTTTCTCTCATATGTGGAAGATATATTTAAATCCAAATTAAGCAGTATTATATATATATATATACACACACACACACGTGTGTATACACATGTACACACACACACACACATATATTCAGAGCATGTTTTCAAAAGTGGGGCTCTTAGAGGAGACAAGGGAGGAGGAAAAGAAGAAAAGAATGACAGGGAATTAATATTATTGAAATACATCACATCTGTGTAGGAACAAGACACAATAAACACACTGAAAACTGTTGAACAATACAAAGTAGAGGAAAAAGGGTATGGAAGAGTAATAGAGGGGGTTATACTGACTAAACATTAAAATATATATTTTTAGGTAAAATAACAAGGCAAACCTCCATTAAATAATGAATAGACAAACAATGAAGGTCAGGAATATAAAACAGGTCATGTTAAGGGGAGGGCAGTAGTGGAAAGAAGAAGGTGAGTGAAGAGGGTAAAGGAGGGTGAATATGGTTGAACTACTTTCTATACAAGTAAGAATATGGAACACTGAAACCTGGTGAAGTCTTCACTTCAAGAAGTAGAATGGGAAAGGAGGGAGAATAATGGAAGAGATGACCCAAACTGGGCTGTAATACATGTATATATGGAAACATCACAATGAAACCCCCTGTATAACTGTCATATACTAATAAAAATGCTTTAAAAATGAAACTGTGGTAGAAACATACAATATGATACTAGAAAATTCTTGCTTGCTAGACACATATGTTTTATTTCATTTTAGTCTATTAAATATTTTAAATGCATTAAACATTGTAGTCAACAGGTAAATAATAATCCCATTTTACAACAATTCTTTCTTCTTAAGAATCAGAGTAGACTAATATTTAAACACCTCTGTTCTATTTGTCATAATTTGTAAAATATGTCACAACCAAAATACAGTTCTGGAATTATTTTAAAATTAAAATAAATTTACTTTTAGGTATCTTACTAAATGATTCTATTAGCACTAATATTTTCCTACACATATATAGGTGCTTGATATAAGCTTTAGTGAAAAGTTGTGAAAGAATATGATAGAAAATTTGCATGGAAATTAACATACTGAAAATTTATGTACAATTATGTCATATTAATAAGGGCTATCTGTATCCATTTGTTTTTTTTAATTTTTATTTTATTCATATGTGCATACAACACTTGGGTCATTTCTTCCCCTTTCCCCCACCCCCTCCCTTTAACTCCCACCCCCTCACTACCCGGCAGAAACTATTTTGCCCTTATCTCTAATTTTGTTGAAGAGAGAATATAAGCAATAATAGGAAGGACCAAGGGTTTTTGCTAGTTGAGATAAGGATAGCTATACAGGGAGCTGACTCACACTGATTTCCTGTGCGTGTGTGTTACCTTCTAAGTTAATTCTTCTTGAACTAACCTTTTCTCTAGTTCCTAAAATAAACTCTTTGTAAATTTTCTGCAGTGTATGATTCATTCTAGTAACTAAACCTTATATTTATAATGAGACAGAAAGTATATAAAAGTTATTGCTAGTATTTTTATATGAGAGAGAGAGAAAGAGATGAGAGAATAAGAAAGAGGAGTAGAGAGGAGAAGAGAGGAAGGTGTAAGGAGAAGAGAAGAGAAAAGAGGCACTGTGTGATTATTTCACTGATTATCCTGTTTTCTATCGCTGCATTTTCATATAATAGAATTAAAAGATAAATAAATGCCCACTTTTGTTTTTTAAAAAGTTGCTAGAATTGCATGCATGAGCCATTGGTACCTGACTGCAATATATGCTCTGAAGTTATTCATATTAATGTAATGGAATAAGGCAGTAATGAGAATGAATAAACTATACTTACCTGCAGTGAGGATGAATTACAATAATGAGTGATAGGAACCTGGCACAAAGTATATATTTTGCACTTCAAATACAAAGTTACAAACAACAGATATAATGAATTTAGGGTCATTTAGAAGTCAAAGTAATTTTTAGGGAAGAAAACCGACTAGAGAATTCACATGTATGAGAAAGATTATAAAGAAATGAGTGATTAGTATTGGAGTCCAATGAGTTTTATACAGAGAAAAGTGTGAGAATATCAGCTAAGGAAATATGTGCATGCAGTGTGTTCCTTACTGCATCTCAAATCCAGCTCTTGAGGCCTCTATCATCTTATTTTTAGCCATTGGAGCCTACACACCTTCGGGGCAACCTAACAGGCTCTGTCCTGCTCATACTGACCATGGTTCCCAGGCTCTCTGATGATACTCTTATCTCTGCTGGAACCCAGCCCTCCACTGATCTACTCAGACTCAATCCAGTCATCTCTTGGGAATTTAGTGCTTCTACTGATGATCTTACTAAAATATGTAAAGGAAAGTTTTGAGTTTTATTCTGGACACCCAACCTGTATCAGTGAATTGGCAGATCCATGCTTCTTTGGAATATGCCTGGACACTAGCTTCCCTTCAATAGTCCCTCCATACCTGCAAGGATGAGCTTCTCTTGACACGAGAAGCAAGAATAGTAGACAGAGGGAGAGGAAGAAGTGTCTCCTGTTTTCTCATCTGGAGTTGGGGCCAGCACCTTTTGTTTACACTGCAGAGTATCTTCTTGTAAATCCAAATTTCCTGAGAAATTAAAGTAAAAGATGTAGTTTTTGATGTTTATCTACATTTGTACTTAACAACTAAGAGTGTACTATGTGACATGTTCAGCCAACCTACCTGGCCTCTTCATGGATTATGATCTGTTGCCAACTACTAAAAATGTTAAATGTAAAGTAATATTTATTGTATCAGTACATGTCATGGATGACTGTATTTGTACAATGAGTTATTTGTAAATCTTTTGACCTGGACATATCACTGCATTATATTTAGCAAGCTTCCTGGTAGGTAACTCTGATCATGTGATTACATTTTCTGCATGGGAAATGCTTGGAAGCGACGTGCCACTTGTGGCACACAAACTTCTCTACCTTTCCAGGTTCTTTCATTTTTCAGCTGACTGGGATATTAGTAACTCAGGTTCTCTGAAAACTGTGTATTAAAGACGTCAACGATTCCTTCAGCCCAACTCATCAATTCAATCATGGAGCAAACTTGGTCCATTGACCTGACACATATTCTGAATTGTTACTTAAGCAGGAAGTAGATTTAGCATTATCTACTATAGCCTAGTTTAATGTAATCAGAGTGCAATATGTTTTTGAGAGGCAAATAATCTCACCTCACAAATAGTAAGTGGACAATTACATCAGATATAAGATTTGTCCTCAAATCTTATCAAAAAAGAATTAACCTAGAAGGTAACACCCACGCACAGGAAATCAATGTGAGTCAATGCCCTGTATAGCTATCCTCATCTCAACCAGCAAAACCCCTTGTTCCTTCCTATTATTGCTTATACTGTCTCTACAACAAAATTAGAGATAAGGGCAAAATAGTTTCTGCTGGGTATTGAGGGGGGGGAGCGGGAGGGGGTGGAGTGGGTGGTAAGGGAGGGGGTGGGGGCAGGGGGGAGAAATGAACCAAGCCTTGTATGCACATATGAATAATAAAAGAAAAATGAAAAAAAAAAAAAAAACAAATAGTAAGTGGACAATTACATCAGATATAAGATTGTCCTCCCATGGCCTATTTATATGTGAATAAGAATATGTGCTTTGCATGTCTCATAGTTTGACTCATTAACATCTTTGAACATGCTCTGATTTTATTTAAGATGAATTGAAGACAACTTTACTATCCAGGCCTCTCTCCAAAGGGGCCAATGGAAAACAATACAAGCTCCAAACTTTGTTGAAAATATCAGATTATCCTCAGAAATATGAACCCTATTTGGAATGTTGGGGTTGGTTCCAATCTGTCTCCCTCCCAACATGAACAAGCTCAAGGCAGCCATCATGATTAGTAGTGGCTTGTTTTGTTATTTTTTTTCTATGTGTGTGTTTGCTTTGTGTGTGTGTGTGTGTGTGTGTGTGTGTGTGTGTGTGTGTGTGTGTGTGTGTGTGTATTTTCCTGGTTTTTCCTTTACACTTCACATAGGAACCCCAAATTTATATCATTATAGTCTTAAACAATTTTTACTCCATAGAAAATAAATTATTTATGAATTTATACTCATCCCTACACAGTTTTTAAGGGTTTGAACTTTTTCAATGTTTCCCTAACATCTACAAACATTTTCTTCTTCAAAAAAAATACTATTCGAAAATTTATAGTGATATAATTTACCTCCTCTATGGCCTTGGGAAGAAGTCAAATGAAAAGAAATGCTTTTCTAAAAGAAAAATTACTCTATACTAACCAACCATTCTGTGACAGAGAAACTTTGCATAGGTAGCCTGGGCTCTAAGTCACAGAGACTAGATCTGGGTCAACTGAACCTTCTCTTTACACACATTCTTCATGGGCCCTCAGGAAGGCCAGTATAAAAACACTTAGCTCTTTCCCTCCCTCCTTAGTCACTTCTCTCCTCTCTCTACCACAAAGTAAAAATCTTCTTGATTTGTCAGAAGGCAGTTTCTGGTTACCATATGACCATAGAACATGCTTGCACATACCTCTGGACATCTTTGCAGCTGGGGGTCATAATGTGCTTTCCAGATGTTTCCTCTTTTGTTTTTGTTTCATGGTTCAACTCTTTAGAGAGTTACTCAAATCAGGTAAATTTCTCTCTGCTATCTCAGAGAGCTCAGAAAGCTCTGATAGCTCAGAAATTTATATAATCAAAGACAACAAATCACACAAGAGTCTATCTCTTCAGTACACTGCTGTCCTGACTACTGCTCAGGACAAAACCAGGGTTGTTATGATACCAGCTATCATTAAGGCCTCAGCAGTGTTTTTGTGACCTACTGATGACATCAGTACAATGCAGGGACCTAGCTGATGCTTATAGCACTGCAGGATGGCTAAAACCTTAAGTTGAAAGGTCAGGGTTGTGAAGCTAAGCACTATCTCTTCTCTCAATGAATGGAATGGCCAAAAAAAAAAAAAATCTTATTTGAGCATCTGGGCTATTTCCAAATCTTGACTATCATAAATACCCAGTAAACATGGGTGTTCAAGTGGTTCTCTCGTATCCTGAAACAAATTCCTTTGGACATATGCCCAGAAGTGAAATTGCTGGATCATATGTTAGCTCTATTTTTAGTTTTTTGAGGAGACACCCTACTCTTTTCCATAGTGGTTGTACTAATTTACATTCCCACCAGCAGTGTAGAGGTGTTCCTTTTCCTCTAATCCTCACCAGTATTTGTTGTTGTTTGTGTTATCGATGGTAGCCATTTTGACTGGGGTAAGATGGACTCTCAATGTCATTCTGATTTACATTTCCTTTATGGCCAAAAATGTTGAGAATTTTTTATCTGTTTATTTGCCATTTGTACTTCTTTTGAGAATTATCTGCTCAGTTCATTTGCCTATTTATTTAGTGGGTTGTTGATTCTTTGAAAGGTTAGTTTTTTGAGTTTCTTGTATATTCTGGTTATTAATTCCTTGACAGATGTATTGCTGGCAAAGATTTTTTTCTCATTCTGTAGAACCATGACTGATGAATGAATTAAGAAAATTAGGTATACATACACAATGGAGTTTTATTCAGCCATAAAGAAGAATAAAATTATGTTGTTTGCAGTTAAATGGATGAAACTAGAGAACTTCCTGAAAAGGAAAGTAAGCCAGGCTCAAAAAGTAAAAGTTGAATGCTTTCCCTAATATGTGGAAGCTATACTTATAGGTTAAATGGATGTATAGATGTATGATATATATTCATACATACATATATAGAGAGAGAAAACAAAATTATATTAGTGAGTCTGTCTGAGGGAACTATAGGAGATGAGAGAGGGAAAGAAAATGTTAGAGAATGAAAACTATTAAAAAAAATCTCTAAATGAATATAATATAATATACTGTACTGTAAACTGTTGAATATTAGGTGAGCATGGTGATAGAGAATGAGTAATGGGGGATAATTTAGTTAAAATACAATATATAGGCCTGAAGTACCAAGGCAAAATCCCCTTGGACTATCAATATACATTTTTTAAAAAATGAAGAGCAGGAGGCTAAAATAGGTCTTTTCCTGGGATGGGTTCTAGTGGGAGGGGGTAAGCATAAGAAAAGGTGAATGAGGGTGAGTATGGTAGATGTATTTTGTATTCAGATATGAAAATAGAATAATGAAACCTGTTGAAATTGGTCTAAGAAGATATATTGTAAGCACATATGTAAATAGCACAATGTATCCCCCATACAAGAATTATTTACTAATAAATTTTTTAAAATCTTTTTAATCCAGTGAAATTCTATCATTAACTTGAACTTTATATCATGCACTTGATACCAAAACTATAATATAGATCGCATGGATGAAACAAAGGAATTATTTATGTGTTAGGGACACTGCATTACTAAATTTCCCCAATGCTGAGGATATAGCAGTACCCAAGAGGATTAGGCATACAACCATGCTTGTCCCATAGGAAATAACAGATGTGGTATCTTATTAGTACTATTTCAATTTTGTTCAAGTGTAAATGAGGTACCTGTTGGAATATAGGTATAGATTTGAAAGCATTGCATGAATACACAGCACTATCACTTACTGAATCCCCCTGGCTACTAGGAATATAACCATGTATCTTCATAATCAGATCTGTCTTTTGTCATTCTTCCTCATCACATCCCCATTTTTTGAAAGAGATAAGCCTTAGCTTTACAACACCTGGCCTTTGTCAGGAATTCTGTTTTTGTCACACCTGATCTTACTCTGTAGGATTATGTTCTAGGCACAGTATGTCTTCAGGAAGTATTTAGACCCTATATAGAGTTTGAAGACTGTATAGAATTCAACTTGTTTGAACTTTCTTATACCTCCCAGCCAGTACAGAATGCACCTCATCTTTTAGGGTCAATATTTGTTTACTCTCAACCTTTGTAATTACTCTTATACCCAAGTCATGACCTAGCCCCCTTTAGTCTTTTACCATCAATAGGCTTGCCTCTGGGGATTCCCATTTACCATAACCACTAAATAATAGGCACATCTTTCAAGAAATTGTCAGCTTCATAAGCTATTAGGAAAAGTAAAAAAAACAATAAAACATGCCATCCCTTATGTAAAATTGATAAAATGAAGTGTCAAGCTATACTAATTGATTATTATAAATATATGAGTGAATGGAGGAATCTTCCTGGAATAAAATGAAGTGCTGACTCATGTACCTGTACTGGAGAATAATTAGGCAACATTTTATAAGAAAAAATAGGCAAATTACCTATGGCTCACATTACAAAAGGACATTTACTGATATTCATAGCATTACTTACGCTTTTGGGACCTGGAATTTCTGGTTTCTAACCCAAAAAAGAATAGGGAAGCAAATTATGATGGGTATATACTACTGAATTCATTTCCAAAGATAGAGATAAAGCTTAGAAAAATATGCCTTGGGGAGAAATATGAGTCAGAGGTTAAAAAAGGGAACATAACTCTATGAAATAACCACAAGTGGTTCTTGAACAGACTAGTGATGGAGGTTATCATTTTTAAGCAGTACATAAAGGGAATAGTCTCACTCCCAAGTAAAATGGACTCAGATTTGGTCTAAATTTAGTGTAAGTATTGTCCTTATTTTGTTAGCTTCCCATTGCTTCTAGAGAATTTCTGCAACTTCAAGGCTTAGAAAAGAAATGTATTATCTTATATTTCTGGAGGCCAAAAGTCCAGTATTGTCTTAAGGCCTTATCTCAACATGCAGAAGGGCTGATTTCATCTGGAACCTATGGGAAAACCTCTCGCTTTCTTTTTCCAGGCATCCCAGGCGGCCTGCAATCCTTTGTTCTTGCTTATAGTTTCATCTTCAGAAGGTATGCCTGCAATGTCTCCACCTGGACTGTGGCCCCTCCTACCTGCCTCTGATGAAGACCATTGTGACTACACTGGCAATGCCCGTGTAACCCAAGATGATCTTCCCGCTCAAATGCTTGACTCCATCCCATCTGCAAAACCTCTTTTCCAGGGCAAGTAATGTATTTACAGGTTCCAGGGATTAGGATGTAACATTTTGGAGTGGGTAGTAGAGAAAGATGGTACAGTTTTTGGCCTAAAACTTTATCTTGATAAAATCAGAGACTATCAAACAGAATTCACCTATAGTAAGATATAATAGAACCATAAGAAAAACCTAAAATTGAGCAAAAGCAATAGGGAAAAAATGACACAGCAACTATATAAACATATTGAAAAAAACAAAGTACAATGAAATAAAGAAAAACTTTAATTTCAAACTAAACATTTATGAGAGGAACAAAGTACAATTACACAAGAATGGTACATGTTATAAATTTAGGTAACAAGATTCAATAAATAAGAATTCAAAAAAAAAAAATCCAGACAAGAAAACAAGTCAGCACAAAGAAATATGGAATATTGGGAACTGTCAAAGTAGAAATGCTAAACAGTTATTAACATAATAAACAAATTAGAAATTAGAAAGAAATGTAACAAATCTTAAAATTTAACAATTGCTATTTAGGATTAAATAAAGTGTGAAGGAAACAAAGATATGATTAACAACCAAACAATGCATCACACAGGGTGGCTCAAGTCTCTAATCCTAGCTACTCATGAGGCATACAGAGACGTGGGAGGATCTTGGTTCATGGTTCTAGGCCAGCTGGAGCAAAAAGTTTGCAAGACCCTATCTCAACCAATAGCTGTGTGCAGTAGCATTTGCCTGTCATCCCAGTTATGTGGGGAAGCACAAATAGGAAGAATGCAGTCCAGGCTAACTTGGGCCTAAAGTGAAATCCTATCTCAAAAATAACCAACACAAAAACGGGCTGGTGGAGTTACTCAAGTGATAAACAGTCTGCCTAGCAAGTGTGAAGCTCTTGAGTTCAATCCCCTAGTACCTCCAAAAAAAAAAAAAAAGAACAAATGATGTAACAAAGCCATAATTACTGATTCTGAAGTAAAAAGATGATCATCTTGACAATTATTTAAGACATAAATATAATAAAATATCTATAGAATGAAGAACTGAAATCATAAGTAAAAACATGTACATAGTTAATTCAAGAAAACTGATAGAGGACAATTTATAAAACTCGTAATGCCCAGCTACCTTTTTTTATCTAAAACCATAAAACAAAATTTTGCAGGCACCGTGATAGAAGTAATTTAGAAGCAGCAAATAATTTGTAAGTGTTAACCACTAAGCTGGTCCTATGCTAATATAAGGCAGTATCTATTGCTTGAAAATAATGGAATAAGAGTTGAAAGAAAGAAGGTGTGGATCTGGAATAGTATTTGTTGCCAAGTTGTCATTCAAGTGTGAAAGTAACTGGCCAACATTGTTAAATGTGTGTTAAAATTTTTTCAGAAATATGTTAAAAGAGGAATTATTGATGAAAGTCAATTCTGCAACACAGTCAACTAAAGAATGAATAGTAATACCATGAAAAGAGATGAGTGCAACCTTCAGTGCCAAAAGATAGCAGAAGAGTGACAGCAAATGTCTGGGCTTGCAGGTACAAGTGGGATGATATGGAAAGTGATTGATGAAATAATATACCAGAATGAAGTTAGAACTTCAGGGCCTTCAAGCACTGGTCTAGGACTACTGCTGCTGACTCTTCTGCCACCCTGTTCTGTCTTACCAGGTACTTTAGCAGCATCTAAACGCCAATGTTATCTCTGCCCATCTCTGTTTATCTGGTCTACCATGCTATTATTGGTGGCCCAGTGCCCTCTTTCAAACAAAAATGGCCATACATGAATAATCACAAAAACTTATCAATAATAGAGCACCCATGAGCCTCACTTGAAAATGCATTCAAAAAATTAGTTTGACAATAAAATCCAGTTAATTAAGAGATGGTTTTTTAAAAACTCCCTGCTGGTACATTCCTATATCCCCAACTAGTTAGGAGGTTGAGTTAATGCTGATAGTAAAAGAAAATCATGTAAATCTGGGGAAATATCTTGAAAACTTTTGTAGTTCAGCATTCCTTTCTCTAAGAATCATTTTAAGTACCTTTGTTTAAAAATAAGTCATCACATCTCTAAAAGTTTTTCTTTATATGGGGTAGAAAAGTCCTGATGAATACTTTCATTTACTTTCCTTTTATTAATCAAAGGTGGAATTTATATGATACAGACTATACTATAATTATGCAAATATCAACCAAAATGATCAATAAAAGCACTGGAACTCATTCAATAACATAACTAACCTAGTTAACTAGATACTGTCCAATTTTGTGACATGCTTATGGATATAACTGTGCAATCCATGACCATTCAATGAAGTGTTCTGTTCTGAAGATATTATCACAGACCAGCATCACCAATTCACAAGACAAAGAGGAACCTTCCAGAAGAGAAGTAGGTGAAGTGATGCTAATTGTTTTGGCTAAAAACAACCATCTTTTGAAAAAGTTTTCCAGAGTTTTAGAAAAGAAAAATTGGCACAATAACATTCAATTGAAATTCAAGCCATAAAACAAACTCTTCTAATTGGACAGGCACAATTATGGATAAATTGTTAACAAAATTGTGGATAAATTATCTCACACTGAGTTTTTAGTATGAAAAAACATCCCTAAAAATATGTCCTCCAAAATGTAAACTCTGTAAGAGCAAGGTCTATATGGGATACCATTTCAGTTGCTATACCTCTAGTATTAGCAACAGTCATAGACATTTGTAAGTATTGAACAAAAATATCTACAACTCTATAAATAAAAGATTAAAGCATTCAGATGGTCCAAAGTGGGGTGAGGTTTTCCTTATCTGCAATTAGTTAAAGAGGAAGAAACATGGACTATTTAGCCTTACATTTATATAGGTCATTTAATTCCTTTTCACAACAGTCATAATTCATAGTGAGAAAAGCCTCAGAGAGTAAAGAAATTCTTTTGATCATATAACAAGTGAGTGTGGATTCTTCCTACTAAATTGGCATGAAATGAATCTGAATTGCTCTTGCCTTGATCTAGGAAAAGCTTCATAATTCTTTGAATGCTTCTGTCAATAACACAGGGCCTAAGCTTTCTAGAATCATTACTTAGCAGCTTATATATGAAAATTTGACTAACTGAACCTGCAGTAGGATTTTTAACAATGCTTAGCTTTGTAACACTCATACAACTGAATTTGCAGAAGTGAAAGACAATGACTAGCATAGTTCTTCCTTGGTGCCAACTCTCAAAAAGGAAGCTTGAGACTTCATTCCCTACTGTAACTGCTAGTCTGTACCAATTCTCTGTTCAGGTAAAACTGTCAAACCAAAGTGTGAGGCTGAGTCTGAGGAAAGAGAACAGAAAATAAAAAGAAGGCTTTGATTTTTTCTTCTCCCTTTTAGTCTGTGTGCGATTTGCTTATGACAACTGATAAAGGGTGGGATAAAATTCAGAGAACAGAGTAAATGAGAGAAATTTGAGAAAGAACTAAACCTCTAAAAATTGCACTATGACTCTGCCTTAAATGTTCTTGAAGAAAGGAGAATGACAAAGTTAGTTCCTGGCTTGGGCCAGATTTACAACTGTAACACAAAGCAATTTAAGATCATAGTCTTTGGAAAAAAAGTTTGAAACTCAAACTTGATATTTACACCTCCTGGATGATTGTCAAAACTCAATAAATGAAAATCATTGGATGACTATAGGATGACTACAGTCCACTCTGTGGTGAATGTCTTTACATAAAATATAAGCATAAAAATTTCAACTCTAATTTAAATAAAAATATCAGGACTTAGCACTGAAAATTCGGTAAAACCAAACTGAAGAAATATGAAATAGCTAATTAGTCTTAATATTTATTCAATTTAAATATTTTCATATTCCGCTTACCTCCAATGGTGAAAGTCATTTGATTTCATTTGCTTTGTTTGTTCTCTTTCATTATTCTATGAGTGCAATTCACATTTGACTGTTACAAACTTATAAAAGAATTGTTTCATTAAAGTATTCTTTGAAATTGACATTGTGCTGCTCTGAAGAACATGCTTCAATTTTCTTTATATAAATGCACTTCTCAATGGGTGCTCTAACAAATTAGATACAAAGCACTATATCTGTTTTCTGGCAATGGCTGCCTTACTATCCATAGTGAAGAAAACATCTCTTCCTGTAGTGATAAAAGGATATTTAACATTTCATTATACCAGATTACAAGTATTTAAGCGTGTTTATGAGAGTTTGCATAGTAGGAAACAGTAATGTTGTACAAGTTTTTAATAAACTAACTCAGTCATTCTGGAAGAAAGTAACTGCTAATTAGCAGATGGTTTGCAAACATAAATCTTTAATAGAGGCAAAGGTGCTAACTGCTTAGGGCCAATATTTGAGATTTTGGAAGGAGCCAGTTTATTTTATTACTTTTTAAAAACTACTCTAACAAATTAATATGTATTCTTATAATTAATACATATATATCACTAATAAAGTCACTATCTTAGTTTTCTAACACAACTTTTAACCAAGGTGGTGACAATTTTAAACACTTACAATTTCCTCATATTCTTCCACTATATAGGCAAAAATATAGAGTTGAATCAGTGAATTACACTTTAAGAAAATCCGAGACAACTATAATTCAAAAAATCTTTTATAAAGGAAACAGTTTAAATTAAAAATTAAAATACTTACTTGATCTCTGAAAGGCTTATGTAAACCTAACTTAGAAAAGAAAATCAAAGAAAAAACACAATTAAAACTCCTCCAAAAAGTCTTATTCAAATACATGTTCAAATAATACACCAGTAAAAATAATTTTTAAATAGAAAACTTCACAAAACTAGAGGTGGTAAGTAATCAGCAATCCAGCCTGCTTACATAGAAATATCAGATTGTTATCCTTTTTGTCCCCTGAAGGATGAAGAAGCATCTTTAATAGCTGTTTGTACTTTCAGGCCCACTTTGTGCATTTTTATTAATCAATTCTTGATTTCACGCTCGTTTACTGAAAACCTGGAGTTTTGCTTTTAAGAGTCTGTTCTTTATATTCCTTCTATACTTTTTAGATCCAGATAAAGAGACATCACAGTTTCTAACTTCTGGCTTTTGTTCTTATCATTTTATATTCCAAAAGGATTCAAGTGTACGTTTTCTGCATAACATTTTCCCAGAAAAGATTATTTTGGTCATTGTTTAACTGAAGAATCAAAACTACTTTCCTTCTTTCATGCCCAGCTGACTTTCACAATGAGAGGGTCATTATCCTATCTCTACCTTCAGATGTGGAAAACTACAAAACACTTCTTTCCCACTATCGTCGGAACACTCCTTCTCTTGCAGTGATTATTCCCACATCACTGTGACCACTGAGTAAACTATCAAACTTTTTCTTTTTCTAGGTGTCATTGGTATCTGCCAGAGCCCAGATGGAATGACAGAATCCTTCCTCAAAGATTTTGATGGAGAAATTGAAACATCCCCTGCCTTTAGTTCATACTCATTAGTCATTTTTTCTTTGGGATTTTTCTTTTTGGCCTTTGCAAAGTAAAGGGTTACTGAAAATACACTGACAGTAAGTATATCAAATCTGCAGTGAGGTATTTGTAGATATATGTTGAAAAGATGAATTACTGTAATTCACTCATTTAAATAACAGGCAAAAATAAGGCCTTCAACCCAATGGCAAGAAATCTTTTTAAAGAAATATATATAATAAACATTTTCTACACATGAAGATTCATAATATACTTAAATTCACTGAAATTAGCAAAGTTAACAACTCAGCTTTTAAGTAAAATGCTAAATATCATTCTTTCCATTTCTACAAACCCCTCACTACAGACTTTAGATCCACTTACTGAAAGAACACTTTCCTCCTAAGCCTTTAACCTATGCAATAAAAAGATCATTATAGGAGTGTATCTAGACTCTTCATACATATACAAAGTAGTCAATACTGAAAATCGCAGACTCTACACAGTACAGCCACCTGTCATGTACTGTTCTTCCTTCCATCTTTTCTACCTGTGTCTCCTAACACTTCACCCAAATATTAGATTCACTCACTGAAATAAAAGATCAAAATAAGGTCTTCAACCCAGAAGTAAGAAACATCTTCAAAAGAAGTATGTCTTTTGTATTACTTATTGGTTTCCTTGCCAGTATTTTGGCTGCTAATGCATTTGCTTTTTGCCCCTTCAGAGTGGTTCTTTCATGCTTTTACTCACTTGCATCATCAGTTGAACACGACACATCCTTGGAATGATTTTCTTCTGAACCACTCTTTGATGACTTTAGTAATATTCTGTCATGCATCTTTACAGGTTTTGAAAGCAGTTAGCATCCATTTTTAAATAAAATTCATTGCATTATACTGAAGACAAAACTGAACTTCAACTTTGAGAGTTACAGACTTTTAGAGATGATGATGATGACTTGAAGATATGAATTCCACCTCCTTTATTTTCCAGATTAGCAAAGTACATCATGTTCAGGATGGGAGAGATGATTACTGCCAGAGTAGAAGGAGATTCAATTTCCAGGGCTGTTTGCACTGCATCATTCTGTCTCAAAGACATCTTCCTATTAAATGTAGTTATTCATGGAGTGAATCATTTGACTAAAAAAGGAAAGGAACATTTCTTATGTTATTATTTACCCTCTGCTACAACATCTTAATTTTTCTAAAGCTATTAAATGCCTCAAGGTTCCAAGTAAAACTCTCTACCCCTCTCTTTGAAAGTTTTTCTGAAAAGTCTCATTTACTTCCTTACTTCAGCTCCATCTCTGTGCAAATTCATTTCTCCAGCATATATCTAGCCCCCTTAAATATACAATATATGAGCAAGCACCACCCCAAATGTCAATATGCAAAACAAAACAAAGGCTGGAGATGGTGCTCAAGAAAGACCCTGAATTCAAACCCCAGTTGAGAAAGAAGAAAGAGAGGGAAAGAGGGAGAGAGACTGGATATTATATTGTGTGCATGTATGGAAATATCACAATAAACTCCCTTTTTACAACTGACATAGGCTAATAGAAAATTTTAAGAAAGAATGAGTGAACAAGATGAGAAAATCTGGACGGGGAGAGTGGAATGAGCAGTTGACATGAGCAGATTGCTGAAGACACAATGTTTTTCTTTGTGGTCATGGTTATCAGGAAGGTTTATAAAGGAAGAGTTGTTATGTGTTTCACTGTTTTTGTAGCTTCACAAGCAAGTTAAAGTCCAAAGAGAGGAGAGAAACCTATTAAATTCTGGCTCAGTCACATTAGTGACATTTTCTTCAGATTAGTCTGTGAAATCAAACAGTTTAGTTAATCACATGCTAGGGAAAGAATAAGGTTTACAGTGATTGTGTCTGGCTTTGTTATATTTAACCCAAACGGTCATCCACCAGTTATCCAGATCAAATGGAGAATGGTTGTTCTTTGCTTCCTAGTGCACAAAATGGTAGCTTTCTTAACCATCACTGTTTCCAGGACCCTATAAAGTTCAACATTGTCAAAACAAACACAGATTTCTATTTTACCTCATGAAATATTATTTTACCTTGTGAAAATATTTCATCCTATTTTTCATTTTCACCAGAATAACCAAGAGTGAAACAGTTCTGTGACCAGCCACCACTGAGAGAAACTATGAAGTAATAACCCTTGGTCAAACAATACCCAAACTGATTCAGGAAAGAGACACACATACATGGGTCAAATGACTGTCCTTCTCCCTGTCCACATCTTTCCTGTCAATCACTGTTACATCCAAAATAACTGTCATCTTTGGAGGACTATTACCAGTCTTCAGGAGAAGACTGAGTCCTAACAACTTTCTATAGCCTTGACCTCACTCTACCATGCACCACTCAATGTTTTCTTGCTGTGCCCACCTTGCATTTTCCTGGACCATATCTGCCTTCTGGATGTCCTCAACTGCTCCTCAGTGCTTTCTATCTACCCCTTGACATAACCAAGGTCACTGCCCTCTAAGGTTTCTACAGTGACTTTGCTCTCTCTCTAACTCAATTCCTGCAGGTTGAATCCATGCCCTACTTGTTGTTGAGGTATATCTAAACTTTTATTATGCCAATCTTCAATTTCATTATTATCAATGATGGAACCTCTTAAATTTGATCAAAACATGTGCAAGTGCCATGCATGGTTAGGTTCATGCATGGACCTAACCTTTCAATCTGCAGAGACATTGAGTAGGAGAAAAAAAGGAAATTCACTGGTAGAGCTCCAGGGGAGGAAGCATCTTGGTTACCCTTGACCAAGTCTAATGGTAACCTTGAGAACTTCACTATTCACCTGGATACAATGTTAAGCCTCACATACACAAATGACTCTCCTCTACCACACCATTCCAATTATTCATGAAGTCATTAGTTTTTCTATCATTTCTTTTTATTAGTTAATCTCTAAATAGGTATCCTATTAACATAAAAATCAAGATACTATCTAAAAATAATCCCCTAGAAATCTTGTTCCCATCATTGTTTAAACTATTACATTCTTCCAACCTTCCCTGAGGTAACCACTTTGATTAGTTTGTTGGATATCACTGTTTCTTAAGTAAAAGAAAGAAAAAATACCATTTATTCTAATTGACTTTTCCTTTGTAGAAATTAGAGTATTATAAACACTGTTTTTGACTTGTACTTTTAACAGTTTCATCCAACATCATTCCAGAACACAGACTTCTTTCTCAAAAAGTACTGGTTGTTCATCAATTTGTTTAATGAATTACCTATCACTGGATCCTTGTGTTTTTTCCCTCGTTTGTATTACAAACAACGTCTAATTGAACAACTTTAAAATTTGTGATTTATCTGTATGATAGAGTCCCATAAGGGAATCACAGGCTTTAAAATAAATATATCTATAATTTTGTCAATAAATGTGAAATCCCCTCCTAGAGTTAAGCCATATATACTCCCAATAGTAAAATATGCACTTTCAGTTTTCCTCACCGCTTTCTCTGTATATTACATTTTTCTATTTTTCTAATCTTATAGATGTGAAAATGGCATTTCAATGTATATTCTATTTTCACATCTTCTAAATGAAGATTCTTTTCAATGGTCTTTTAATGGTCTTTTTATTAATTTTCCTGTGAACTATCAAACCACATGTGCTTTGTACTATTGGTTGATGGCCTTTATATATGTAGGAGCTCCTTATATAAAGGAGGAAGTATTCCTCTTTCTCTGAAATATTTTTATCTACCATTTGCATTTTGAAACTGCTTTTATATTTTTCCCTTTTCACAGCTGTTTATATATACATAATCAAATCTATCAATATTGTATTTTATAGCTTAGATAGCATCTTTAATTTTTGTTTTATTTTTAATTGACATATTTGTGTATGCATATTTATAGGATACAGTATAATTCATACATGTGCATGATATACAATGATCAAATCAGTATAATTAACAGTTCCATCTCCTCAAATATTTATCATTTCCATGTATTTGGAATCTTTGAGTTATTCTTATCTAGTTTGAAATGTACAATAAATTGTGACAGAGTCTAGTTAACCTGTATAGAACACTAGAACTCTTTTTTCCCTAATTATATTTTCATACCCATTATCCAGTTTCATTTTTTAGGATACTAGAGATTGAATTTATGGAGCTTGCTAGGCAAATACTGCACCACTTGAGTCAGCTCTTTTTGTTTTAATTATTTTTTTGAGATAGTGTCTTTTTTTTTTTTTTCCTTTTGGCCTGTAGGTGACCTTGGACCATGACCCTCCTACCTATGCTTCCTGCATAGCTGTGATTACAAGCTTGTGCCAGTAGGCATGGCTAGCTTGTTGAAATAGGATCTTACTAGTTTTTTGCCTGGGCTGGCTTCAAACCAAGATCCTCCTAATTTCTACCTCCAAAGTAGCTGGGATTATAAGCATGAGCCACAGTGCCTCGCCCCATTAGTCATTTTCTATCAAGATTTTGAGTAGTACTAAGAAATAGTATTTTCCCTACTGCAAGTCTTCATACATAGTTACCAACACACTTCATTAATGTTACAGGTTGGTATTGCATGTTTAAATCTTTGGTACTATTGACTAAAATAAATATATGCTCAGTTATTTGACAAAATCTTTTTAAAGACCATTACTATCAAGTGAAGTGCCACTTTACATTAAATTCATATATGATTCTTTCAGGATTTTCTATCATTTTTCTATTTGCTCATATATCTTGTGCCAAAGTCACAGAGTTTAATAATTGAGATGCATTTTTTTTTGTATGTTTCACTATCTAGAAGATCTGGAGTTCTCACTATTCTTAATTTTTAGGGATTTTTAAGGCTATAGTTGGTTGATTATAGAGCTCTTAAGATAAAGCTTCTGTCCAAAAGAATCTTTCCCATCACTAAATTCCCTCTTTTCCCCCTACAGCAGCAATATCCAGTTCAAAGAGGAAAAGGCGGAGATGTTTTTAGATCCATCAATAGTTCACAGGTGAGTTTGTGTACCTCACTTATGACATACTGTGCTTATCCTCCATGTTTCCATGTGTGTGTTCTCATTCTGCTTCTTTCAGTGGCTGTTAGTCTTGTTTGCATATTATAATCACCCAGAGGAAATTTGAAACTACAGGTGCCTTCCCCCAACCCACTCCACTTCCCTGATCACCACCTCTACAAGATTCCTATTGAATTGATCTTGAATGTGGCCTCTGTGTAGCAATTTTAAAAAGCTCCCCCTGCCCCAGATAATTCTAACATGTATTTCAGGGAGATTAGTCTCTTATTTAAGATTTTTCTCACAACCTAGTGAGACCAGAGGTCACCATTTTCTCAGAGATCAGAACCACCTGAACAATTAGTGGCACATTGTGAAAAATGAAAACGCAGAGCTTCTTATTCAAAAATTGCTAAGAATTTCAAGACTCTGATAATAGAGTATTAAGCCAAGCATAGTGCCCTTGTAACCATATGTTAGGACCCGGAATCCTATTCCCCCGAGAGACAGAGAGCCAGGCGTGAATGCAATCTACAAAGCAGAGTTTATTGGGCTGGCTAGCCAGGGTCGAGCTCCCACACGGACACGCAGGACCGGTTAGGAAAAACACGACCCTGAGCCTCTTTAGGGGAAATCTTATATAGACCACGGTGGCGTGCATATTTTCGTTATCAACATTGGGCAAGCAGGCAGAGCACATCTTGCGCGTACCTCACATCTTGCACGTACCTCCCACTCACATTCCCCACATTCTATATGCCCTAACCGAGCCCTGCCGCATTGCTTATCTTATCTACACGGGGTGTTTGGTACTGGTTTCTCCAACAAGGGGGTTGGGGCCCGCTGAGACCTCCTATTCCTTTCACATAGGGTAGGGTGCACAAGCAGCATGCTTAGTGAGCTAGCTTTGTCTGAGATCCAAAGTTAATAGTTAAGGATTTGATCTCTTATGGGTTATTTTTCTCTTCTGTAATTTCCTGCCTTCTTTGCTCAGTAAATTCACTTGCTAATTCTTAAGGTTACATTGTTCTGTTCCTAATCCTCACCCTTACTTTGCTGGGTGAAGGTGGTATTAAGAGCATCTTTAGTTACTGTAGAGTCTGCTGTCTATTTCCTTTGCTACCTCTTTTTGTCTTCCTTACTTGGTGTTGATGAGAAATTTGCATGATTTCTGACAAATATATTTAAATTTTTATTTTGATAGGTTTGGGGAAAAGGAGATTCTTATATCTGCCTTTTCTAAAACATTTTTACAGAGAAAACATTTCACAATATTTATTTTCTCTATTTTTCTGTAATTTTTATTTTTAAAAAATACAAAAAATATTTTTTTAATATTTTTTAATTTTTGTTCGTTTATTCACATGCACATACATAGTTTGGGTCATTTATGCACCCTTCTCCCCTCCCCCACTCTTCCCCCTTCCCCCAATAAATAATTTAAAAATACAAATTTACCCAAAGAGAGTTTGATCATAAAGCCACTATTGTACAAGAAACATTATTCTTAAAATAAACCTCCCATATTAGGCTAAAGAAAAATGAATTCTAATATAACTACCAAATACTTAACAAATATTTACAATTCTGCATAACTTTCTAAACTTATTTCCTTCCTGCCACTTTATGCCCATGTTGTTTCAATGACAGTTCCTTCTACTAACAGTAATTTTATAAACTTTAACAGGGACACCACAAGATTTATCCCTGGAAATACATTTAAGGATCATAGGCACTTAGTCCATAATAAACACTACATACTTCCAGATGAAAGCACAGTTGGCTCTTGGGCCAGGATTGCAACTGAAGTTCAGGACCCAGCCTCACCTTTCCTGCGAAAAGATGGAGCCAATGTTACTGTGATACAGTGCTGTGTCAATAAAGTCAGCGCACGCCCTCAGTCTCAGGGAGACTTTAATCCAAGCTGCAACAGAAGTTCACATGACAAGCAGATGGGGGCCTCCTCTGAGGATTCAGCTGCCAGGATCTCACCAACAGCAAATCCTCAAAGGAAAACAAAGCCCATTAAAGTGAGCTATGGGACAGTATGCCTAACAGGTTAATTTGATTTTGGTTGGTTTAGGGCAATCCTCTTACTGATATAATTTGCTAAATACTTCTGGCCTCTCTTTTCAAGCACGTGCTTCCAATAATTCTAAATTAAACTCAAGCTTAAATGTCTAAGGGAAAGTTTCCCTGATGACATTGACATTATGCTTTCCTTTTCTAAAGTTATTTTTCTACCTACTGCTAATCTACAATTATATATAAATATAGTTATATATCTCTATATAAAACTGTATTGATAATCCACTAACTTTGCTAGATTATAAATATGAAAACGCATAATGGCCGGCGCGGCCTGTGCAGCAGCCACAAGAGGTCGCCAGGTTACCGCGCTGAAGCTAAACCTGGGTTGAGTTCCCGCCATTCCATCTGGAATCAGTGCCTTCCACCCTGCCGCGTCTCACTGCGCTGACCCGGAAACAGTTCCTAACACCCCACCAGCTCCCCACTGCACAGATCTGGAACTACGCCACCCTGCTGCGTCTCACTGCGCTGACCCGGAAACAGTTCTAGTGGGGTGCTGCGTTGACTCCTGAACCTGGCCGTGAGCATCATCATTAGAACAAGTTCCTCCTGGAATCCAGCTGCTTCCAACCGGTGAGGCCTGCAGTACGGGAGACATACCCTGGAACCAGACAGAGATTCCGAGGCCCACACGTCCTGCACCCTGAGGCCTTAGCTCACAGCATGGAGGCCTCCTGCCAGGAAACAGAGTGGGCCAGGTTCAAGAGGTCAAGGTGTCAATCACATAGTGCCTCTAGGCTTTCATTAGGCCTGGAGGATTGCGGTTAGATTGTGCTGGCCGAGGTCAGCCACCACTGAGAATGGGTGAAGGGGTTGGGGATCAGAATGCAAGGCCGGGGATGCTGCAGTAGGGTGGGCCCAGATACAAGTCAGGGTAAATATAATCCTTGTATGCTTGGAATAAATTTAGTGCAACTAATATTTTTAAACATGATTTTAAAGGTTTATTAAACCACACCAAAAGAGTAAAAAGTAACAAGAAAGAAGGAAATAGAAATTAGGAACACGGAAAAGCATAACATATGGGCAAATGGCAATACTCTTTTCATCTCTCTACCGAGAATGTGTGGTCCACATTTCAGAGGCTATTTTCTCTCATAATGTGGAAGACACATCTTTAAATATCTTTCCATACACACAGCCCCATAGAGCAGAGTTTTCTTTAAAGAAGATGGCAGATCCTGGGGTGAGAAATTAATATAACCTAACAAACTGCTTAACAAAGATAATTTCATCAAATCACAAATTGACCTTATGGTAAAAATTTATTCCCTAGAGTAAAAGTCAAAGCCAGGAGTTAATCCAATTCTGTTTTAAAGTTAGTATGATAATAAAAGACCTGACTTTTAATTTTTAAAAACAGAAAATATGCTACTTATAGGAAACGAAAGTACAAGTAAATCTACTGGGATTTTTTTTTTATATACTTCATGACTTTTTTGGAAACAGGGTCTCCTTATGTAACTCGGACTTGCCTTGGACTTGAGATCCTCCTTCAGCCCCTCAAGTGCTGAGATTACAGTCATCTACAGCCAGGTTTGGCCCTCTACTTCTACCATGGATCTGGACATAATGTGAAGATCTCCAGTTAGCTTTTCTTACTTTTCTAATTTATGAAACTCCCTTTAATTCATTCCAAGATCTCTGTCTTCCTATTATGCACAGAAGCAATTATATTAGCTATCAATTTTATAATGTATTCTGTGGTCCCCTGAGTTATCCCTCATCTGTTGTCTGTCTTCATTCTTAACTAATTTCTCAAGCAGAGGTCAAGAAATCCTCCTCCATATGCCACATGGAAGAAGAATCCCTCCTTTACTACTTGTTCTGCATTATTCAAGTCACTGTTCACTTCTAATTCACATACTTATGTAAAGTTACTCCAATCATTTCCTTTATGTTTTCCCAATTTTATTGCATTCTCATGGCAATATTTCACTTTAGCTTCCCTGATACACCACAAGGCAATTGTGGAGGATTAAGAACAAAGGTTAAAAGCACATCAGAGTAACAAATGGAGGACCATGCAGCTGTATAAATGAATTGGAATGGGTCAAGAATTCTGGCATAAGCCAGGTGCTGGTGGCTTACACCTGAAATCCTAGATACTTGGGAGGCTGAGATGGGGAGAATCATATTTCCAGGCCAGCCCAGTGAGACACCATCTAAAAAATAACCAGAAGGAAAAGAGTTGAAGATATGGTTCAAGTAGTAGAGCATATGCTTAAAGTCCTGAGTTCAAACCCCAGTACTGCAAAAACAAAAATTGTGGCATAAGTCCTAAGTAAGAAGACATACAGATGCAAATTGCATGCTATGCAAACCACTTAGGAGTCAACAAAAAAATTTATTTAAGAAGAAAATATTCCAGTAGCTTATTCAAACAGAGCATTTCATTAAAAAAAAAAGTAATTTTTTAAATATGCCTCATTTGTTTTTATTTAAAGTCTTTTTCTGGCACTTACTTTATTTTCCCCACCAGGTTTTCTTTAAGACTATGCCATAATGTGTTTGCCAGGAGGCAAAAACATCAGTGCTTTGATGACCAAAAGCGCTGACACTCTGACTCTTTAATGCTAGAGGTTTAAGCATCTTGGATCTAGTGGTAATTTGTCCTGGAGATGTGAGCATCCTGGGTTTAATGGTAAGACAGATCAGATGTTACCTTCCTGCACACCGTATCCATGGTGCATACTTCCGTTCCCTGGAGCAATTCAACTAAGTCATAAACCTCCCACAAGTTATCTGAACACAGAACAATCCCACACAGATCAGTCCATCACTTCATTCTCTTTTTGTTGGAATTTAGTGTTTATTATTTAATTTACAATGTTACTTAAAAATCTATTGAAGTTCCAACAAAACAGTAGTTGGTACTAGACACAAGGAACCATGGCAAAGAGAGGGCAGCAATTGAATGCACATGCACAGATGAATGGATAAAATGTACCATATATATACAGTGGACCATTGTTCAGTCTCAAAAATGAAGAGGACTCTGAGACATGCTACAATGTGAATGAAGAAGGGACAAGATGGGCTTTATGCAGACTTCTGCTCCAGTTCAAACTGGATCAGTCATTTTCAAGGAAAATATTAATAACAAAGACAGTGTATATGAGGGGTTCTGTACTTTATCTATCCTGAATTAACAATAAACATAGTAATCAAGTAAAAAAAAAAAACCTGTAAGTTCTGTTAGAAAAAAGACAGTCACATGACTATTGGACTAAAGCTGATTTTCTCAGAATATTTAAATTTTATAGATAAGCATATATATGCATTATACATATATGTATAAAATATATTTGTTATTAAATTATTTGCAAAAGGGAGAAATAAAGCCCTTGTTACTCTGAGTCAAAATCTGTGCCTCTTAAGGCTTATTTTCATAAGAAAAATATAAAACTACATCTTAGAAATATAATGAATAAATATAAGATCATTTCTTAGAAGAATAATATCTAGCACAGGGCTCGGTAAGTAGAAGACTACAAAACCTTTTCCTTTCACCCTTGCTTTTCAAGTGATGCAGTACATAAATAGAAGAATAAAGCTTAGTGAAGAAAAAAAGAATATGAGTTTTTGAGAAGGTATTTGAATAAAAATGAGAAATATGGAACATCAATTAAAAGTCTTTCTGGAACTATGTGATTAACTGTAAAAGATCAGAATATTTCTCTTATAGTGAGGTGTTTCTGAAGAAGCCACGGGTTGTCTGGTATTTTTGTCACAAAACCAGGAGATCTCACTGAACTACATGTTGTATTCATATCTACTTAATTCTCAAATAAACTGAATACTTAAGTCAAAAATATTGCAGCTAAACTATAATTGATATTATAGGTTATTACTGTCACATTTCTTCTCAGGGTCTAAAATTACTTTAGAAACATAAATAGTCACAGTCTTCTCTCAAATATATCTCCAGGGAAGAAATCAATGAAAAAAGGAGAGAACTGAGTGATGGAAGGAAAGGACTGGTCATGAAATTCAAGGAGGCAATTGTCCTTGTGATCTTTGAGTCCAAGTCTATGATCTGTACATTTGAGGTACCTCATCCTAGGTTTGGCCATGTAAGAGAAGTGTGAAGATAAAAGCTGATTCCACACAAGGTGAATCCAGAAAGCCACCAAAGATTAAAAAAATAAAACCATCCACTTGAATTCAGTGGATTTACATTTATGTGCCACCTGAGAAGCACCGACACTCCCATTCCATTGTATTATAAAGTGTTTCTAGATGTGATGGTCTTGAGATTTGAGGTTAAATGTTGTGAAGCCTAATGCCTTACAAAATTAGCACGCATTACAAACCAGCTGTCTGAGACCTTCTGCTCTACAAGACAGAAGTGTGGGTAGCTGGGAAAAGCTCCTCCAGTTATTCTGGGCCCTTGGTGGGTATTTGCAGGCAGCTGAGCAGATGACAGTGGGTGGCAGCAATCATTCCTGGGCCTTTGACAGCTGGGGTGGGGTTTAACCTGAGGCCTGAAGTGTTACAGCTCTTTTGTGTTCTGGGCAGGAACCTTCAGCAGGATTTTCTCAGTTTCACCTTGGCAGCAGATGTTAGGTTTACCTTTTCGGACTCCACTGTCCCTACCCTTAGATCACTTCCACCTCCCTGCTGCTATTGCTTTCACTTTCACTGCTGCCTTGCTACTGTGCTGCTAGTTGCTGATTGACCTCATAGCCCTGTCAGTTTCACCAGTGCCTGTTAGCTGTGCTTTGTGCAAGTCCTCACCTGCTGGGCGCTCAACTCCAACTGGGGGAACCAGCTGGCTGGCCTCACCTCACTGCTGCCCTGCTGTCAAGGGCAGCCCCACAGGCTCTTTTTGCTATCACCACTGCTTCCATTGCCACTACTGCTCATCACCCCTTGTCAATTTCCCCTGGACTGATTTTGGGCAGGGGTGACTCCCTTAGCTTGGCTACCATGACTCCCACTGCAGCTGGAACCACTTGTCAGTCTTGCTGTTGCCCTGCTTCTTTCACTGCTTTTGTTTCTTCTCTGCCTTTTCTTCCCATTACCAGCTCAGCAAAGATATTCAAGACCACTGCAGACACAGTCTTTATTGGGAACTAATGTCATAACACCAGAGGGCCAACACAGAAGGGTCATGCAAATGAAGGATTGTGTTTCCACCGATCATAGTACAATCCCTGTCACCAATCTGGCCAGTGACCTGCACAAATGAAGGACTGTACTTAGACCATTTCTTAGTCTTTTGAGCTGAAGTGCTCCTCTGGCCTGGCTGAAAGTGGCTGTTGTGACAAAAGTCCGGTGCAGAGTGCGTTGGGTGTTGAACTTCTTAATCCCATTAAGCTAGCTATAAAAGAGACATTGCAGTAACCATAAATTAGAGTATCTGGATGCTGGCCCTGGTATGGTGGTTTTCACATGCTTACATAGTTTCTGTGCTGTGCCCAAATGTGAAAGCAAGCCTGCTTTCTAAGAACAAAGCCTAGGTATGGAACAGACAACCACAGTGAATCTGTCAATATATGCATTTTTGTGTAGCCTTTTGCTAAATCATTTCAATTCTTTTGACATTGACTTCATCTCTAATTAAATATTTGAGCATGTAGTCTCTCAGGCTGATTTTGAATTTAAAGTTCTTGATTTCTTGGCTCTTCCTGTTGATTTGAGTCATGTGGTGGATATTACCACTTTTTCTCATATTCTTGGTTGGGGTAAACACCATCCTCCCCTTACCCAGACATAACTGTGAGTTAGCTACAGAACTTCCAAACACATGGCCATGCCAGTAGACCACAATATAGCAAAATTTAATTCAAATATATGTCACTCTGCAATAATCTTTACAGGGAAAACCATAGGTATTAAGGGATTTTATTGAACTGACTTGTTAACCTGTTTTCCACAGGATAGAATTACTAAAAAAGAGCACAGTTTGCATTGATTTTTAAACCACTGTATATTATTTTCCTGCTTATTGTTTATGAGACTTAGACGTCCATTATTTGGAATAAACATCAAAAGTATTGCTAAATTCATAAAACTTGTCATCTCAGAACTTTTCCAAAGACAGCCCTATTTTAAAATAGTGTGGTTTCAGCACATTTGACCTCTGCTCCTATAGCTACAGTAAATTCCCCTTAAATTTGAAAGTTATCCTACTACAACAAAAAAAAGGTATCTTGTGCCAAATCAATTTTGTGGGTGTGACTGAGTCACTGACCCATTAAGAAGCATTTATTACTGCCAACAAAACATTCTGATCTCATGCGGAAATATTCTTAAACTTCATGGATTTCAACAAGTGCTACATTTTCAGAACTTCTTTAAAGTTTAAGTAAGAAGTTATAGTGTGCAACTGCACAGCAGGGTGACTATAGATAACGATAAGGTACTGTATATTTTTTAAAAAGCTAAAATAAAGGACTTTGAGTGTTTTTACAAAAAAGAAATGACAAATGTTTGAGGAAATAAGTCTAACCTGATTTAAACATCACACAATGCATGTATGTCTGAAGCATCACATGGTACACATACAGATGGGCAATTTTCATGTTTGTATATGTCAGATAAAAGTATTTATGAGAGATTAAAAACACTGGCCAGAGATATCATGCCTATCTAGCAATCATGCTTAACATTAAATAATCTTGCTAGCTATAGAATGATAAAGATAAGATCAGATGTGAACAGTGAACATGGCAGCAGTTCCAAAATCGTTCTCTTGAAGCTTCATTTGTGTTTAGACAGTGGCTTATACACTCAGATCAATAAGTAGCATGAATCCTTCATGGCCCACTGTTATAGACAACTCTGTTCATAGTTTTCAATGAAGCACGTAAAAGTCTCTAACATAAGGGTAAGAAAACAAGGGCCTGTAGACCAAATCCAACCTACTGACCATTTGAAAAATATTTTACTGGATACAAGCATGACATTTGATGGCTGTTCTCTAAGACTATTTTCTTTCTAAATCCATAGGGCTAAGTAGCTGCAACAGAGACCATGTCACCTGGTCTTTTACAAAAAGTTTGCCAAACCTGACAAAATAAATTAATTCAGGCTACTTTAGTTGTACTTCATATAAACTGCAAGAGAGCTATTTGAGTAGGTATAGTTTGTAAAGTATTCTTTCTGAATCAATAAGAATACCCCCTTTGTTTTCTATTTTACAAATTATTTTGCTTCTAAAATTAGAGTTCTGTATATTTTAACAACATATCAATATGAACTTTACAAAAAGTAAAAGGAATATTTAAATAAATAGCAGATATAATAATTATTATAAACAAACAACAAAACAAGCTTGGTTGTAAACAAGCAAGCAATCAATGGTGTGTGTGTGTGTGTGTGTGTGTGTGTGTGTGTGTGTGTAGGCCCTTAAATTTTGTTGGTCTCAGCCCTGTTCTTCACTCAGGTAGCTAAATGTTCATCAAATTGTAAGTAAATTGAAAAGCCCCTTAGTGAGTAGTTGAATTCGCCAATGAGAGAACTTTCTACAATTTTGCCAACCAATAATATGGATATGCTATCCAAGAGATTATAGTCCTTCTTTGCTTTACCATCCTCTTGCCCTCTTCTCTGCTTAAATTCCTTTGGCATTGTTTGTATCAACATGCAGGTACATAAACTTGGTGATATCCCTTTTATTTAAGGATAAATAAAGGGCTAACCTCTGCTCTTGGACCTATGCCACCAATTTGCCTTCTTCAAAAAAAATGGAAAATTGATTGGTGTACGGGACAACAGGAGTTTATTGAACATTTGTCCCATTCTTTCACCTTCCATTTAACAATTAGCTGAGGAATCGGAGAGTATTAGCTGAAATGTCACCACTAATTGCATTATGCATCCTGTCTCAGTCCTGGACATAGTTCATCTGCTCTGTAGAGCACTGCATGACTAGCTTTATCATAGATGAGTAAAAAACAAAGAGAGTTTGTGACAGTTTTATTTATAGACAGTGCATGTAGCACGCTGACCCAAGGTTGATAAGTTAGCTTTAAAGTTCCCCTTACCTTGATTAATCTGAGACAGATTTCTTCACAGCAACTATAGAACCTATCTTCCTTGTTTTATAACATTTACTTTAGAAAAATTTCTAATGCAAATTATTTTTCTGCCCCTTTGAGAAGGAAAATATCCTGCTTTCTTTCCAGATTTACAACCCCAGAGTGTTTTTCTCAAGGAACCAGGAGCCTCATTGTGTGTTCTGCATTAAATTTGCCCCCAGTTTATATGTCCTCATGTTATTCCCCACTGGATATAGGGCCATAAGGAGGTGATTGAAGTTAAAAGAGATGATGAAGTTGGAGCCCTGATCCAATAGAACTGTGTCCTTATAAAAGAGGAAGACACACCAGAGGACTGTCTTCCTTTCCCTGTGAGAATACAGTGAGAAAAAAGCCATCTGTAAGCCAGGAAGAGAGCACTTACTGGAAATTGACCCTTCTCCAGCTTCTTGTGAGAAAATAAGTTGCTGCTGTTCAAGTCAGCTAGCATCTGGTATTTTTTAAGGCAGCTTTATTAGACTGACAAGTGACTCCTCAGCATCTGTGGAAGAGGAGAGCTTAACTTAGATAAGCAAAAATTAGCAAACAAAGATACCAAATCACATAGACCATCTTCCCATTTAATATCCTCCACCATCTTTCTACTGCTCACCCTATCAGTAAAGACTCCTGCCTTTTGTTTGAGCCAAGTTGAGCTCAGTTTCTCTCCTGTATGACAATAATGTTGAATACAGGCTTTATCTGCTTAACTTAGTTCAGTGACATGTTCCCATCACAAACTTACCCACTGAGATTTGTTTATTCTCTACAATCTCTTTGCCCTGAACTTTTTAAACCAAAAGTGTGTCTGGTTTATTTATTTATTTATTTATTTATTTATTTTTAGAGGCAGGATCTTTCTGTGTTGCCCAGGTTTATCTCAAAACTCCTGGGCTCAAATGCCCTTCCCACCTTAGCCTCCCTACTGCTGGGACTGTAGGTACATGCCACCATGTGCAGCTAGACATGACTGTCTTAAATACATATGCAATGTTATTAAAAAGTGTTGATCCAATACAGTATCTTTACCTATAATTCTTTGTAATGTTTCTGCTAGGTTAATCCTCTTCTTAAGTACAGCATTGATTTAGACACTTTTTTGACATTCCTCGTTCTTTAATATTCTTGTGGCTTTATGTACTATGACAACTTCTAATACACATATTCACTTAAGAATTCAGTAAAGCAGGATGCTTTCTATTTCTCAGTAAAGTATCTTTTAAATAAAATAGTAATTTTTTTTTTCAAATAAGTTTACAGCATGGTGATCAAAGTCTCAGTTTGCACTGGATGGTCTTTGTTTTAGAAATAAAAGTCCAGTGTCCCTGGTAATTCAGACACAGGCAAATTGGTAATAGATCTGCCTTTTTATTTTCTTTCTTTCTTTTTCTTGTGATTTCCTTTTTTCTTTTCTTTCTTTCTTTTTTTTGAGATTTGCCTTTTCCTTTTGGTTCTTTCTTTTTCTGTTTCTTTCTTTCTTGTTTTTTAGATTTTCTTTTGGTTTTTCTCTAAGACTAGGTACCCACCAAGCCTAACCTAACTGTCTGCAGATGGTCAATGACCTCTCTATAGGACTGATAGAAATGCAAAAGATAACAATATGAAGGAACAAGAGAGAAAAATTGAGACAATGTGGAATAAAGAAGGCTAAAGACAGAGCTTCCCAATCATTCCTTTCATGTTTGTTTACAATAGTCAATTTACACAGCTATTGTGTTTGTTTTTATGCATGTATAAAATGGCTACATTTAAAAATATTTTCAAGTTCACTTACCCTCACTGAATGCAAAGATGCACTAGTATTATGCAAGTGATAACTATGTATTTTACAACAAAGATAAATGCTTCAAAGGAAAAGTGAATCAGCATATTCATTCTCCACAAAAGAAAAAATGAAAGACAAGTTTAATAGCAAATGAGTCACTGAAGAATCCACAAATGTGGAAAGTGTTTGAGTTATTGCTTCTGTGAGTATATCTAACACTTTTATTAACTTCCAAATGCATAATAATGACATTGCAGGAAAATTACCATACTTGAAACAGATTTTAAGAGAGAAGTTATATTCTGAGCCCAGCACTGCTGCTATCATGGTAATAAAAATTTCCTGTCCATGTTGCACCAGCCAAATGTTCTTATGCCTTCAACTTGACAGATCCAAGGACACAGACATGGACCCAATGAGAGTTGAAATTCCTCTGTTGATGTTGCAGTAAAAGTGTACTTTCAACTTCTATAAGTTTATTTTCTTTACATGAAAAAGGAAAGAAGTATAAAAGCTTATTTGTATTCATTTATCACACAGTTTTCTCCTTTTATAATTCTAATTATTTCATTGTATAGACAATAAACTTTTCAGATATTTGACTTACAAGTACTTATTGGTTATTCAAATATATCTTATTATTTTGGACAAGCTCATATTTACTTACTCATATGTATACCATTTGACATAGAGTCGAGCCTTAGTGTATATACTTTTATAATCTTACATTTCTTTAAATTAGCAATAACCATCACAAGAAAATCTCACTTTGATATGCTTTGCTTCCTCAGAGAATTTGTGAAAGCAATGGATAATACCATGAAAAATAAGTATACACAGGTGCTTCCTTTACTTCATATTTCATCATGCCCTGTCCAGCTGGTCCTTTGATCTAGTTTTCTAGTTGTCCAGCTCTGTCTACATTAGAAATACTAACAAGGCTGCTGAACATGCAGATGTCTGGAACAAATTCCTAGAAATTTCTACCCCGTGATATGCAGATTCTCTTGTTGACTCTCAGCAAAGCCATGTAGGTGACTTTATAAACAATATACAATAATATTTTTTCTCCTAATTAGAAAGCAAAAAATTCTAGGAGGAAAGAGCTATTAGATTTGAAAAGCACAAAAGATGACCTACCACCTACCCTTTCATCTTACTGTATCTCATGGTCTATCCTTTCACTTTATGCCTTTTCTGAAATCTCACAAACTTTGCACTTTGAAATGACAGACTAGCTCTGCATGAACAGGATGAGATGGTGAGGCAGTGGCTCAGTCCTTTTTGTCTGGTAACCACTAGATGGTGCTAAATAACCTTTAGAAATTATCCAAACAAACAACAGATGTTCCCACACATTAAGGAAGCCTCCAGCCCTGTTATGGACATAGAGGGTAAAAGAAGTGTATGGGATTTGGATCTGCAAGCAGCTTGAAATCCATTGAAACCCAGACTTACAAAAACTGTATTTCCACATACCACATCATACACAGCTTATAAACTGTCTTCCTTTCAAGGTTGTCTTTGATATATTTATGGACGTATCTTCCAGTCTGTTCATATTTTTCATTGGAGGGAAATTGGCAGAAGGCCATGAAAAATTTTCTGTAGTTTGGTTCCCTCAATATAGTCATACACTCACATTACCATAGGGAAGATGTTGCCTTCATTGGCAAAAATAGTTGATATAAAGAATGAGACATCTCTTGTTTTCCTAGAATAATCACCTTTATCTTCATTTTTAAAATTATAATTATTTCTTCTCTTTACTCTGGAAGTTTCATTTTAGTATATGAACTATATTTGCATTTGAAAAAAGATAATTTTGAAAAACCTAAAAGAGAAAGAAAAGCTATTGAACAACAAGTACAATGCTCATTACATTGAGCCATTTCTGCATCGTCTTCTTCTTCCACATTCTAGACGTTAGCACTCAGTAACATCCTATAAACTTCATGCCATAATAACTTTGAGAGAATCATCTTTTGAGATTAATTTTAAATTCTAAAATGCAAAATTATTTTTTTTTGGTAGTACTGTCTTCACATTTGGCAGGAAGGTACTCTACCACTAAAGCCACTCCGCAAGCCAAAATGAAAAATTATTTTATAGTCATTCAGCATTTTGGAACTTCAATGGAAATGTGCTTTATTGGAGTTAAAATGAAACTTCAGGTTGTCAAAAGAAAAAGTAGGAAAATAAAGTCCCTGTTTTCATTTATATTTAAGAACTTGAGGTGTTTTTTCTGTTTGTGGAGGAAAATGCACTATCAAGAGAAATGTAGACATGATCAAAATGAAAATGTATAATGCATAAATTTAAGAATTTTAATATAAAATGCTCTAAATGTCCAAGTTCTTCTTCCAACATGAATACAATTAGGTACATACACTATCCACTGAACATGAGTGGGTTAATTGATGCCCATTAAATACTAATCTAACATTTTAGTGCCACTTCTGATAAAAATTCATCAGACATTATATGCCTCAAAATATGCAAGAAGGATACTTCCCAAATGAGTTCCCTTACCTACAGAATGAAGCTATAGTCTGGAAATGATGGCCCTCCCTCACCCTGCATCTTATTATACTTTTGAAGACTTTATGCTTTGGATGAAGTAAGTCTTGGAGAGAAGAAATCATTTTGTCAAATGTTCAGATGGAAAATGGCAGTTCTGATAGAATAAAATGCTATTTTCTGTCTGCCACATTCCTATTTAGCAGAGAGCCATCCTTATTGCTTTAGCAATCTATGACATAAAAAATTCCTAAGGATAATAATTTTTCCTTTTTTAAGCTCCCTTTCACCATATTTTGGTAGTGACTTTCAACAGGATAAAAAGTGAAGCTAATGTTAATGCAGCAAATTAGTACTTAATAATAGAAAAAGTAAAAGCATGAACAAGGGTGAGCACTTTGTGTGGCCAGTGCGAATCCACGCCTGATCACCAATTTAAGAGTTGGGTTGAAATCACCATTATTATCCTTTCTTGAGGGCCGTGTGTGTGACCCAACAAAACAAAAAAAAATCAACAAGTCAAAACAGACAAAATGATGAGCATAGTGACAAAAATCTGGATGTGTTGTAAGGAACAATACACTTTGGGCCTTGAGGTTCCATTTAATTTAATGTCATTGTCATCTTGGGCAAGCCATGTCATTATATAGGGCTGTGTTTCCTCATCTGTGAATGGATGAGGTTGGGCCAATTACCTCTGAGTAATTCTCCGTACTCATAAATAAAACCTTCAACAGGACCTGCAAATTGAAGTGCTAGCTATTTCATGCAGAACTTGAAGAGAAGAGCCTGAACACTCTGAACTTAGAGAAATGATAAGGAGGTAGAAGTTCTAATTACCCTGATTCCATCAGTACACACTCTACGTGCATTGAAATATCACTGTACCCCCACAAACCTCTACAATTATTACATGCTAATCAAAAAACTTTTAAAGCTGAGCATGGTGATATATTTCCCAGAACCTGGGAAATGAAGAGGCTGAAATAGTAGTTTAAGTCCAGCCTAGGATCAAGCATAGTGAGACCCTGTCTCCAGAAACACAACACAACAAAAGAGTTTTTAAAAATAAAAGGAATGAATCCTGATAGTCAAGAGTCAAATCCATGATGATTCTTCTTTAATAGCCATAGAATAAGCTCTAGATCCAGGACATTTTACTTTAAGGGCAGTTTAATTTCATTGCTCTACAAACTTTCTCAAATGGGATCACAGTAATGATGTCATTACTGTGCCAAATTCACACTTTTCTTTTCACTCCAGCAAGGTCAGACTTGTTTAAATAAAAATGTTTCCCGAGGTCCAATAGAGCGATTTGTCCAAGTCTAAGAGCAAGGAATGAATGGATTCGAGATGCAAACTATTGTCATGGGGATTTATAAAATCAAGATTGATTTCTCCTTTTTTTGATGTCTTTTTTTCTTTTCTGCCCACTTCCGGGCAGAACCTATTCCACCCTCTTCTTCTCCAATTTTGTTGAAGAGAAAACATAAGAGATAATAAGAACGACAGTGTTGTTGCTAGTTTGGGATCAAAACAGCTATACAAAGAGATTCCTAGCATTGTTGCACTGTGTATTGCAACCCACATTCATTCGTACTAGACCTCTTCACTACTTCCTGGTCCCCTTCCCAGAGTGGCCTCTGCCAGTTTAAGATTATTGTATTTGCTCCTCAACAGGGAGCACATCAACCACATTCAAGTTTCAGGTTTCCTTCCCTTTCCCTATTCCTCCTGTGCACAGTCTTCCCTTAGTGTGTGACCCATGTCCAATAATATTACTACATTTGTTTTAGGTCTGTAATCCACATATGAGGAAGAACATGCAATTTTTGGCCTTCTAAGTCTGGCTAACTTCGCTTAAGATGATGTTCTCCAGTTCCATCCATTTACTTGCGAATGACAAAATTTCATTCCTCTTTGTTGCTGAGTAAAATTTTATTATGTATAAATACCACATTTTCTTGATCCATTCATCAGTAGTGGGGCATCTTGGCTGTTTTCATAGCTTGGGTATTGTAAATAGTGCTACAATAAACATGGGTGTGCACAGGCTTTTGTAGTAACTTGAGTCACATTCCTTAGGGCATATTCCTAAGAGTGCTATTGCTAGATTATATGGCAGATTTTTCTTAACATAGTTTCCAGAAAATAGTTAACTTTCTAAAAGTTTGTTATCATATTTATATTTGTGTACTTCTTGTTTGTTTTGGTGTGCTGAGTTTTGAACTAAGGGTTTCACGCTTCTTAGTGCTCTACCACTTGAACCACTCCCCCAGCTCTGAAAGGTTTTTTTTCTTGCTATTGTTTGTTTCCAGTGGTGGGGACTGAACTCAGGGCTTTGAGTAGTAGGCTAGCACTCTACCACTTGAGTTATGCCCCAGCCCTAAGTTTATTTAAATGACATTTCCTTGACAGTGTAGGGGTTTGAATTCAGGACCTGTAGCTAGCTAGGCGGGCACTTTGCCACTTGAGCCATACCTCCAACCCTATATTCACTAATGAATAAACATTTTATTCATCTTTTATCATCTTTTTATGAATATATAATGAAAAAAGTGTATTTGTGAAATTGGAGAGAGATCCTGTTGTATAGGAGGTATTACAGTAATAAAAAATACCTAAGAGGAAGGTCGAGATTTTTATATCTAGTAGTTTTCAGTTAATTGGTAAATCTATTTTCCTCCCTAAAATGTATACATTCTAAGTGCACTGCATTTATCTCATGGTTGAAATTTTCATAATTTATCTCTCAGTGGACCAAAACCATAAGAATTATACTCCACAATCTTTCGGCTGAAACTGGACATGGAATGAGTCTGATGTTCTGTCACTTTGGCTACATTCCAAAGCTGAGGATACAGTGTACATTCTGTAGCAAGCCCCTTGATACACCTCTCAGACCTTCAGACATTCAAAGGAGGTTGATGGGACAGGTCCCATGACTCTCACTTCTTTATCAATCTTCATGATTGTAAGTGAACAAGACTAGATTTTGGCAAGAGATTTCTTGATTGTTCCAGCTTTGGTCATGTCACAATGAGCAGTGTGTTGGTCAGCTTTGTATAATTATAACAAAATAGCTGAGATAATTACCTTATATAGAGAAAAGGTTTATTTTGGCCCATAATTCTGGAGGTCCCAATGCACAATCAGGTGACTCCATTGCTTTAGGCCTGTAGTAAGGGCAGTGCATTATGGAGAGTGTGTGTTAAAGCAAACCACTTCCATCACTGAGAGGAAAACAGCTGAGTTCCACAATCTTCTTTGAGGACAGGCTCCCATAACATAAGGACTTCCATGAGACCCACCCCTTAAAAGTTCATAGCACCTTCTAATAGCATCACACCTTTAACATGTGGAGCTTTGGGGGACACTTATCTAAACAGTATCAGCTCAGGGTCATGCTATGAGGAAGTAGGTAGAACCAAAGCAACTGGGGAGGAGGCTGGGCAGAAAGTCAACACAGCAACTTTAATAGGAACTGATAGAAAGTCAGCACCATGCTCACATGCTGAGGGCTTAGCCAATACTATATGGCTCTTTAAACACATCTTGCCCTGATTTGTGTGGAGGGTGAGGCCACTCCTACATGGAAGGCACCAACTTTGGAGCAATCTATAGCAAGCTACATTTAATTCATTTCTTTAAAAATATGTAGAATCAGATTTTTGTTTTGGTCTGTGAGGAACCACATTGAAGTTCATAATCAGAGTAATATAGAGACAAGATTCTTGGGCAGGCTAAATGGTTTATCAATAAATTAAACAAGTAATTGTGAATCAAACATGATAGACTGAGCGCATTTAACTTTATTAGGCTTTTGCAGGGAAAAAGTGTCAATACGATTGAAATTTTAGTTTTAGCTATTCAAGTATAATTTAGCTTTAAGAACATAGTATTCCTGGAAGGACAATAATAAATTGTAATAATGGCACTATTACTTTCTTACTTTGCATTCCCCCACTTCAGACAACAAGACAAGGTCTTGGACATAAGTAATTTGTAGAGAGGTTGTAAAAAAAAAAAAAGCAGAGCAAACAAAGAGATAAAGAAAGATAGGGAAGACAGAAAAGCCAATAAAAGCTTTGACAAATAGTGGGTTAACATTGTGGAAAACTCAAGATAGAATTGTCTCAGAAATGACTGATAGAGGGACAGAGAATGCCATCCCTGACTGGCTGAAGCCATTAAAGATTTCTCTAATCTAACTCTTGGTAATCAGGGGATGAGACTTTCACAGGCCAAACCAACTCCTGCAGCAACAGCAGACGCTCTAAGCAGAGAAGTGGTAGATGCACCTGCTGTCTGACCTGGGCTGCAGCATGTGAAGGAGTGTCCATTGTGTTTTCAAGTGAATGCAGAGGTAAACGCATGTATGTAAAATGAGAAACAACAGTGTTTACCACACACCACCCCTGAACTCCCAAATTTCATGACCCCATTGCAAATACCTGACTACTAGTATCTCAAGCTACTGTCAGCCAAAATCTCTGAATAACTCTAAGAGTTTTACTACAGAAAGAAGGCTAAAGGCAGTAAATAAAGCTGATCAGGTCTCTTCTACCACCTATTCTAACTTTTTTGTACTTTTTGTTTATATTGTACTGATCTAGCTGGAATGACCCAGGCTTATCTCTGCAAGATGTGATTCCTTGCTTACATTGGCTTGCTGCTTTTGCTCCCCAGTCTCCAGACATACCCTTCCCTTTCTGCAATATCTATGGGCCATCCTACAACTTCAAGTATCTGTGGTTATCAATGTGGATTGTTTCCAAAGGTAAATGATGTCTTTCTTTCCCTTCTGTTCCATTAACATGAACACACTTGTTCCTAGACTACTGAGGACACAAAAGTATTTGGTTCAATGTATGCTGTATCCTATATAAAAAAATCTCTTTGGACTTCTGATCAAGACTATAACCCCTATGTTAGTTCCCTGGCTGAAGTTTAAGAAGCAATCTCAACATTCTCTCAGGCAGTAGCCTCCAGTTGATGTGATAGGACCACAGGACAGTATAGCCACCTGTCAATAGTTACATCTGTCTTATAGTAAAATCGGTCCTTGTGTTGTGGTGTACAACATTTATGGTAGACATACTACTCCTACTCTCTATACAAAGTACAATAATAATGTATTTGCTACAATGTGCATATTTCCTCTTAAATGATGACCCTTAAACCTTACAGGACTGCCGGTAACTGAGCTTCTTACTTTTATGTTTGATAGATTGGTCAAATGCTCTACCATCTGGTAAACTCCTAAGTAGTTCAGTATGGTCTTGAATTTACTCCCATACTTCTTTTGAAGAAAGTATTTCCCCAGGCCTCTTGGTGTATCTGATATCCTATGTTGGTTGGCCATATATTCTATTATGATAATACTGCTGGTTGAAGCTTGGGGAGAAAGAAAAACAAAGCCATGCTAAGAACTAAGAATATGTCTTTCCCTGTTAGAAAAAACCTATAACCTTTCCATAATGGAAGGAGTTCAATGGCTTAACTTGCTTTCAGATGGACAGTTGCAGTTTTGGGGGAAAAGAACCATGGTGGGAACTGTCCATAGTTGTCTATTGCTAATGGATGGGACATATGGTGGCACCAGAAACTAGGTGACCTAGATGAAAGGAAATCCACGATGCTGTGATGCTAAGGTTGTCCCTAACCTCCCTGTCTGCTACCAAGTTTATTTCAGTAGGTTTTATGTGGGAAACTGGCTCTGGTCTTGCAAGTGAATGTGGAATTGTGGCTTTTTATAGGAAGGAGACAATCCCCAGGACATCCATTCCTCATGTCTTCTGTGGTACATACTGAATAAGTAAACTTAAATGACAGCCCTTATTGTCTGCTCACTTGCTTTTGCCTTGAGATGACCTGTTCTGTCAACCATTTTCCTATGATCCTTTGATCAATCTTGTCTAGATACCTTAATGATCTTGGAGATAATTTCATCTACTCATCTTCCAAAGGTTACATGGTGGTGCTTAGCCTCTGCTATTTTAGGGAGGAATTGTTAAGCAGCTATAGAAATATAAGCATTTTAAAAGATTGATTATGAGTTTTCCCTACTTTTTAACTGTCAAGAAACACCACATTATGTTATAAACATTATACTTAATTTATGTACATTGTGCTGTGCTCTAGCTGTGATGATGCCCCTATCAAAAATATTTAAAAATAAAAAATATAAATTATATGTAGTGTATTTATTCAGCTTCAATAGTGCCATGGTTTTCCTCTCTGATATCTCTTACAATCTATCACCTTTCTCTGAGATCTGTGGGATACAGTTCATGATGATGAGGATAAACAGAAATAAGGGTCCTGGAAATATCAGCTGAATTCAGACAAATGAACAGCAATCAGCTCATATGAAAAAGCTGCAGAAACTTTCTCAGTAGCTTTTGGTGTTTTTTCCAATGACAAAAGTCTTGCTTTTCCATAAAACATTACTTGGACATAAGTACCCAACCCCAACCCCCCTAGTCTAATCGAATTTCTATAAATCTAAAATTACTTTAATGCAAAAAATCAATTAGTAAAAAAAAGATTTTCCTAAATTCTGCATAACTCTTTTTATAAATCAACATAGTTCTAGAAATCATTTTTTAATTTATAAATTTATAATAATTATATAAATGTTTCCTCCATGGATTAGGATTAGGTATTTTAATATAAATAAGGATTCTCATTTTACCTTTTTTTTTGTTTTCATTTGGTTTTTGCAGTGTGAGGATCAAACCTAGGACCTAGTGCCTGTTATAGGTAATGTTATAAAATATTTTCCAAAAAGCTTTCAGGTTATATTTACTTTATATAACTGATTATTTTGTCATTTAAAATATATGCTATTTATTGAAATTTCTCCAGGCCAATATATTGGTTCATGTTGTTTTCAGCATTTTCAGAGGTATGTACTTAAGAGAGTAGATATTTATATCTCATCCCAGGGGCAAACATTAGTCCAAGTAGTTTTTCCAGCCAAATAACCAAGTAAATTATAAGAAAATAATGCATTTTCATCCAGGCACCATAGAGCTCTGAAACCATGTATATAGATGCATCAGAAGGAGAAGAAGACTTTATGCTTTGTACCTTGAGTGGCTCTAAACTTTTGAAGCAGCATGAATTTTTTTTCCTCAAAAAATTAAGAATATACCAGAGACATAATTTAAAATGGAATTCTCCCAGATAACATGGAAATGTCAAAAATGATATGGTGGGCTACCTCTGACCTTCAGCATCAGCAAGTCAGAGGAAAAAGAGGCAAATTTCCATCCAGAATAATCCTGCCAGATGTGTTGGTGGGCATTCTGCTCTCACTGAATAGTCAAGAAAACAATGAGTGACAAAGTACTAAGAACAATAGAGTATTGTGGATGCACTGCTCTTTTTCATCACCAACAGCAGCAATGTGCTGAAACGTTAAAATCACAGTATTTTAATATCACTTATTTCCTTTGTTGTGTAATTTGATTTTAGGAATTCAGTAAGTAAATAAAATAATCTATAAAATATTTAAGGAATTTTAAAGATGCTCTTTTCAAATAGATAGTTGAAACTTTAAAATAATTTATTTGATTATAGAAAATACAATATAATATAGCATAATACAATTATTTATAATTAGTTTGGCTCTTAAACAGCCTAAAAGATAAAACAGAGTTTTCATTAGAGCATTTTGCATTTTTAAGATAGAAAAGGGTAAACTTTATTTGGTAATAAGATAGCAAACTACAAATTTTCCAAATGATAATTATGTAAATTATGATAACTGTATTATGAGCAGGTGTGACATAAAGATAAGCAGGAAAATTGAAAAGGATAGGCACACACTGATCACATACAAATAAGAAAATCGAGAGTAATCACTGGAAAGGATCAGGAGAAAATATGCAGAGGTTTAAGAACAGGGATTTGAAGCTTACATAAAGAAGTGCCCCCTTGTCTGAGGGAGACACGTTCTAAGCTCCTCAGTTGGATGTCTGAAACTATGGACAATAAAAGATCCTATATATGCCATGGTTTTTTCATAGGTAAGTGTAATACCTATGATAGAGTTTAATGTTTCATTTTATTCCACTATAAGGAATAACATGGAATAATTATAACAATACATTCTAATAGAAAATGCCAACACTTGTGCTTTGGGGTCACAAAATAAGGGATACTGAACCTGAGCTCTGGGATATCATGACAGTACATCTGAGAATGGAGATGGTCACTAGGAGAATAATGGGTGGGCAGCATAAACAGGTGGAAACCCCACACAAGGGATGACTTGTGTCCCAGGTGGGATGAAACAGGACAGCATGAGGTTTCATCATGCTACTCACAATGACACACAATTTAAAGCTTTTTCCATACCATATTTTCAGGTTGTGGTTTATTGCAGGTAACTGAAACATGAAAAATAAAACTGTGCACATGAGGGTGAGGGAACTACTGTGTGGTAGAAGAGAATAAGTTTAGAGAGAGTGATGGAATTGATTGGTAAAGGAGATGATGAGGGTGTTACAGACTTTTTTCTCAAAGCAATTTATTAGCATACATTAGTTGTATGGGAGAGGATTCATTGTGATGTTTCTGAATATGCTTACATTGTACATTGGTTAGGTTTTGTCTCATTCCATAGGCTGTCCTTTCAGACTGTAACCATTTCCTGTGCTGTACAGAGCTTTTTAGTTTGATGCAGTCCCTTTTGTCAATCCTTTCTCTTAACTACTGAGCCATAGAAGTTCTATTTACAATGCTATTACCTATGCCTACGTGTTCTAATGTGTTCCCTGCTATTTCTCACTCTAGATTCAAAGTTTTAGACCTTGTCTTAAGATCTTTAATCCACTTTAACTGATATTGGAACAAGGTGAAAAACACCATCCAGTTTCAGTCTTCTATAAGCAGATACCTAGTTTTCCCAGCAACATTTGTTGAAAAGGCTGCTTTTTCTCTACCACATGTTTTTGCAACTTTGTCAAAAATCTGTTAGCTATAGCTGTGTGGATTTATGTCTGGGTTTTCTGTTCCATTGGTCTTAATGACTGTTTTTGTGACAATATCATGTTGTTTTTGTTGCTACGGCTCTGTAATATAGAGGGAAGTCGGGTATTGAGACACCTCCAGTATAGTTCTTTATGCTTGGGATTACATTGGCTATTTGAGGTCTTTTGTGCTTCTATGTGAACTGAAGGATTGACTTTTCATTGTAAGTTTGATGGGCATTACATTGAACATGTAGCTTGCTTTTGGTGGTGTAGACATTTTCACAGAGCTGGTTCTTCCTGTCTATGAGTCAGGGAGGTCTTTCCATCTTCTGATTTTTTTTTTATTTCTTTCTCCAGTGATTTATAGTTTTCTTTAAAAAGGTCTTTCATTTACTTCATTAAATTTATTCCAAGGTATTTTTCAAAGGTATTATAAATGAAATTGTTTTCTAAATTCTTTCTCAGTTTGTTCTTTGTTGGTATATAGAAAGGCTACTGATTTTTTGATATTGACTTTTTATGCTACTACTTTGCCAAAAGTGTTTATGATTTCTGAGAGCTTTCAGTGGAGTATTTAGGGTCTTTTAGGTGTAAAAACAGGTCATCTGCAAATTAGGTTAGTTTGACTTCTTCCTTCCCTATTTGAATCCCTTTTATTTCATGCTCCTATTTTACTGCTTTGGGTAGGAATTAAAAAATTACATTGAATAAGAGTGGACAGAGTGTAAACCTTTGTCTCATTCCTGATTTCAGCAGATATGGTTTCAGTTTTTTGCCATTTAGTATAGTGTTGACTCTAGGTTTGTCACATATAGCCTTTATTGTGTTGAGGAACATTCCTTCTATTCTTAGTTTCTTCAGTGCTTTCATCATGAAAGGATGTTGAATTTTTCAACTTTTTTCTGCATCTATTAAGAAGACCATTAAGAGGATCTATTAAGAGGATCTTTGTCCTTGCTTCAGTTTATAAGTCGTATTACATTTAGTGATTTGCATATGTCTATCAAACCCCAGTACCACCAAAAAAGAGAGAGAGATTTGATGTTTTGCATATATTGAACCAGGCTTGTATTCCTGAAATGAAACCAAGTCAGTCGTTATGTTTGATCTTTTTGATGTGCTGTTGAATTTCATTTTGCATGTATTTTATTGAGAATTTTTGCATCTATATTCATTATGGATATTGGCCTGTAATTCTCCTTGTTGAGTTTTTGAATGTGTGTAATTTAGCTTAATAGAGTGATTTTGGTAGTGTTCCTTCCATTTCTAGTTCCTGAAAAAGTTTGAGGAGAAATGGTATTAGTTCTGCTTTAAGGATCTGGTAGAATTCAGCTGTTAATCCACTGGTTCCTGGGTGCTTTTTTCTTGGGAGATGCTTTATTACTGCTTCAATCTCATTGCTTGTTGCAGATCTGTTTAGGTGGTTCATATCCTCTTGGTTCAACTTTGGCTGGTTATATGTGTCTAGGAATTTATCCATTTCTTCTAGGTTTCTCAGTTTATTTGAATATAACTTTCAAAGTGTTTCATAAAGATCTTCTGGATTTTATTGGTATTTATGGTCATATCCTTTCTCATCTTTAATTTTTTTAATTTGGGTCTTTCCCCTCCTCTATCTAGTCAGATTTGCTAAGATTGTTGTTTTTGCATTGAGATTTATGCATCTAGGATCATTTTGGATTGGAAGCCCCAATCCCCTGTGTCCTTTTAGTTGGGAATTTCTGAGAGATTGTTTAAAACTGGGTAACTTGTGAGCTCTGGTGCTTTTCTTCTCTGTAAGTGGGGAGGGTTGCTCAATCATCTTGTTATTCTCAAGATGCTGGGTGACACCCCCTATTCCACACAGGCAGAGGAGGCTTAGCTGCTAAAACTATCACAGTTATTAAACTGCAGCCTTGAAATTACAGTAATACTTAATGAGGATCAATTACTGCTACTGTTCCAGTGTCTTTCTCTGTGTATTTGAACAAAGATGAATCTTCATGGTTCTGGAGGGCTAAACATAATAAGGATAGTGATGGAAGGGAGACATGGGGGATAATTCTAATAATTAATATGAGGTGAAAAGTTTTATGTGGTAGAACGAGGTGTCAGCTGAGCTAAAATAAAGGGCTAATGAAAAAGCAGACTGGGATAGATAGAAGAGATCTAGTAGGTATTAAAATAGTAGAGAAAGGGGGAAGAGAATGGAGAAAACTGAAAAACAACTATAAACACAACAAAACTGCAAAAATAATCTGGGCATCTATTTATCTACAAAAGTATTGTGAGGATTGTGAGTGGGAAGAAACAGAGAAAGGGGGATGTGTGAGCTACAAAGCAATCTGGGCATTGACAGAAGGAAAGTAGAAATGGGGGAAGGTGATGGGAAAGGGGAGAAGAAATGATTTAAGGTTGAATACTGAAAGGCGGTGACAGGGAGCTCATGATGACCACAGAGAAGGGGAAAGGGGGAGGGCAGAACTAAAGAGAAAATAGGGGAACGAGAATGCAAAATTGCTCAGCTGGAATGTACAGAAAAGAAAGTACAAACAAATGTATAACAAGTCCAAAGTCTGCATCACAAACTTTACAACAACAAAAACAACTTTACCTAAAAATTGTGAATTTTCTAGTGCTCTTCTGAGCAGCTGATTTTCCCCTCCATGTCCCAGTCTTTGTGTCCAATAGGTGGGCAGTGTAATTGGACACCTGCCTCTGGAAAGGTGTTTGTTGACAGCCTGTGTTCCTTCCCCAGGCAGGGTAGGAAGAGGGGTGTTTGGAGAACCAAGTAGAATCTCTGGAGTTTGTTCTGTCATCTTGCTGGTGTCACACCATCCCCTCTTGCAACTTTCCTCACTCTCAAGCACTCCAGTGCCTACAGTCTAATGGATGCAGACTTTTGTCAGATGTCCTTACTGGTGGGTTGTCCTCTTGGTGGGGTTGGAAGCATGACTTGATGGTGCTGTGGCTATGGTCCCTGTCACCATGCTCCAGGTAACTTCTTTGCTCTGAGATGCTACACTGAGCCACGTTCAAGACCTCTGTGAGCCTCCACTTTTGCTTACCAGGTCTCAGTCACTTTTCTGGGCCGGCTCCTGCTCAAGCACCAACCTTCTCAGTCATCATTCCTGCAGTCACCACCATGTAGCAGACTTGTTCTAAGGCCCTCCATCCACATGGTGCCACATTCCCTAGACCTCTAGGAGCTACCATTTCCACTTACTGGGTTCCAGCAGCTTTTCTGCAGCAGGTCACATGCTGGAACCTGTCCTGTTTGGGTAACAACTTTCTGTGTGATTCTTGGTGTGAGGAGCTCAGCCTGTCCACCCTTCTGGGGAACTGGGGTTCACTTGTAGCTGGTGAGAGTCAAACCAGTTCTTTTTCATGAACTCTGTTGCTTCTCCCTTTTTTTAGGTCTGTCAGTAAGAGCAGCCATGTTAGGACAAGACTCCTTCTCCCCTTGCATGTGGCTTGCTGGAAACTTCCCACCCGACCCCAAAGACTGAAATACAACTTAAGAGGATAATGATGTAATCTGGGAAGAATGAAGAACATGAACATCACCAAGATGGCTCTCTCTTAAGTCATTTCTATCAGAACTGTCTTTTCAAGATTCCACTTTGCTTGGGCACATACCATACACAGACTCAGCTACAACTACATCCTGAACTTTTAAACCAACCAAAAGACTGTAAACTCAAACACACAGCCTACTGGAATCTGGGATTTTCTTGCTGCTGTTAAGCACTTCAGTTTATGATCAGCAGTGTACTGGAAAGAGGCAAAAATCAGCTTTCTGTAAATGTTAAATTATAGATATGGATACATATATAGACATGTTTATTATGAACTTCACTAATATACAAAGCATGCACCACACAGTCTCCAGATAAAAATAAAGCAATCGATGCTCATCATTATTAATTAAGCCTCACAGAAGTGCTTTCACTGATTTTTGCCAAACTCTTATATTCATTGCCCACTGACAGTTGCGATTGATGAAAAAGTGCATTTGCAACATAAAAGTTGCTTGATGGTTTTGTCTAATGAGTGGTGAAAGATCTACAAAGAAGAAATGCTTGGAAGTTCACTCACTTGTCTATGGCACGAACTCCTTTATATAGAGAATAATAATAACCTTCTAATGCTGAAGAATGCTTTTTTTATGTGTGGAATAGAACAAATACAGAAACCATACATTTAATTATAAAACCAGTATGTTTAATTTGCATTTACATGTCCTCCATTACTTTCTAAACAAACTTCCTATTTCAAGCTAAAAGAGTAAGTTCACTGCCTGGAGAGGTGGGAAGAGATAGCACACCCTTGTGTGTCCTGTATTGTGTCAATCACATCATTCACCTTGACACAATAAACATAAGAACCCCAAAATCGTGGATGAAAGAAAATGGCCTAAAGTTAAAAAGTAGTGCTTAGACTACTCATTAATATTTTAATAACATTTATCTAATATAACTGAAACCCTGGAGCACATTCCAATTCAATTTCTTGAGTCACATTTTACTTCAAGTTCTTTATCTTTTAGACTCATCCAGGAAGAGCAAGTGGCCACTTCTCACGACAGTGGCAAATACCTTTCACCTTTGTATTATCATGTAATCTGGAAATGACATCTAGAAAAAGGAGTGCAAAATGTGGGTAGTGATCAGTTCTTCAGTTTTAAGAAATTGTTTGTGGAACTAACTTGAAAGATAATAGAATTCCATGTTCTAGTGCAAAGGGCAGCAAGCTACAGCTGTGCATACTACGCTTCTGTCAATAAAGTTTTTTTTTTTTTTTTGCGGTACTGAGGTTTGAACTCAGGGCCTACACCTTGAGCAAGTCTACCAGCTCTATTTTTGTGAAGGTTTTTTTGAGATAGGATCTTGTGAGCTATTTGCCCAGGCTGGCTTCGAGTCGTGATTCTCCTGATGTCTGCCTCCTGAGTAGCTAGGATTGCAGGTGAGCCACCAGCGCTCAGCTGTCAATAAAGTTTAATTGGAGCCTAGCCAGGTATATTCATTAGCAGAGATCAACAGCTGCTTTGCACTCACTATAGGTCAGAATTGAGTCTGAGACCAAGTAGCCTGACAAGCCTAAAATATTTGCTACCTGCTATTTTAGAGAAACAGTTGGACAACACTTGATTTAGTGTCTGAATGAAAAAATTATATTTTCACCTGGTCAGGGGCAGATGGCTTGGGGAGAGAGGACAGCTGATCTGAGCTACTCCTAGCTTTGCAAATAAGGAAGATGTGTCCTCGGTCCCCACACTAAGAGAGTGACACAGGCTGTCACTGAGAATACTTACCTAAGTGATTGAAAATTAGGATCATATCTAATTTTTGCTTTCACAGAATCTCTAAAAAATAAAGCTAGAGAGAGTTCTAAGAGCCTGTGCTCTCCAATATCAACATGTTCATTCTGAAAGGCGGGAATCACTTCTGCTTACTACTCAGCTTTCAGAACATCATCATTATTTTCTGAAATTATATCTAAATTCTCTGACAGTGAAGGATTAGCAAGTTCTATTGCCCTGGGCCAAAATTAAATTTGCTGTTTCTCGAAAAAAAATTCATCTTGTGTGTCAAGGAGAAATCACGAGTATATGCTAAGAAATTCCTACTGTGGGCTGTTCTTTATATTCATACTATATAACAAAATCAAGTGTAATAATTGGTCAAACAAAGAAATTTGTGAATCACAAGGGAATTTTCTTTTGCACTTCATTGGAAAGTTATTTAAATTGGAGCCATTTTATTTTCAGTTATTACAGTTTTGCTTTATGGGTTTTCATAAAATAAAACAAAAAACCACCATGAATATTGAATTTTATGACATATACCCCAATTGATACCATAGGAAATTAAGTTGCATGGTCAGGATACTTATTCTTTAATGGTCTTTTCAAAAACAAGATAACACATTTTTCCCTAAAACACTAGCAATAAAAGGTGTTATGTCGAAGTGGGAAATTCTTTCAAAATTATCATAGTATAAATAACCCTACAAGAATCTCCCAAATTGAATGACTTCTTTAAGTTCTCCCCAGTAGAAATGATGGGGTTATTTCCAGGCCCTAGAAAGTGGCACATTTGTACCTCTCACATGCATAGAAAAGGAAAAACATCCAGAATGGAAAAATGGTTTACCTTATGAGCAAACCACTTCCTCCAGTACATGGACGAATGTGGACTGAGGTAAGGAAAGCCAATTGATTGGAATGTAGGGCCAGACCTGAACAATTCTCCTTGAGAATTGACATCCCATTGTCCCCTTCCTGGTCCACTATGGTTTGTGGCTATGTCTACCCAACCACACACACACACACACACACACACACAAAGAGGAAAACTATACACACATAAGAAATCATTCACGGTGTCAGAAAATAAAAACTCAGGCAGAAGTAGTCACTCCTTCTATTTGATTTTACTGCAGAAAGGCTAGATTATTTATTTGCCTTCCTCAATGCTTAATACTCAACACATGGTAAGAGTATTGCAGGCAATACTTCCACACTGACATGTTTGATTGAGCTTTTAGCAAAGTCAGTTGTTACTTATTGCAGAGTCATGGACAATAGAAGGGAAAGGGGGTTAGTGCCATCATGAAGAAAATATCTCATCTGCTATTGTGCACTGCTGGGGACATCATAGGCTTATAATGTTCTGTTTGATGGCTTTCCTCCCTGTATTATAACCATATACATTCTTTAGTGCAAATATTTCCCTACTTGAAAGAATTCCTTTATTTGTAGGTGAAAAGTTAATGAAGCTGTCTTTACTGAAGACTCTGGGACTTTCGTTAGAGCCTTCACACTTTTACCCAATGTGGCTCATGAAGAACGAGGTTTGCATACAATTTGACTATGATGGGAGTCAGACAGGGTCAGGGGACTGTAAGCACATACTTGTCACTCTTTTCTGATTGTCTTCCTAGGGACAGACTTTTCCTTCCTCCCACTTCAAAAGACTTAACTGTACACAAGTTGACTTTCTCCAACAGGCTATAGAGTTTGCAGAACAAAGCAACAAAGACTTAAGGCACAGTCCTTGAAAACTGAGCAGAATACTGTCTACAAATGAGATTTGATCAACAAAACTTTATTATTTAAAAGTTTATAAAACTTTATTATTTTATTATTTATTTGTTTTCCAAAATAAAATGTTTATGGGACAGAAAAATCTGCTGTTGATCTGGTACCCTTATATCACCATTTGGTTCATTTTGCTGAGTGAAGAAACAAGGAGATTCTGGCCTATATGATGTCATTATTTAATGATTTAATCAATTATCTTGCGCAGAAAATGGTCTTTTACCTATATAAATAGTTTGAACTTTAAATTGATGTTGAATTTTCTTTTTAAAGATATTATGAAATCTTTTAAGCCTAGAAAAAATTTTTGACAACAGTGTAAGGGAGAAAAAAAGCCAATGAATCAACTGCATACCTACAATTTTATTTGTCCCTTAAGAAATATAATTTCACTAAAGGATATGTGGTCTTTATGTTATGTTGAGAGGCAGATAGGAGATACCTAGATAGCTAGATCTCATTTTAACTGCTGAATACATATAAAAATTGGCTTATTATTCCTCTGTTAGATGGCTTGTACCAAATAAGCTATTTCCAGGTAATTATCCTGCTGCAATGTGATCTCTGTCCACATGGAGTCAGTAGTAGCCATTGTACAGGAAGAAAGAAGGTGCTGGCTGCCTAGAGCAAACCATTAAACAGCTCAGACTTGACCTTCAAATTAAAAGTCTGGAGAACAATGCATTTATTTGCAAGACTAGGATTTTTAGTTTAAAAAAAAGTACTTATGTGTTTAAAACAGAAATTACAGAATTGAACAGGAAGAAGAAGAAAATATCTGCTGGACAGTAGGGTCCCTTGGAAGGATGAAAGAGAAGAGGAGTTTGTCTTTCCATGGCAAGCTTGTCTTAATTACCTTTCAGCTTTTAAACTCTGGAGTACAATAATGAAAACCTTGAATTAAGCTCAGCTCCATGGGTTGTAGGGCAAATTAGCCAAGATTGGGAATGAGTGTTGACTTGTCTTGGGAAGGCACTATCTCAGAGATCTAAACTGAGAACTGGAACATTGGAGGTAGTGGAGGATGGGGAACAACTCATCTTGTTACTTCGTGATACTAGGTTGGCTACTGTGAGCTGTTTCTCCAACAATCTCTCCCCTCAGCCATGAGGAACACCCAAGACAAACTCCACTGGGAAACCTGCCTCTTAGTTCTTTAGCAGGAACAAGCAGAGGTCACATTTTTCTTCACAGCTATAAGAGAAGAAGAATTTAGCTTCAGGCTTTGTAACAGGTGGATATAGAAATGAAATGAGCCCAGATCAGAGGGTTGCGATGGTCAAACTCAAAGAATAGTTCTCAAAAAGAAATTAAGGGGAAAAAATCAGTAATTTTAAGCAAGAAAGTCACATGAACCAAGGGAAGTTCCTAGGATATATCAGGGTGACAGAAGTGGAAACTGGAATAAAGCAAGGCGATATCGGCAATAGTGTAGACATGAAATAAAAATGATAAAAAATTGGCAGTGATATGATAGAAAGGAATAACCAAGTGCACTATGCTTGAAGACTTGATCTTGGGCTGTGTACAGAAACACTTCCAATATGACTCTGAATTCTCGGAGTGAGCAACATGGTGATTGGTAACCCAAGCCAGAGAATGCAAAATATTACAAGGGATGTTTTGAGAAAAATATGAGATTTCATTCATTTTTTGTATGTTAAATTTCAAGAAATGATGAGACATATTAGTGGAAATGTCAAGTTGGCAGATTTAGATGACATGATTCCAAATGAAAAGATTCCAGATCCTGATAAAGAGCCCGTCATTCACTTCATGCTGTCCATACAATAGAGGTCACCAGCAAGTCATGGGGACTGGCAGGACCACTATGCAGACAAAAAGTGGATGATGTTAAACACAGTGCTTCATAAACACCTTTTCTCAATTGCAGCATTCATTTATGTAGGGCACAAGAATATATATTTTGATTGCTTACCAAAAATGCAAGTCTAAGCAGGTTTGGATGACCAAATTTGTTCTGAACAAATCATATTTGCATTGTTTTTCTTCTTGTACATATACACTTTTTTCTTTTATATTTTATTTCTACTTGAAGCTGAAGTCTTAGTGAAAGAGTAAGCAATTTTATTTATATAACTCATAAAGGATGTTACTCAAGAACACAAAATATAGCATCAAATATAGTAGTGAAATATTGGAGACATCTCTTACAAGTTAGTAACTAACATTACAAGGATGCTTGGAATTATCTTTAATATGTACTAACATGGATGATATGAGAAGACTGAGAGACAGGGAGAGAGAGAGAAAGAGAGAGACAGACTGATTCAAGGATTAGAATAAAAGAAGCAAAGTTGTCCTTGTTCACTAAGTGTGTGATGTACTCATATAAAATCCATAAAGTTTATCTGATGATAAATTTGTTTCTCACAGAATTATTTTATATGCAAACTAAGGCTAAAAAAACAAATTACAGGTATTTTTTGCCTGGTTTCTCATAGCCATTGCCCCCAAGAAGCTATGAATTAGCAGCTAGGGAGGGGTGGCTAGACTGACCTCTGAAGGGCTAAGCCAGTGTCCTCTGTACCCTGCATCCATCTCTATTATGTGTGCATAAAGATATATCACAGAAACCCAAACTAGGGCTTCCTAAAAATCTGTTCATGAAATACAAGGAGAAACTGAGAAGCTGCCACACGTCTGAGGATAGTAAGCACATATGGCATACAAGTGCAGCAGGATGTCGTTTACTGACCTTGGATCAGAAAAGGTGTGGACATTGGAAGAAAGAGTGAAGGAATCAGGCTTGTGGTTTCAGAAGTAGCAGTCTACCAAGTTAACATCTCAGTTTTGACAAATGCAGCATCATGGCACACGGTGTTCACACTCAGGGAAGCCGGATGAGCATATACTGCAAATTTTGCTACCTTTGCAACTTGTCTCTAAATTTAAAACTAATTCTAAACAAACTGCATAACAACTTAATTTCAATTTTACTCAATTTTCTGTTTCACATTTCATTAAAATTATACAATTTAATTAATTATATAAAACTGATATTCAGATTTAAAAGTTATATTGAATCAGCAAACACAGATTAAAATTAAATTATGTGAAATATGACTTTCCTGTCAACCTACATTCCCATAAGGTAGGAAATTATTATAAAATACACTAAATATGCTAAAATATTTTTGGTATTTGCATAAAAGTGAGAAAATCAAAAATAAGTTAACATTGTCTCATCTTTACTGATTGCCTCTTTCTCCTGTTTGTGAATGTATTTCAGATGTCTATGAAAGTTTTCATACAGGATTTTTTTTAGTGAGAAAAAATTCCAGTGTAAATTCACAAAACCAAGTCTCCAAGGACTTCTATTTGCATTTGTTGTAATTTCCTCAGTTAGGTTGTGTGTGTGTGTGTGCATGTGTGTGAGTGTGCACGTGTGTGCACACATGCATTGGGATTGTATGATGATTATGTGAGTAGACTTAGGAGGAAAATGATCTGGGGCTGTAGCTGCCTGTCAGCATCTGCAATGCACACAAGGTATAGCTGAACTTTGCATCGATTATTGTTTCTCATTTGATCAGTTTCTTGCACAATATTTCAAGTATCTGTCATGTCATCATATTTTCACAGTTTTTGTTATAATGAATTTCTTCTCATTGGTAAACTGTATATGCAGTAAAGTCACCGTGACAGCTTGATAAAGCCATTGGCCAGGTTCCACCACTGGAATTCCTGATTCTGCAGGCTTGGGGTGGAGCCTGAGACTCGTGTACGATTCAATGCTAGAGGCGCAAGCAGTTCACATACTTGTTTGTCTCCTGATTCTGCTTCCTGTATCAGAAGTCAGTGTTCACTACACAACATATGCATGTATCAAAACATAATTGTACAATGGTATGTTTTTATGTATTAGTTAAAAACAACTTTTTCTGAAAGGTGGGTGTTTCAAGCTTCTTTCTGTACCTAACATCTAATAAAGAAATAGCTTACAGGCTGAAACCAAAATGTGTTTAATATGATCCAGCCTTCAAATTGAAAATAGGTTAGCAAAGAAAGAGCTAATGTGTTTACACATTCACTTTGTGAGAGTCCTAGCCTGAGTTAATACCAGTTGACTGCACAGCTGTTTATCTCCAAAACAACTCTACAGTCTGTAAGTCAGTGTACAGAAGAGAACTGATAAAACAAAACAGGTTCATTGTGGACCTTGTCCTCTCTCCTCACCTGATGGACAAGGTGACACATTTGATAGCCAGCAATTTCAGCACATGCAGTTCTTCCCCAGTGATAAAAGGGCAGATGCAGGCTTTGGTCTGGAATAGCTTGACATAGGAAAGTGCCACGTAGAGCCATGTGTTTACATTCGCAAGCTGCAGGCTCATCTCTGCATGATTCTGTATCACATCCCCACTAGTTATTTGTTTTCTATCATGAGTTGTCCAGTAACATGAGCAAGGCTTGACAGACATCATCACGCAGTCATAGTTATGGTAAAGGTAATATTCTTAGGACCCCAACCTTTCACCAACTAGTATTTCATGACCCCAACATCATAGGTATCTATTTTCTCATGATTACTTATAAGACTAGGTGGAAAATAGCAAGACTATGTACAAATATCTTCATTTGATTAAATGACTGTTTATATGTGTCAATTCCCTTAAAAAGCATATGTAATTTTAAAAATTATTCAAAAATGATCATGAACTAATAGAAAGATGAAAAAATATTATTTCAGACATACACCAAGTATCTCCAGTAGCTTTCTACAATTTATTACTAATAATAGAAGTCAATGAATTTTAAATTTTATGTTCTGTTGTGGTGGTGGAAGTTGGGTTTTTTTCCCCAGAGAACTCTCTCTTTGTATATATTTAATATCAGTGTGGAACTTAAAATTAAAGTTTCTCATGGGTGAAATTTACTGAGGATATAGATCCACATTCTCTTCATAAGATGAAGGTTCTCTCCTTCTTATTTTGTATATAGGGAAAAAGGGTCAGAGATACAATCTCCAGTGATACAACTCAAATGTCCACAAATTATTGAACTCGGGTTCACTGTGATGGTACTCATTGTATAAATAAATAATGGAAAACTGGTTTCTGATAAGTTTTTTATTTTTTACCAAGTAACAAAAATACAGTGACTAACTTATAAGGAGAAAATTGAATTTAGTTTGTTTTCACACAAAGAATGAATTCTAGAAAGTAAAGGGGTGAGCTGTTCTTTTTATTTGTGTATTTGTTATTTTTAATTGACATGTAGGTTGCATTTCTCATGTAGGATATATTTTGGAGTGTACATACGCAGTGGAGCATACTATTACCACACATAGTTACCATTTTTGTGGTAAGAATAATAACATAACACCTTCTCAGCATTTTTCAAAAATATAAAATATCACTTTAAACTGTAGTCCTTATGTGTACAAAGGTCTCTTGAACCTATGGTCTTAACTGAAATTTTGTATTCATTGACAAACATTTCCCCAACCACCCAAGCACTAACAACCTCAGCCTCAGGCAGACATTAGTCTATTCTTTCTCTTTTTTCCTTTTTCTTTTTTGGTTGAACTCAAGACTACTGAAGTGCTCTGCCTCTCAGTGACTATAGCCTTGAATACATTCAAGTTACTCTGAGTGACACTCTCCCCATTCTACTCTGTTTCTAGGAAATTAACTGTTTTTGGATTCCATATGTAAGTGAGATCATGCAGAATATATCTCTGTGCCTGGCTTTTCTCACTTAATGTAACATCCTCCAGGTTCATCCATGTTAACTAAGACAATGGGCTTTCCTTCTTTTATTCTTTTATGTCATTATGTATATACACCATGCATTTTTTTACACATCCATTGATGGGCACCCGCTTAAGTCCATATCCTGGATAGTGTGAATAATGCTGCAATGAACACAGAGTGCAGGTATGTCTCTTTGACTTACTAATTTCCTTTGGGTATATACTCAGTAATGAGATTGCTGGATCATATGATAGTTTATTTTTATTTTAAAGAACCTCCATACTGTATTCTTTCCTCTTCTGGATAATAGTCATTCTAACAGGTGTCTGTTTTTGTTTAATGGTGCCTCATGGCTTCCTTAATTTTGGTGTTAATTTGCATCTCCTTGATAACTTAGTGATATTGAGCAATTTTTCATATTCCTATTGGCCATCTGTATGTCTTCATTTTTATGAAAGTGTGGGATTTGAATTCGGGGCCTATACCTTGAGCCACTTCACAGCCCCATACCCCTTTTTTTTCTTTTGTAGTAGGTATTTTTGAGATAGGTTCTCATGAACTGTTTGTGTGTGTTTGTCCAGGTTGGCTTCGAACTGCAAACCTCTTGATCTCTGCCTCCTGAGTAGCTGGGCTTACAGGTATGAGCCACCAGCGCCCAGACTGGGAAATGTCTAAGATCAGTTCCAAATAGATTGAAAATTTATATGTAAGATCCCAAACCATAAAACTAACTACTAGTAGCAAATATAGAGGAAAAGCTCCATGATATTGGTCTGAGGGTTGCTTTGGATCTGACCCCAAAGTACAGGCAACAGGAGCAAAAATGAACAAAGGAGATTACAACAAACTAAAAAGGTTTTGCACCAAGTGTGCTAGCACATGCTTATAATCTTACACCCAGGAGACTGAGGCAGGAGGACCATGAGTTCAAGGCCAGCTACATCAAAATTAGCTCATTAATTAAAATTAATTAATTAATTAATTAGCTAATTAATTAACTAAATATAGGAAATTTCTACACAACCAGAATAAAAAAATACCAGCCCACAGAATAGGAAAAAATTCTTGCAAATTGCCTATATGGCAAGAGATTAATATTCAAAATACATAAGGCACTCAACTCAATGGCAGGAAAAAATATAATTCAATTACATACCTTCAGCATTCTCCTCAGTCAACCTTATGATCTGTACTGCATTTAAATTTAAATCTTATTTAATGGTGCCTTATGGCTTCCTGCACTTCAAGTTCTGTCTGATATACAATTCGTTATTCTGACCTTTGCCTAAAAAGAATGATAACCTGAAAACTGTATGATTCTATAATTTTTCCTACTGTATATCACCTTAAATTGGTGTCACTAATAATTTACTAGTGTTTATTTGAAAACACACCAAATCTTAGGCTGATACTTGCTAAAATAGATTTAAAATATTGACGTAATATTAGTTTTGGTGCTAAAATATGTAACTTTTGAGCACTTACATTGCATTTTTAAAGTCCTTAGTTGACTTAAGAAATTGACACTGAAAATGGTGGTTAAAGGTGGATTTTGTTTGACGTTTTCCCTGTAATGTTACTCAAAAATCTGTTCTGGATTCATATTGTCCCTTCCCAAATTTTTTAGACTTTTCTGTCCTCATTCTTGAAACAAAAACTCAGTATATCATTCAGCTGATAGATATTGCCTGGGTTTGACTCTGTTAGTTTACATTTTTATGGAAAACAAAGAGAATAAGTTAGACCAAAAAATTTTTGCTTTCTCTATGAGTGCTTAATTTCCTAAGATTCCATAATATATGCTTTATTTAATAGAGCCACTGAGGATTATGCAATTATGGCATCATTTGCTCACTTGGTAGTTTCATCCACTGACTAAAAATGCTGTTTCTAGAACTTTCATTTGCTGGGTTTGTTCCTGGTGGTTGACCTTGTTAAACAAAGTGATGGCACTAAGGTAATTTGCCTCTGTTCCCAAGGCTTCCATCTGTGTGGGACAAATCAATCACAATTGGATCACTTAGCTTTTAATGCTTATCTGCCTTTTCTACTTGTTCAGAATGCCATACTATGTCTGCGTGAAATAGGGTGTAATGAGCAAGTGCTGCCTTGGAAGATGTAGATTAAATTCATTTAAATAAAATGTTAAGTACTTTTTCCTCCAAGCGGTCTTTCCAAAGAGAAAATGATGGAGAATAATTATAGATCTCAGGAAAAAATTAGTGTGAAAAGAAAGACAGAAGGTAATAAGACTCACTTCTTACTGATAGTGACTGGTATCAGCATCAAACTGCTCTTGATTGAGATTGGAGAGGTCTTTGCTAAAAAGAAGCCCAGGAAAAGAAAAAGGAAGGATAGAAGTAATTTAGGAAAATTAACATTTAATTATTTTCTTTCTTCATCTTTGTCCTCTCTACACATGAGTGTTTCCTACCTTTCTCTTGTTCTCACTTCTTATGCTGTTGGTTAAAACCCTAAGGTAATGTCTCTCAAGGCAGGAAAGCAGGTGAGCTGTCAAGAAAAGATGGAACAAGTCGCTAAAATGAGTTGAGTCACTAATGAGTGACAGAATGAGAATGACTGAGGAACGGCTTTCTTTCCAGGCTTCTTGTACTTCAAGCTCCATGTGTTCCCACTAACGAGCTCTTTCCCTGTGCTCCAGTCACAGAACTCCAGACTGAGAAAGCATACCTCCAGGTACAGTGGACAGATAGGCTAATTTGCTTTTGTCATATCTATAGGATATTTTTTTTCCAGAATCAATAAATATGATGCATATGTTTAAATGTAAATACAAACTCAATACAAGTTTTCTTACTTTCAAACATTCCCACTGGCAAACACAGTTAATAAAATCCTAATAGAAAATCCAGTCTACCTTTGTGGAAGGGCCAGGTACATAAGGGAGGAAAGACCTTGTTAGAAGACTGAAAATTACTTTCTGACCTTCAGAAACCATTGCAGCCAGTTGAAGTGAACAACAAATATTTGGAATCATTGGGGTACTGTAAAAGACCTAACAGATTCTTACCCACAGGCAAATTAGCAGTTCTGGCTTTAAAAATTGCTAGAATTCTATAAATAAATAAAATATTTATAAATAACATTTCAGAGAAAAGATACCTACTATATGCCTAAGCTGTCTGAGCTGATGCTTACATTTTCTCCAAAATAAATCTATTCTGCTGTCCTAATGCTCTACGACACTTCAGATAGTTAAATTACACTCACACTTGCACTTGAACAATAAGTTACAGATCCATTCACATAGTCGGGTCAATTGAAAAATGCCTAGGAGAGGAGCGTGTGGTGAGAGCTGACTTCTCTCCAAGTGGATTAAAAGGAGGATTTAAATGAGGGTCACAATTAAACTCTAGTGCCATTCATTATGCCAGAATTGAACAGCTTAACTTATTCAAAATACTTTACTGAAACATTTTTAAATACTTTTTTTAAACTTTCCTATAAAGCATAACTACTTTTTTTTCTTTTATTCATATATGCATACAAAGTTTGGGTCATTTCTCCCCCCTTCCCTAAAATACTTGATTGAAAAATTTAAAACACTTGATACTTTGAGTTTTGTGTTTATGACAGTAAGAGAAAGCATGTTGTATTGTGATAAGTTCTTTTTTCTTCTCCTTATATTCACAGAAGCAAATTCCAAAATATACTCAGGACTATAGGATACTTAGTGGTAAGAGATAGATCCTATTTTATCCAAATAAAGACATTGAACACTGCCGTTAAAGACATCATTGAACACAGTGGGAGAATTTGCACAGTGATCTTGAATTCACTTTTCAGTAAAAGTGACTTGCTTTAAAAATGTTTTATTATAATCTATACTTATTTTATTGCCTATGCAATTAGTTAGTAAGACTTCATAACTAATATCTTATAGTCAAAAAGATCATATTCTGGTTTATAGTTTACCTAAAATTTATAAATTTGAATGACTTTCATGAAGGATACAACAGGGAGAAGTTTAAGACAATATTCAGCCAGAGAAGTTTGGGGTGTATATGAAATTCTGAATAATTCACTAGTTATTTTGAACTCTTTTAAATTAAAATTAGTAATCTTTTAAACAATAACTATATTTCAGTGTGAGATCAGATTTTATACTGGATTTGTGCAATTCAAAAGCAAAAATTCAGAAGCGAAGGTGTTGCCTTTCTTGAAAACTTTTCTAGTTTTGCATTAAAATTACACATTATACTTTCACTTTACTTCACTGTCAAAAGAACTTTAGAGAATTTGTCTACTCAAACTTTTTTGTCTCCATGATTTCTTTTGGCCTGTTTGTGCATAACATCCTTTAATACTGGTAAGACACATAGATTTAGCAACTAAACATGTGGGTATTTAATATGCATGCCTGAAATCAGCCCAAATTCATGCAGTATGAAAACCACTAGACTTGTTTCCCTTCCTTCCCTTGTAATCACAGTAGGCTAGAAGAATAGAGTGAGCAATTCTCACATGGCAAGGAGTAGACTTCAAGACTACTTTTGCTCTTGACTGAATTCCCTTGTCCTGCAGGACTACGTGTATGTACATAGCCATGAGGACTCACATAGTGCCCTGAAAAAATAAACAGCCCCCTAAATCCTGCCCCTTATAAACACACAGCTAGCTTAAAAACAGATCTGAGGATCAGCTCTTGACCAGGTGAATTCTCTCAGAGACCTCATCAGAGATTCTTGAAAAGCACACAGTAGGTTGAAACCAGAGACTTCCATGCCAGAATGCATGTGGTCATAAGTAGACTATGGTGTAATACCATACATCTATGCATGTTGCAGATCTGTGTGTTCTGCAGCTCCAAAAGTGTTTCCTTTCTAGAATGATTTTAATGCATTCCTCCCCTGTGCTGTGATTGGGTCTAGCTGCAGGGCTCTTTATAGATATAAAGGACCTCTTTGTTATCTTTCCACTTCTTTGTCCTCACAAACTTCTCACTTCTTTGTCCTCAACACTCATCTCTCTTCTCACATGGATTCTCATGTTACTTCCTCAAGTTTATCAGAAGCATCACTTTTTCAGGAACAAAATTAATTGGCACCTGTGTTTTGCTTCATTTGCAAAATCTACTTTTCTTCTGTAATATTCATTGTACTCATTGTAACAATAATTGATACAATTCCATTCATCAAATAGCATGTTGCAATTACAACTTATTATTTCTGGTACACATTAAAGTGAATTTATAGTTAAGAAAGCTTTCTTCTGGGACTAACTGCAGTTGCCCCATGTCTCAGTGTTATTGCAGTAGACAGGGAAGCAAAGACAAGGAGAGGAAGAGTTTCACTGGGGAAGTTAATGACACAGGACTAAGAACTCCTAGTTATGAGAAAGACATTGATGTCATGTAGTTTCAAAGGCAAAAGTCATTATTCTCTTAATCAAAGTGAAATGGTGAAAACAGCTATGCACACATTTGTTTGTTCTTTTTGTTTCTAGGAGTATTTTTATTTTTAACATGAATGATGTTATTCATTAGATTATAGCAATGCTTAGTGCATTCAAAGTCATTTTATTCAAGTGCAAACAAAGAATAAAACTGAGTAATAGAGAAAGTGAGTGAGGGGTCTGTGTGGGGTTGATGCGGAGCAGGAATGAGCTTGCTCTCTTTGGTCATTTCCTCTGAGTCTATAAGAACTTTCTCTCACATCCCAGGCTCTCCTCCATGCATCATGTGATAACCCAGCCTCTCACACCTCACCGTCTTTTTCTACAGTCTTCAAACTCCTGAGAGTATCTGCAGGTTTTATTCTTATGAGCTTCCCCATCACTGGTATCATGCTTGGCACATGAGAGACTAAAAATGCATAAATATAGGAAACAAGTTATCTTTACAATGCGGATAAATAATAAAACAGGTAGCGTTCCAAAGGTCAGAGCTTGCATGAGAACTGAGTCTGTATCTATTTAAAGAGAGACAAAGAGTGAAGGATTTTTCTGCAGTCAGCTCTGCTGAAAATTAAATAAAAATAAAACCTCACAAAGCACATCTAAGGACACACAGCACAAACAAAACAGATTCATTCTGCCACCCAGGAAGTTTTCTTTAGAGAGTGATATTTTGTCCTTTGGGACTTCTGTCAACATGAGACTTTTAAATGTATCCTTACAGCCAGTTTATTACTTGAAATATAATTTTAAATAAAATCCTTCTGTTTTAGTACTTTGTCAACTTCATCAGGAAGAATCATCCCTGTCACCATGATGATTTTGCTTAATGGGAGGCAGTAAACAAACTTTAAAGTTTACCTATAGAGAGAAATTCTGATAAATACCAAGAGGAAACACCAAGGATGGACTGATAGAAAATGTTTGGGGCGCTCACACAGGAAAGACAAGAAAAGAACTGAGAAAGTAAAGATATATCCCAGGGCTGAAAGAACAAGATTTACAAATGCAGTAGTAAGACAATTCTAGGCAGAAAGTAAAGTTTTAAAAAACTGAAATGGATCTAAAATTGTAGAGAAGATCAGGGAACTAGTGTTCTGGGTTGTTTTGGTTTTTGGCAGTACTGGGGTTTGAATTCAGGGCTTCACAATAGCTCTGACACTTAAGCAGCATCTTCAGTCCTTTTTGTTTTACTTCATTTTTCATATAGGACCTTTTGCTTTTGCTCTTGCTTACCTCAGACTGAGATCCTCCTACCTCTGCTTTCTGAGTAGCTGGGGTTACAGGCATGTATTTACCATGCCTAGCTACTGTGTTTTTTTTTAAAGAAAGGAAAGAGGATGCTTATATGAGCTGAGATAAGGAATTTAAGGTCAGACTGTGCAGGGTTTTATAGGCAGTGATAAGGTCTACTTTCATTCTACCTACATTACAAAGCACATTAGTGATTGCCAGAGATAGATGCCCTGTATACTGGGTATATTAACTAGGGAGATCCAGTGCACAGAGCATGATGACTGTCATTAGTCATGTATGCTCACTTAAAGTTTGCTGAGTGAGATCTCAGGTGTTGTCACCACACATCACATATCCACTACTGGAGGTGGGGGGTATGTCTGTATCAGAACATCATTTTGTATACCTTAAACATAAAACAAGTTTATTCCTCAGTTATACCTCAATAAGACTCTGCAAAATTAAAAGAAAGTAAAAGCAACATGAGAGAATGCTAATAAAATTGTTTTAGCTACTGGGTAAAGGATATGTTGAAAGAGGCAATAGAAAAATCAGAAGACCAAAATAAATCTATTAAGTTGTTCCATAGAGGAGGAGTGAGGTTTCTCAGAATAAACATAGTGGAAGTGGAATTAGAGTAAAGTAGGCAAGTCAGTATCATATAAGTACTGCAAACCAATTGTGCCACTGGAGATGTGGCACGTCAGTATCAATAGTGAAAGATAACATTCAAGATGATTGTCCCTTAACTAACTACATGCCTATCAAGTACTAAAAGAGGAAAAATAAAAGAGCAAGAGAACTGGGTAGGAAACCCAGAAGTTCATTTTGAACACAGTAAGATGGAGATATTTGTCCTGTTGTAAATGGGAAGTGGGTAACTGGTACAGTCTGACATTTAAGAGATGATATTGATCTTGTGATATAAATTTAGATGACATAAATCCAAATTACTTAAAAATATCAGATCAAAATAATAATAAATGAGATTAATAATTCATGATACAAATTTAGGAGATGGCAAATTTGGGAGGTGTCACATAATGGCAATATTGAAAGGAAAGGGTATAATAACATGATCACCCAGAGGATATGTGTGGAGGAAAAAGAGAAGAGAAACTGGAGCCAACCTTGGGGTCACTCCAATATTTAGACAGCAGATGAAGAGAAATATCCTACAAATGTAAAGGAGCTTTTGAGAGATAGGAAGAGAAGCATGATAATGTACTTAACGCAAGTGAGAACTAGGGTAAGTTAAGTCACATTCTTGTCAAAAACGTAAGATCAAAAGTGATCCGATGAAGTCAGAGGCTTTGATTAGAGTAGGTTCCAAGAAATGACTTTAGAATGTGTTAATGGGGGAAATAAAACAGACACACACGTGCTTAGGGTGTTTTAATCTTTTCTGGAAGGGAAAGGTGTTTTCTTCCATGTCTGATATGAAAGACACTGGAGTGGGTTTTGTGCTAACAGGAATAATCCAGTAAAGGCAGAAATCCAATTATATGGGAAGGAATCAGTGGCAAAACAGGGGGTGAAATGTTCTTAGGACAGCCACAAGAGAGTTGTTTCTTGAGTGGCCATTCCCAGGTGGACGCCCATCTTGTTTCTTTGAAAAGGTAATAAGCAGCAAATTTACAGAGAGGAAACTGAAGTTTTGGGAAAATGAAGAATGTCTCCTCCAAAGGCTTCATGGTCTTGAAGGTTTGAGGGACAAGTGAAAATGTAACAGGCATCATGGGGAGAGACACAAGATGACCAGAGGAGCAACTCTTTATGTTTTACAACTGGAAGACTCCCAAGCCACCTGAAGGTAAGACATTCCACTTACAAGGACTTTGTGTCCGGGTTATACTCCAAACAAGTTCCAGTGGGGATATCGCTCAGTGGTAGAGCATCTTCTCAGCATGTGAGAGGTCCTGGGTTCAGTCCCCAGTACTGCAAGAAGAGATGGAGAGAGAGAAAGAGGGACAGAGCGAGAAAGAGGGAAAAAGAGAGAGAAAGAAGGAGGGAGGGAGAAAGAGAGAGAAAGTTTATCAATTACATGTGGAATTTGGAAAAGTCAATCTTATAGAAGTTGATGGTTTACCAGAGCCAGGGGAGGTATGCAGAAGGAAGAAAAGGCGAGATTGGTCAGTGAGTACCAAGTTACAGTTAGATAGGAACAGGAAGGTCTAGGGTATTATTGCACAGTAGAGTGACCAAGAAATGACAATGTACTGTACATCTCAAAAGCTAAAAGAAAGGATGATTTTGAGTGTTTTTACCATAAAAGATGAATGTTTGAGGAGATAAGTATGTTTAATCTTCCTTAAAAATGTATATATGTATTGACATATCACAGTGCCCCATTAGTATGTGCAATTTTTATATGCTTATAGGAGTTTAAAATAAACTGTATTTTATTTATTTTTAAATTTCTTTTATTCATATGTGCATACAATGTTTTGGTCATTTCTCCCCACTTCCCCCCACCCCATCCCTTCCCCCCCATCCCTCTCCCCCTCCCCACTCCCTCGCTTCAGGCAGAAACTGTTTTGCCCTTATCTCTAATTTTGTTGAAGAGAGACTATAAGCATTAATAAGGAGGACCAAGGGTTTTGCTAGTTGAGATAAGGATAACAATACAGGGAGATTCCTCACATTGCTATCCTGTACATATGTGTTACATTCTAAGTTGATTCTCTTTGAATTAACCTTTTCTCTATTTCCTAGTCCCCTTCTCCTATTGGCTTCCGTCACTTTAAGATTCTGCATTAGTTCCTTTGCATTGAGGACATCAAATGCTACCTTGTTTTTTTGGGTGTCTTACCTACCCTCATATCTCCCTTGTGTCCTCTCGCCTTATCATGTGACCAAAGTCCAAGCCCCTTGCTGTGTTTACCCTTGAACTAAGGCCCACATATGAAGGAGAACATACGATTTTTGGTCTTCTGGGCCTGACTAACCTCACACAGGATTATGTTCTCCAGTTCCATCCATTTACTTGAGAATGCTAAGATTTCATTCTTCTTCATGGCTGAGTAGAATTCCATTGTGTATAAATATCACATTTTCATAATCCATTCGTCAGTGGTGGGGCATCTTGGCTGTTTCCATAACTTGGCTATTGTGAATAGTGCTGCAACAAACATGGGTGTGCAAGTGTCTCTGGAGTAACCTGTGTCACATTCCTTTGGGTATATCCCTAGGAGTGGGATTGCTGGATCATATGGCAGATCTATGTTTAGATTTTTAAGTAGCCTCCAAATTTTTTTCCAGAGTGGTTGCACTAGTTTGCATTCCCACTAGCAGTGTATAAAGGTGCCATTTCCACCACATCCTCGCCAACACCTGTTGTTGGTGGTGTTTCTAACAGAGGTGAGGTGAAATCTTAGTGTGGTTTTGATTTGCATTTCCTTTATGATTAGAGATGATGAGCATTTTTTCATGTGTTTTTTGGCCATTTGAATTTCTTCTTTTGAGGAAGTTCTGTTTACTTCAATCACCCATTGCTTTATTGGTTCATTAATTTTGGGAGAGTTTAGTTTTTTGAGTTCTCTCTATATTATGGTTATCAGTCCTTTGTCTGATGTGTAGCTGGCAAATATTTTCTCCCACTCTGGGTGGTCTCTTCATTTTAAAGTCCTTGCCTATACCTACTATTTCCAGAGTATTTCCTACTTTTTCCTGTACCAACTTTAGAGTTTGGGGTCTGATATTAAGGTCCTTGATCCATTTTGAGTTAACACAAGTACAGGGTGATAAACATGGATCTAGTTTCGGTTTTTTGCAGACTGCTAACCAGTTTTCCCAACAGTTTTTGTTGAAGAGGCTGTCTTTTCTTCATCATATATTTTTAGTGCCTTTCTCAAAAATAAGTTGGTTATAGTTGTGTGGCTTCGTATCTGGGTCCTCTATTCTCTTCCACTGGTCTTCATGTCTGTTTTTGTGCCAGTACCATTCTGTTTTTTATTGCTATTGCTTTGTAATATAGTTTGAAGTTGGGTATTGTGATACCTCCAGCATTGTTCTTTTTTCTAAGTATTGCCTTGGCTATTGGTGGTCTCTTGTATTTCCAAATGTATTCTAGGTTAGATTTTTCAATCTCTTTGATGAATGTCATTGGGATTTTGATGAGAATTGCATTAAATATATAGATTGCTTTTGGTAGTATAGCCATTTTTGCTATTTTGATTCTGCCAATCCATGAGCATGGGAGAGCTCTCTACCTTTTATAGTCTTCCTCAATCTCTTTCTAAAGGGGTTTATAATTTTGCTTGTGGAGGTCATTCACATCCTTTGTTAAGTTTACTCCTAGGTATTTGATTTTTTTGAGGCTATTGTAAATGGAATTGTTTTCATATATTCTTTCTCACTTTGTTCATTATTAGTGTATAGAAAAGCTAATTATTTTTCTATATTGATTTTATATCCTGCTACCTTGCTATAGCTGTTGAAGGTATCTAGGAGTTTTTGTGTAGTTTTTTGAGTCTTTAAGGTATAGGATCATATTGTCTGCAAATAAGGATAGTTTGACAGTTTCTTTAACTATTTGTATTCCTTTTATTCCTTCTTCTTGCGTAATTGCTCTGGCTAGGAATTCTAGTACTATGTTGAATAGGAGTGGGGATAGTGGGCATCCTTGTCTCATTCCTGATTTTAGAGGGAATGGTTTCAGTTTTTCACCATTAAATATAATGTTGGCTGTAGGTTTGTCATATGTAGCGCTTATAATGTTGAGGTACTTTATTTCTATTTCTCGTTTTCTTAGAGCTTTTATGATAAAATGGTGTTGGATCTTATTGAAGGCTTTTTCTGCATCTATTGAGATGATCAAGTGGTTTTTATCTTTGCTTCTGTTAATGTGCTGTATTACATTTATAGATTTGTGTATGTTGAACCACCCCAGAATCCCTGGGTTGAAGGCAACTTGGTCGTGGTGAATGATATTTTGGATGTGTTGTTGAATTAGGTTTGCCTTTATTTTATTGAGTATTTTTGCATCAATGTTCATTAAGGAGATTGGTCTACAGTTCTCCTTTTTTGGAGGTGTCTTTGCCTGGTTTTGGATGAGTATAATACTGGCTTCATAAAATATGTCAGGCAGTTTTCCTTCCCTTTCTATTTTGTGGAATAGTTTAAGGAGCATTGGTATTAATTCTTCTTTAAATGTCTGATAGAATTCAGCAGAGAATCCATCAGGTCCTGGACTTTTCTTTTTTGGGAGACTCTTTAGTGCTGCTTCAATTTCATTTTGTGTTATAGATCTATGCAGGTGATTAATGTCTATTAGTTCATTTTTGGATGATCGTAAGTATCTAGAAATCTGTCCATTTCTTCAAAGTTTTCAAATTTATTAGAATATAGATTCTGAAAGTAGTTTCTGATGATTTCTTGGACTTCCATGGTGTTTGTTGTAATCTTCCTTTTGCATTCCTGATTTTACTAATTTGGTTTTTTTCTTTCCTCATTTTAGTCAGGTTTGCCAGGGGTCTGTGAATCTTGTTTATTTTTTCTTTTTTTTTTTTTCATTTTTCTTTTATTATTCATATGTGCATACAAGGCTTGGTTCATTTCTCCCCCCTGCCCCCACCCCCTCCCTTACCACCCACTCCACCCCCTCCCGCTCCCCCCCCTCAATACCCAGCAGAAACTATTTTGCCCTTATCTCTAATTTTGTTGTAGAGAGAGGATAAGCAATAATAGGAAGGAACAAGGGGTTTTGCTGGTTGAGATAAGGATAGCTAAACCAACTTTTTGTTCCATTAATTCTTTGTATTTTTTTTTGTTTCTATTTCATTGATTTCAGCTATTATTTTTTGTTATTTTTTTCTCCTTCTGTTTGTTTTGGGATTTGCTTGTTCTTGTTTTTCTACGTGTTTGAGATGTAACATTAGGTCATTGATTTGAGATCTTTCTGTCTTTTTAATATATGCACTCATGGCTTTACACTTTCGTCTCAGGACTCCCTTTGCTGTGTCCCATAGGTTCTGGTAGGTTGTGTTTTCATTTTTATTAACTTCCAGGAAACTTTTAATTTCCTCTTTTATTTCATTGATGACCCATTGATCATTGAGCAATGTATAGTTCATTTTCCAGCTGTTTGCATGTTTTTTGTTGTTATTTTTGAGTTCTAGTTTTAATGCATTGTGATCAGATAGAATGCATGGTATTATTTCCATTTTCTTATATTTGCTGAGGCTTGCTTTGTGCCTAAGATATGATCAATTTTGGAGAAGGTTCCATGGGCTGCTGAGAAGAATGTATGTTGTGCAGAATTTGGATGAAATATTTTGTAGACCTCTGCTAGGTTCCTTTGCTCTATGGTATGATTTAGATCAAGGATTTCTTTATTGATTTTTTTGTTTGGATAGCCTATCTATTGATGATGGGGGCTATTAAAGTCTTTCACTACCATTGTGTTGGAGTTTATATATGTTTTTAGGTCCTTCAGAGTATGTTTGATGAAATTGGGTGCATTGATTTTGGGTGCATATAGGTTGATAATTGTTATTTCCTTTTGGTGTATTTCCCCTTTTATTAGTATGGAATGTCCTTCTTTATCTCATTTGATCAATGTAGGTTTGAAGTCTACTTTGTCTGTGATAAGTATTGGTAGTCCTGTCTGTTTTGGGGGGGTGCCACTGGCTTGGTAAATCTTCTTCCAAACTTTCATCCTAAGCCTATGCTTGTTTCTGTCAATGAGATGGGTCTCCTGTAAGCAACAAATTGTTGGATCTTCCTTTTTAATCCAGTTTGTCAAGTGGTGCCTTTTGATGGGGGAATTAAGTCCATTATCATTGTTTTAGTATTGATAGGTATGTGGTGATTCTTGTCATTTAGTTGTCTTAGTTGTTTGAGGATTTGATTTTGTGTAGCTAAATCGATGTTACTCTCTACTTTCTTGCCTTTTCTTCTCCTGTGATTTGGTACTGCATGCCCTTTTGTGGTTATGTTGGGTTTCACTTTCTGTATGCAGAATCCCTTGAAGAATCTTTTGTAGTGGTGGCTTTGTGGTCATATATTGTTTTAGTTTCTGCTTATCATGGAAGACTTTTATTGCTCCATCTATTTGGAATGATAGTTTTGCTGGGTAGAGTATCCTAGGGTTGAAATTACTTTCATTCTGTGCCTGGAAGACCTCACCCAAGCTCTTCTTGCTTTTAATGTTTCTGTTGAGAAGTCTGCTGTGATTTTGATGGGTTTACCTTTGTATGTTATTTGTTTTTTCTCTCTTACAGCCTTCAGTATTCTTTCTCTAGTCTCTGTACTTGTTTTAATGATAATATGTCTTGGGGTAGTTCTATTTTGGTCAGGTCTGTTTGGTGTTCTGGATGCCTCCTATACCTCTATGGGAATATCTTTCTCTAGATTTGGGAAATTTTCTGTTATTATTTTTTTGAATATATTATGAATTCCTTTTGTTTGCACCTGTTCTCCTTCTTCAATGCCCATGATTCTCAGGTTTGATCTTTTGATGGAGTCGTTGAATTCTTTCATATTCATTTCACAGGTCTTGAGTTGTCTAAGTAGTTGTTCTTCAGTTTTTCCTCTAATTACCATTTCATGTTTGAATTCTGAGATTCAGTCTTCTCCTTGTTCTAGTCTGCTGGAGTGTCCTTCCATTTTGTTTTGCATATCTGTTTCATTCTTTTTTGTGAGGTTTTCCATATCATGAGTCACTTCCTTTTTAATATTGTCTATTTTTGTCCTGAGTTCATTTATCTCTCTATTTATGGTGTTCTTTGTTTCACTTTGGTGGTTACACAGTGCTTTTATAGTTTCTTTTATTTGTTCTTGTGCTTTCTCATATTCCGTATTTTTGTTGTCTTTAATTTCTTGAGTGTCTCCTATACATTTTGGTTGACCATATGCAGTATAATCTCTATGAAATTCTCATTGATTATTTGCAGGATTTCTTCTTTCAGGTTGTTTTTGTGGGATACAGTGGGTTCTTTGGCATAGTTTATTTTTGTTTGTTGGAGTCTGGATCTGGGCATCTGTTTTCTTCATTTCCCTTTGGTCCTGTACTAATTTATTATTGGGGGGAAAATGGTTTCCATCTTTTTTCTGTCTTCCCATCATTCCACTTGGTGCTGTTACTGTCCCTGTACTGTGTGTAATTTAGTATAATTTAGATTGTAATAGTAAAAGTGATGATATCTAGAATGGAAGGGTAAGAGGAGAAAGAAAGCAAAGAAGGTAAAGAATAAAATTAAAAAAAAAAAACAAAACAGAGCCAAAGAAACAAACAGGGAGAGATAGTGTACTAACCAACAGTGAGCTAAACTGGCATTAGAGAAACAGAGAAAGAAGAAAAAAAGAGAGGAAAAAGAAAGAAAGAAAAAAAATACCAGGTTCAAATGCAATAAAGTTTCAGTCTTAATAGTTCTGGTGTTGCTCCTTCAGCATCCAGTCCTGGTGTTGGTATTTAATCAGTAGCATGTGGTTGTCTCTCCAGGTGGTTGGGTCAGGAGACAGCTTTGTCAACCTCTATCTGCTCTGTTTCAGGCTGCGGCTCAACTGCCACCTACTGTCAGCTGGCTGCTGCTGTAGGCTTTATTTTTTGCAGTTCGCTGGGGTGAACTGTCCCACTCACCTAGTCCAGCAGGCTTTGTTTATTTAGAGTTCTCCTGGACACCGGCTGCTTCTCTTTTCTCCAGTGTAGAGTCCTACCAGCCTGTTACAGTTGCAGGCTTTGTTTATTTAGAGTTTGCATGGGGAAGTGCCCTTCCCCCACTCTCTGGCAGAGTGTGCTGCACATCAGCCACTGTTACAAGCTTTCCCCACTCCTAGCTCACTGTGGGAGGGGGCTTCCAATCCAGCCTTCTCTGGCAGGCTTGTTTATTTTCAGTTTGGTAGGAAAGTGCCCCTCCCCCTTTCTCTGGAGCTCAGAGCACCCCACCCTCTTTGCTACATGTCCTTTTCAGTTGCTTATTATTTAGTTTTTTGTTTGTTTGTGAGGTGGGGGTCAGTCTTTCCAGGGGGCTATGCCGGTTTATCCCAGGGTGGCTGTGGGAGTACCGCATGCCGCTTATTTGCTCACCTGTTGGTCTGTGTCTCCCAAGCAGGTTAGGAGCTGGCATCTGGTAGTGCAGGAGGTCTCCTGGTTTCTCTGTATATCATGGCATGGGAAAGCTATGTGCGGGCTGGGGGTTCAGAGGTGTCGGAGTTTTGCCTCTTCTTGGTGGTTTTTCCTGCCAGGTGTGTCTTCAGCAACTCAGCAAGATTTTTACTTTAAGAAGCACATGCTATTGGCTTCCTCCTTGTAGTCTCCATCTTGGAACTCTCCTCTAAATTATATTTTTAAAAACAGACCAAATTTGCCTTCTGTTCTTAGATATGCTCTGTAATAGAATTGAGATGGTGAAGATGGGAATGACTTCCAGGGAAAGAAACTTTATTAAAAATGTGTTTGCTGTCATAAAATCTCCTAGAATAAACACTTTTTTAATGATTACATGACCAGGAGGCATTTTCCTTCTTGTAGATTCCTCCTCTGTTGCAGGGTTTCTGTCAGAAGTGTAATAGAAATCACACAGAAGAACCTATCCTTTCACAGTTCCTAACAGTCACCAGGACACATAGAATAAACTTGCAGTGAGTTTCTTCTTACTCATTCCACCACACAGACTTCTGGAACCATCTCCAGAGAGTCTGGTTTCATGTCTGGAGTTGCCAGCAATTTTAACTTGTTTTCCAAGTGATTTTGTGGTATGGACTGCAGTTTGGGAAATACTGTAGGAAAAAAACAAAATCTGGGTGAGCCTATATGATAATGAGATGACCTTAATATTTTATTTGTGCATGTCAGTCATTTTTAAGTACAGGGATCATAATAACAGGAAAATGAGCATCACATGGCAGAATAATATGTATATGATCCTTACATATAACTGAGACATGTGAATATTGCATTCTGATAAACTAGTCATCTCTTCTTATTATTCTTTATTTTGATAATACTGCAGAAATCTAAGCTTGGAGAAAATGAATTTGCATCAATTTTGAGTTAAGAACTCCTACTTTTAGACAAAACAATGTCAAAATTCATTAGAATCACTATTAAATCTATGTGATTCATATTAAATTAATATTGAGCAAGATAAATCATAAAAGAGGAATTTTATTAAAAGGTACATCATAAGCCTTTCAAGAATATATGAAACATAATTCTCTACTTTTGGTGTAATCACTTTACAAGCATTGATTTTTATTCATTTACTTATTTTTGGCAGTACTGTAGTTTGAACTCGGGGCCTTGTGCTTGCTAGGCGATGGGTCCATTTCTTGAACTACAGTGCCAGCCCTTTTTGTGTTGTGTTAGTTTTCTGGTACAATCTGGTGTTTCTGCCCTGGGCATCCCCTGTGTAGTTGGAATTACAAGTTTGATCACCATGCCCAGTTTTTCCATTGACACAGGATCTTGTTAAGGTTTTGCCTGGGTTGGTCTTGAATTGTGGTCCTCCCAACCTCTACCTCTTGAGTAGTTAGGATTATAAGAGTGAGCCACCATCAGTCCCCCAGTCTTGCCTAAGCGTGGTTTCTTTTTTTCCCCCCTTTTTAAAATTACTATTCTTTATTAGTTGTACAGAGAGTATTCATGGTGACATTTCCATATACACATCAAATTGTAAATTAGTTAGGTTAGCCCCCACCATCTCTCTCCCTCATCCCCAAACCCTCTGCATAAAATGATTACAAATGTTTCATTATTCTACTTAATACAAGTATATAAAGTGTGTCAACCATATTCATCCTCCTGTATTCCCTCCAGTCACCTTTCCCCTCCCAGGTGTCCTCCTTCTTACAGGAACCATTCTAAGCATGATTCCTTTCTCTTTTTACTTATTTATTTATTTATTTTGTGGTATTGGGACTTGAACTCAGGGCCTTCACCTTGAGCCACTCCACCAACCTTATTTTTGTGAAGGGTTTGTTGAAATAGTGTCTCATGAACTATTTGCCTGGGTTGTCTTTGAACTGCAATCCTCCTGATTTCTGCCTCCTGAGTAGTTGGGATTACAGGTGTGAGCCACTGGTGCCCAGCCAAGCATGATTTCTTAAAGTGATACTTCTTCCTCTCTCTCTGGCAGTTATTCTAATCTGCCTCTCCTGACCATGAGGCCCTTTTCATTGCTGCTACTTCCTGCACCTTTATCTTCTGTCTCCTACTTCCATAAATGTCTTTGTAGGGTTATGGCACAGAATTTTGAAACCTAAAGTGTGGAGATACAGTCACCAAAAGGCTGGTCTCTGTCTCAGCAGGAACACTTGCATATTCCTGGGATATGAAAAAAACCCTTTCCAGTGAGTATGTTGTTCATTATCTTTGCATGGAAGGAAAGATGAATGCAAATCAGAAATAAATGTGTGATATATATGTATAGAAATACCATAATGAAACCCCTTTGTATGTGTGATTAATATATGGTAATAGAAATAAAGGAACAGCTTGAATAAGAAAAGGAATCAAATTAATAAAATCACACTTGAAACTTTTTGCTTTTATTTTCAACTGCATAACAAGTCTTAAACATGAAAGCATTTCTGTGTTGCTTTAATGCATCTGATCAGTTAGTCAGTATGACAGACTCTGCTAGCTACATACCTACTAGTCTTTCATCTCTTTTATCAGACTTGCCCTGACATTGTTCAGGGAGGTCCGACAGCAGCTAAAGTTTCCAGGTGGCAGAATGTAGGCAAAAGATGTATAAAGAAGTGTGTTGGACATCTAAAGTTTAGGATTCAGGGGTAGAAGGAAGGAGCCCAGGACATCATGGTGATGCTACATCCACCTTGGACTTCCCATCCCCAGACCTCTTGTTATGTGAGAGAAACACATAGGTATTTGGTCAGGCCTCCAGACCATATTCTGTCACATGCATCCACAAGGCCTAATTATTAGATTCAGTAAAATTCCATTTTTTATGAAAGCTCAGAGAATGAAGTATTATCTGAATTTTGGTCATCTAAAAATAACAAGAAAATAAACTTCCAAATGCATTCAGCAACTGGGTAACAGAGCTATGGCATTCTGGTCTTTGATCCTATTCTGTGCAATCATGTAATCATTCTCACGTTGCTCTGCTGTGATCCCTTCCTCTACCTGGAAAATACCCTTTTATTCTTCTTTCCCAACCCTAACCTGCATGCCCTCCTCTTCCCATCACTGCACATCTCCTCAAGGGACTGACTATGTTATCTGCTTCCAGCTGTTCACCTCCATATCACCTATTTTCCCCTCCATTACTCAGTGAAGGAAGGAATAATGTTTTCCCATGCCCCTGAGCAACCAGCTAAGATGCACAATTTGCAAAAGACAGTGAGAGTAGCAAAGTGTGTCAGGGAAATCCAGTTTCATCTTAATGGTGATGATTGAATCATTGAATGATTACTATGTATTCATGATGATAATTACATTTATTGAAAGCTTTCATACCTCAGGTATTATACATAAATTAATTCCTTTAATCCTCCAAATTTATTAATTCAATATTATTTTAATCCCACTTGATAGATGCAGATATTAAGGCAATCTAATTTTTAAAAATCCACATTCTTATTAATAGAAATAACTCCCCTCCTACTTCTATTGCGAAAGCATTCTACTTCCCCTTGGCTTGGGTAAAAGGAACTACATGTAGTCTTGGGTGTCTACTCTCCTCAGATATCCTCCCATACTTCATTCAATCTGACTGACCCCCATCTTCTTATTCAAAATGTCTCCATCTCCTATATTCTCCAACCCAGGCAGATATTGGGTCACCAAAAAATATTTTGTGGCCCTTTTTACTTATATGAATGGTGTCCTCATTTGAGCTTTTCCCATCATTGGCCAGAATAATTTTAAAATTCTAACATAAGCTTCAGACTCCATTTTCTCTGCTTTGGCAATCAGCATATCTTATGACTGAAGGGTCTTTCTTATTTGTGGTGGAGGCCTCCAGGTCTTCCAGCCCAAGAGTTCTTAACATCCTGAGTGCCTCCTTAGTACCTCATCAAGAATTTGCTAAGTATACACTTGAACATCACCCATCTCTCAGGAAGGTGCTCTAATTTATTAAGATATATTTGCCTGAATTAAAGTCTATTTTCTGAGTGATTACTTCCTAATTCTACCATGGAAAAATCTAATTCTTCTTCCATATCATAGATCCTAGAATAATTTAAAGCAGCTGTCACATCTAACACCTCCAAGACTCTTTTCATCTAGACTGCATCATGCAGTCATTCCTCACCTGGCTTTCAACTGACATTGAAGGCTTTGGTTAAATGTGGCACAGTCATTGTCAGTGCCTTGCTTTCCATTCTCTAAACTGTCCATCTTTTGAACCCCTCCCATCTGTTGGTGACATGGATTAATAGGACCATTGCAGGGTGGTCTGTTTGGCTAGTGTGGAGAACAGACAAACTATCTCCTCCTTTCCTGAAGTCCCTGCTTCTATGGACTTACCACTCTGAACACACCCAATCTTGTCTGAAGTCCCTGCTTCTCATAGAATCCTGATATTCTGTGAACCTGCTGACACCTAGTCATCAATGAAAGAGAACTGGACATACAAATTTTGTATCCATGGGACTCATAACTTGAGAACTCAGACTGTTTTCCATATTCTGTTGGTTGTTATTGCTGTTGTTTTTGGTGGTGGTGGTGGTGATGGTGTGTATGTTTGTGTCTTCTGGAAAGACTCATAATCTTTGGTTGTGATGATTCAGCCTATTTGCTGCTGCTGCCCAGCTGTGAGATCCCCTGGTTGTGGTGTCTCCTCTATCCCTTGTTTTTTGTCAATGTTCTTTATTAAGATGGAAGAATTTGAGCAAAACATTTTTCTATTGGAGTAATTATGATAACTCACATTTTTGTAGTGTGTACAAAACACTTGTAACCTATGTCATTCGCAGGTTTGTCTTTTACACTTTGTCCTTTTGGCAAAGTACAAAATGGATGCCTTTGGCACTGTCAACTCCACAGTTTCTAGGTGTGACCTCGGACAAGGCCTATACTGCTTTCTATTAGACTGACCATAACACATGTCAGAAATAATGCACACAAACCAGCTGAAAAGCATTTGACGCTCAGCAAGTTTTCAGTACACAATTGCTTCTATTATCACAATAAATCGATGATTTCATGAATGTGAAATCCAAGCCAGAGTCCAACACTTCAGGAAAACATATCACATCCAGTCTCCACAACAGCATCATGCATTAATCTGTAATAAAATTAGTCACAAAAGTACATTATATTGACATGATCAATTAATTGATTGATATAGTATATATAACATACTCTATGTAAGGATTGACATAACCTATATTATTAGCCTATTTTAAGGAAACAAGTGTTATCAGACTGCACTAAATAATATGACATTATTTATTTTTGGCCCCTAGCCTGAGAGATATTGTTTACATTTCCATGTGGTTGACTATAGGAATTGAAAGAGATTTCAAAGTATCTAAAGAGAAAACAGACATCTGAATAAAGATAGTGGAGAAATACAGATTTAACTTGGGACCAATGGAACTTAAACATCATCTAGGTATCATGTTATACCCCATGTCCTTTAAAAAGTAATAAAGATCATCTGGTACACCCAGAACCATAACAAGAAAGAGAACCTAATCATATAATAAACTACAGTTATTATATATTATCATTGGTTCTGAAAATAGCACATAATTTTAGTATCCCATTTCTTGAAATTATTCCTTTTCAAATTGTCCTTTGTCTCCCAATTTTCCCTGCCCCCAAACCAAAGGTATATGACAGGATAAAAGTGACTGTTTTGTGGAGTTTTTTTGTTTTGTTTTTGTTTTTTGTTTGTTTGCTTTTGCAGCTCTAGGGGTCAAACCAAGAGCCCATTCATGCTAGGCAAGTGCTCTACCACTGAACTACATCTTCAACCCCAATGTGCAGCTAAATTTGAGGTACCCATGGAGATGACAGAAGAGAATCTGCTTTGTAGAGCCTTGGGATGTGTTCCACCATACTTTTTAGGAGTCACCAATTCAAGTGCCAATAGTCACTGAATGGGCATGGAGTGGATTGGGCACAGACGTGGAGACCTGGAGCAGTGTAGACACCTGGAGTGGGTCAAGCAGGGTTATGCTGACCTGGAGCAGCCATGGTTCACCTTTAGAAGTAGCCACTGCTCAGCACCAACTAAAGCATGGTCATGTACAAATATAGGTCAATACTGCCAGAACTTGCAATTTTTCAACAATGAGCCACAAATCTGATATTTATGTGAAATTAATGAGCATTAAGTCTTAGAAATTATTTATAATATTTAGAAACATATACATACACACACAATGGCATATTATTGCACAATGGACTATTATTGGTCTATAAAGAAGAATTATATTTTGCTGTTTGCACATAAATGGAAGGAACTGGAGAACATCATCTTAAGTAAAGTTACCCAAGTTTTGAAAGCCAAAGGCCACATGACTTCTCTCACAGTGTGGAAGATAGATCCAAATACAAATACAAGCTTTATCATATATACATATAAATATATACAGAACATGTTTCCAAAAGTGGAACTATTATAGGAGAGTAAGGGAGGAGTAAGAGAAGTAAAGAATGATAGGGAATGAATATTATTGAAATACATCACATCTGTGTAGGAACAAGACACAAGGAAACTCACTGAAAACTGTTGACCAATATGGGGGGAATAAGGTAAAGAAGAGTAACAGAGGGGGTTTGACTGATTAAAATACAGTATACTTACAGAGAAAATACCAAGGCAAAACCACAAAGACCAAAAACAAACACTAAAATGATGAAGGACAGGAATGTAAGATAGGTTCTGTTCAGGGTAAGAGTGAATGAAAAGGGCAAAGGAGGGTGAATATTGTTGAGTATGAATATGGAACACTGAAACCTGGTGAGGTCACTTCAAGAAAGGGAGTGGGAGAAGAGGGAGAGTAATGGAGGTGATGAGCCAAACCAGGGTTCAATATATGTACGTATGGAAATGTCACCAAAAAACCTCCTATGTAACTATCATATACTAATAAAAAACATTTAAAAATCATGATGGAAAATTTATCTTGTAAACTATTCATACTATGGATTTTCTCAGGAATTTTAGGGACATGATTCATGATCTAGTTTGTAAGTGTTCTAGCATATTGATTGTAGATACCTTCATAACTAGTAACTTAAGGTTTGATCATTATATTATTCATATCTCAGATATGTCTAATGCTTATTGTCTTTATTTCTTTATCAGTCACTGAGAGGCACACGTTAACATGGCTGTTTTGCAATCTGTTTTCTGCCATCTACCTGTTGTTTTGTACAGCTTTGAGGATTCTGAGTTTACATGTAAATATATATTGTACAAATTATATATATTTACATGTAAATATATATTGTACATATATAACTTTCAATTATATTCTCTTTCTATATTTTTTCCTTTTAGGGTATAGCAAATTGTTAGTCACCTATTCCTCAGCTAAATTAAATCACTTGCTTCATACACAATAAATCTTAACAATATTTTTACATAAAATTGAAGTGGAACAGGTTTTTTAAGAGTCCCCGAACAGGACATTAAGGAGCTGTGGGTTCACATATAAATTGGAATTGCCAATAATGTCATGCTGCTCTTAAACATTCTTTGAAATTGAATGTCCCTGAGAGGTCTAAAACTTAGTCTACATTGAGATAGAACCTAAGGTGTCATTAATTCTATGAAAACAGAATTACAACTCAGGTCAGTATTAAAAAGAGTGAAAGAAAGGGGAAAAGCCAGAGTCATATACAAACCTGTGAGAGACCGAAGAGTGAGAAAATCAGAGAAGGGGGGAATCAAGAGAGAAAGAGAGAGAGAGAGAGAGAGAGAGAGAGAGAGAGAGAGAGAGCACAACTATGATAAGTAGTTCCTGTGATTTGTCATTGCCTAGCACCTTTTAAAATCATTTCCACTCTAATATTTTTTCCAAACCTCATTATAAAACCATGTCTAAATATATAACTAATAACATTTTGACAAAATGCATGTGGAAATAGAATTTGCATATTGGTAACAAAAATGCTTTATCTTTTATAAAATGATTTTTCAATGATCAAAATCATATTATCATGGCTACCTAAAATATAAACAATGTTCACATTTGCTTAGTTTGATTGCCTATTATGAAGTTATTTTACATTTTCTTTGGTTGTCAGGTTCTCAGTCAGCAACTGTTGAATCTTAGTTTTCCAATGGAATTAGCTGTTCTTGCCACTGTTCTCACATTCCGCCCCCAACACACATGCTTCCTTTGCCCAATAGCTCCTCCATCATCTTTCAGGAACCAACCCCTGCTCATCCCTCATTCACTCCAAGGGTGGATCATACCCGAGTAGCAGAACATTCCACACCCCCTGGCCACAGTGACCTGTTCAAGTATTAGCACCCAAGTCCAGACTCAGTGATGAGATTTTGCTGGAAAAAGAAGCTCTGTCTCCAAGGAGGTTGCAGAGAATGTTGGAATTGGAAATCAAGAAGCACAGACAGCCATCTTGCCATTCCTCAGGGAGAAAACATATGTGTGGGAGAACAGAGGCAGTAGATTCCTAATGGCTCCATTTGAAGACCTGATTTCAGCTTTGTGTGAAATAAACTTTACCTCAAGCCTCTCTGGTTCCTGTTATTATTAAAATCAGCTGAAACTGGCTTTTAATTTCTTCCTCTGAGAAAATTGTAACTAAAGATTGAAATCCAGTGAACAATTTCAGTGCTATGTCTATAAATGTACATGTGTAACAATGGATGGGTTTTCTTAAGAAAATCACTTTGATGAATGACACATTAGACCACTACTTTGTTAATATGTTGTATTCTGAGTTAAAAGAAGCTTAAAAATTTTTAAATTTAAAATTATTTTAATTTTAATTATTTAACTTTAAAATTATTATTATTATTCTCTTTATTCATATAATCATATGTACATACATTGGGTCATTTCTCCCACCTGTCCCCCGCCCACTCCCTCTTCACCCCACCCCTTCACTTACAGGCACAAACTGTTCTACTCTTTTTTCCAATTTTGTCAAAAAGAAGACATAAGCAATAATAAGAAAGACAAAGTGTTTTTGCTTGTGGAGATAAGGATAGCTATACAGAGATATTCCTAGCATTACTTCCATGCACAAGTGTATTACAACCCAAATGGATTCATCTCTACCTGACCTCTTCACTACTTCCAAGTCACCTTCCCATATTGACCTCTGTCTCTTTAAGGTTACTGTATTAACATCAAACACAGTCAAGTTTTGGGTTTCCTACCTATCCCCATTCCTCCCATATGTGCTCTCCCCTGAGCATGTGACCCAAGTCCAACAACATTACTGCCTTTGTCCTAGATCTAAAATCCACATATGAGGGGTAACATACAATTTTTGGTCTCCTGAGCCTGCTAACCTCACTCAGGATGATGTTCTCCAGTTCCATCCATTTACTTGAGAATGATAAGATTTCATTCTTCTTCATGGCTGAGTAGAATTCCATTGTGTATAAATATCACATTTTCTTAATCCATTCTTCAGTAGTGGGGCATCTTGGCTGTTTCCATAACTTGACTATTGTGAATAGTACTGCAATAAACATGGGTGTGCAGGTGTCTCTGTAGTAACCTGAGTCACATTCCTTTGGGTATATCCCTAGGAGTGGGATTGCTGGATCATATGGCAGATCTATGCTTAGATTTCTAAGAAGCCTCCAAATTTTTTCCAGAGTGATTGCACTAGCTTGCATTCCCACCAGTAGTGTATGAGGGTTCCTTTTTCCCCACATCCTCACTAACACCTGTTGTTGGTGTTTCTAATTATCACTATTCTAACAGGGGTGAGGTGGAATCTTAGTGTGGTTTTGATTTGCATTTCCTTTATGGCCAGTGATGGTGAACATTTTTTCACATATTTTTTGGCCATTTTAATTCTTTTGAAAAAGTTCTGTTTAGTCCAGTTGCCCATTCATTTATTGGTTCACTGATTTGGGGAGAGTTTAGTTTTTGAGCTCCCTGTATATTCTGGTTATCAGTCCTTTGTCTGATGTACAGCTGGCAAATATTTTCTCCCACTCTGTGGGAGGGCTCTTCAGTTTAGAGACCATTCTTTTGTTGTGCAGAAGCTTTTTAATTTCATGTAGTCCCATTTGCCCATAATTTCCTTTAGTTGCTGAGCTGCTGGGGTTCTATTGAAGAAATCCCTGCCTATATGTATTGCTTCCAGAGTATTCCCTGCTCTTTCCTTTTCTAACTTCAGAGTTTCAGGTCTGACATTAAGGTCCTTAATCCATTTTGAGTTGATACTAGTACATGGTGATAAACACGGATCTAGTTTCCAGTTTTTTGCAGGCAGATAACTACTTTTCTCAGCAACATTTGTTGAAGAGGCTGCCTTTTCTCCATCGTATGTCTTTGGCATCTTTGTCAAAAATATGGTGGGCAGAGCTGTGTGGGTTCATATCCAGGTCATCTATTCTGTTCCACTGGTCTTCATATCAGTTTTTGTGCCAGTACCATGCTGTTTTTATTGCTATTGCTTTGTAATATAGTTTGAAGTTGGGTATTGTGATACCTCCAGCATTGCTCTTTTTGCTGAGTATTGCCTTGGCTATTTGCAATCTTTTGTTTCCAAATGAACTTTAGGGTAGATTTTTCAATCTCCATAATGAATGTCTTTGGGAAATTGATGGGAATTGCATTAAACATGTAGATTGCTTTTGGTAGTATAGCCACTTTTACTATGCTGATTCTACCTATCCATGAGCATGGGAGATCATTCACCTTCTGTAGTCTTCCTCAATCTCTTTCTTTAGAGGTTTGTTGTTCTCCTTGTAGAGATCATTGACATCCTTTGCCAAGTTTACTCCTAAATATTTGATTTTTTTTCAGGCTATTGTAAATGGATTAGTTTCCATACATTATTTCTCAATTTGTTTGCTGTTTGTGTATACATAAGCTAATGATTTTTGTAAGTTGATTTTGTATCCTGCCACCTTGCTGTAGCTGTTTATGGTGTCTAGGAATTTTGGGGTGGAAGTTTTTGGGTCTTTAAGATATAGAATCATGTCATCTACAAATAGAGATATTTTGACACTTTTTTTTACCTGTTTGTATTCCTTTTATTTCTTCTTCTTGCCTAATTGCTCTGGCTAGGAATTCCAGGACTATGTTGAATAGGCATGGGGATAGTGGACATTAGCTCATTTCTGATTTTAGGGGGGAATGGTTTCAGTTTTTTACCATTAAGTATGATGTTGGCTATAAGTTTGACATATATATCCATTTCAATGTTGAGGTACATTCCTTCTATTCCTAGTTTTCTTAGAGCTTTTATCATGAAGTGGTGTTGGATCTTATCAAAGGCTTTTTCTGCACCTATTGAGATGATCAAGTGGTTTTTGTCTTTGCTCCTATTAATGTGCTGTATTACATTTATAGATTTGCATATGTTGATCCACCCCTGCATCCCTGGGATGGAGCCAACTTGGTCATGGTGGATGATCTTTCTGATAAGTTGTTGGAGTTGGTTTCCCATTATTTTGTTGAGGATTTTTTCATAGATGCTCATTAAGGAGATTGGTCTATAGTTCTCCTTTTTGGAGGTGTGTTTGTCTGGTTTTGGGATGAGTGTAATGCTGGCTTCATAAAATGAGTTAGGCAGTTTTCCTTCCCTTCTATTGCATGGAACAATTTAAGAAGAGTTGGTATTAGTTCTTCTTTAAAAGTCTGATAGAATTCAGCTAAGAATCCATCAGGACCTTCACTTTTCATGTTTGGGAGATTCTTTATTGCTACTTCAATTTCATTTTGTGTCATTTTGGGTGGTCATAAGTATCTACAAATTTGGTCATATCCTCAAGATTTTCAAATTTATTGGAATATAGGTTCTCAAAGTAGCCTGTGATGATTCCCTGAATATCTGTGGTGTTTGTTGTTATCTCCCTTTCTGCATTTCTGATTTTACTGATTTGGGTTTTTTCTCTCCTCATTTTAGTCAGGTTTGCCAGGGGTCTGTCAATCTTGTTTATTTTTCCAAAAAACCAGCCTTTTGTTTCATTGATTCTTTGTATAGTTTTTGTTGTTGTTGTTTCTATTTCATTAATTTCAGCCCTTATTTTGTTATTTCTCTCCTTCTGCTTGTTTTGGGATTTGCCTGTTCTTATTTTTTTAGGAGTTTGAAATATAGCATTAGGTCATTGATTTGAGATCTTTAATATATGCCCTGATAGCTATAAACTTTCCTCTTAGGACTGCCTTTGCTGTGTCTCATAGGTTCTTGTAGGTCATGTTTTCATTTTCATTAACTTCCAGGAACCTTTTAATTTCCTCTTTGATTTCATCAGTGACCCATTCATCATTGAGCAATGTGTTGTTCAGCTTCCAATTGTTTGTATGTTTTCTATTGTTGTTTTTGTTGTTGAGTTCTAGTTTTAATGCATTGTGATCAGATAGAATGCATGGGATTATTTCTCTCTTCTTATTTTTGCTGAAGCTTGCTTTGTGCCCTAAGATATGATCAATTTTGGAGAAAGTTCCATGGGCTGCTGAAAACAATGTATATTGTGCAGAAGTTGTATGAAATATTCTGTAGACATCAGCTAGGTTCTTTTGATCTATGGTGTGATTTAGGTCTAGAATTTCTTTGTTGATTTTTTGTTTGGATGACCTATCTATTGGTCATAGGGGGAATAATAAAGTCTCCCACTACCACCGTGTTGGAGTCTGTATATGCTTTTAAGTCCTTCAGAGTATGTTTGATGAAACTGGGTGCACCGATATTGGGAGCATATATGTTGACAATTGTTATTTTGGTGTATTTCCCCTTTTATTAGTATGCAGTGTCCTTCTTTATCTTGTTTGACCAATGTAAGTTTGAAGTCTATTTTTTCCAAGATAAGTATTGTTACTCCTACCTTTTTTCAGGGGTCATTGGCTTGGTAAATCTTCTTCCAGCCTTTCATTCTAAGCCAGTGCTTGTTTCTGTCAATGAGATGGGTCTCCTGTAAACAACAAATTTTTGGATCTCCTTTTTTAATCCAGTTTGCCAGATGGTATCTTTCAATGGGGTAGTTAAGTCCATTAACATTCAGTGTTAATATTGATAAGTATGTGTTGATTCCTATCATTTAGTTATTTTTGTTGTTTGAGGGTTTGATTGTGTGCAGCTGAATTAATGTTACTGTCTGATTCCTTGTCTTTTCTTTTCCTGGGGTTTCATGCTGTCTGTCCTCTCATGGTTTTGTATGCTTTCATTTTCTGTGTGCAGAATTGCTTGAAGAATCTTTTGTAGTGGTGGCTTGTTGGTCATATATTGTTTTAGTTTCTGTTTATTGTGGAAGACTTTTATTGCTCCATCTATTTGGACTGATGGTTTTGCTGGGTACAGTATCCTAAGGTTGAAGTTGTTTTCATTTAGTGCCCGGAATACCTCACTCCATGCCCTTCTTGCTTTTAAGGTTTCCATTGAGAAATCTGCTGTGATTTTAATGGGTTTACCCTTGTATATGATTTCTTTTTTCTCTCTTACAGCCTTCAATATTCTTTCTCTATTCTCTGTGCTTGTTATTTTAATGATAATATGTCATGGGGTAGTTCTATTTTGGTCAAGTCTGTTTGGTGTTCTGGAGGCTTCCTATACTTGAATGGGCATAGTTTTCTCTATAGTTGGGAAATTTTCTGTTATTATTTTGTTGAATATATTACGAACCCCTTTTGCTTGCACTTCTTCTCCTTCTTCAATGTCCATGATTCTTAGGTTTGGCCTTTTGATGGAGTCAGCGAGTTTTTCCATATTCCTTTCACAGGTCTTGAATTGTTTGACTAATAGCTCTTCAGCTTTTCCTTTATTTTCCATTCTATCTTCAAGTTCTAAAATTCTTCTGCTTGTTCTAGTGTGCTGGAGTGGCCTTCCATTGTGTTTTGTATTTCTGTTTCATTCTTTTTTCTGAGGTTTTCCATATCATGGGTTACTTCCTCTTTAATGTTGTCTATTTTTGTCTTTAATTTATTTCTCTATTTATAGTGTTCTGTGTTTCAGTATTTTGGTATTTTTTTAGGGCCCCTAAGAGTTCATTTATTTGTTTCTTTTTCTCCTTGTATTCTTTATTTTTGGTGTCTTCAAATTTCTTGAGTGCCTCTTGTACATTTTTGTTAGTCATGTTTAGTAACATCTCCTTGAAATTCTCAGTGATTACTTGCAGAATTCTCAGCATTATTGGGTTCCTTGGCATCATTTGTCTTTGTTTTGCTGGAGTCTGGAACTGGGTATCCATTTTCTTCATTTACCTCTGAGTCCTATATTGAATTATTTTGGGGGTGAGAGTGGTTTCCATCCCTTTTCTGCCTTCCCATCACTCCACTTGTTACTGTGCAACTTTATGTTCTTGTTAGGGTTGTTGGTGGTTTCAGTCACCTGTATTCTTTCCCTTGGTTTAATTTTGTTTTGTGGCTGTATTAGGTTTCTACTTAAGTGTGTGTGTTTTATTTCTTTTCCTGGTCTGGGTATAATTTAGTAGTAGCTAATTCACAATAGTAAAACTAGCAACAACAGAAAAAACCCAAAGAAATCAACTTGGAGAGATGAACAAACAAAAACAAACAAGAAACAGAGGAAACAAACAAACAGATAAACAAACAAACAACAGATTCCAGGATCAGGAACAATAGAATTTGAGTCTTAGTTTGAGTTCTGGTGTTACTCCTCCAGCATCCAATCCTGGTGTTGGTATTTAAGCAGAAGCTCTGTTGTAGTCTCATCATGGTTGGGTAGTTTTTGTTTTTTTCTTTTTTTCCTTCTATCTTCCAGAGGCAGCTGCTTGGTTAGCTCCTCCTTCCATGGGTGTGGCAGTTTAAGTTTGTATGTTGTCCTCAGATTCCGGAATCAGCTCTGTAGCCCACCAGTTGTCCTTCTTTGGAGTTGGGTTTTCACTCTGTTGGTTTATTGGGAGCTTATTTCTTTGCCTGGCCCCCTTTCTGGGGCAAGCTCAGTGATCTGTCAGCTGGCCCCCTGCTGTCAGAGTATTGTGATGGTTTGATGATTATTTGTCAATTTTGCAGTGTCATTTGACTTTGGATATTGCTCACTGGCTCAGGAGATGAACTTTTTAGACCACTACCTGCCTTATTTCAGGCAGCAGCTTATCACCCGCCCACTGTTGGCCCTTCTGCCTTTCTAACCTTTGTTTACTGGAAGTTCGTATTTCCCCCTTCCCCCTTCTCCTGTGCACTTTCAGCAAGTCCATCCCTCTGGTGTGTGATAGTTTTCAGTTCCTTGTTTATTGTTCTTTTTTTTTTTTTGCACAGGTTGGGGTCAGTCTTCCCAGGTGTCTATGCTGGTTTACCCTAGGGGTGGCTGGGGGAAAACCACGTGATGCTTGGTGCTCACCTGTTGGTCTGCTGAATGTCTCCTAAGCAGGTTTGGAGCCAGCATCTGGCAGCATGGCAGCCCTCCTGTTTTCTCAGTGTAATTTGGTGTGGAGAAGCTTTCCATGGGCTAGGGTTCAGGGTGTCAAATTTTGATTCTCCTTGCTGCTTTATTTCTGCCAAGAGTGGCTCCAGCATCTCAGTGAGGTTTTGGAGTCTCGGAGCTCAAGCTGTCTGCTTCTGCGCCCTAGTCATCATCCTAATCATTCCTCTGGATGCGGATTTCAAGTATACCTACATTGGATAAAAGGATCACACTTGCTCAGTGAAGGTCTCTTCAGATCCATACTCCTCATTCTAAAATTATTTAAACATTAACATTTTCAACTCAGTTGTAAATTAATTCATGAGGAAGACAAAGTCAGTAAAGTTTCTTTAGCAGTCAGTGTCCAGAGCTGGATCAAAATGTTTTTATTAGAATTTATTCTCAGAATAAGGTTCTATCATAACTCAAATAGATGATTTATGGCTTCTACATATGTCTTAAATTCAATTTATTTAAGCATGTGATTGTTGATTTTCATTGTCAGCTCGCCTGGATTGAGAGGTACCCAGGGCTTAGTAAGGTACACAGGTGGGTTTTCTGCCAGGGTATTCCTAGTAATGATTAAATTATGAGGACTCTGACCTCATACATGGGTTAGTTCTTTGATTGGTTCATAAAATGATGGTATTAATGAAAGGTGGTGAAAGGCAGGTGGCAGGGTCTACTTGGAGGAGGTAGATCATTGGGATATAGCCTTGGAGTTATATCTTGCCCTGGCCTCTTCCTGTAACCCATTTTCTCTGCTTCTGGCCTCCATGATATGAACTACTCTGTTCTGCCGTGATGGACTGATAGCTCTGAAACCATAAGGCAAAATAAATCCTTCCTCTGTGTCAGGAATTTGGTCACAGGGATGAGAAAAGTAAGACATAGCATAAAAACAAGTCAGTGTTTAAAATAAACACAAAACACATTGATCATTTCATAAAAGTTTGTCAAATAGTTTGTGAATGAGGTAGTGTTTAAAAATTATTATCTGGAAATAAGAAATTAATAAAACTCTTGAGAATTGTAAATCATTCTAATCACTTAAAAACAAGTTGGCCCACATTAAGATTCCACCTCACTCCTATTAGGATGGCTATCATCAAGAACACAAACAGCAAAAAACATTGGCAAGTATGTAGGGACAAGGAACATCATACACTGTTGGTGGAAATGTAAATTAGTACAACAATGATGGAAAATGGTATGGAGGCTCCTCAAACACTTGAAAATTTCAACTACTTGTTATATTTACAAGGATGAGATATTTGAGAAACCACCACCTTTTGGAACATAATCATTTAAAACTAAAAGCGCAGATGTTTGAAAAGACTATGGAGTTGTTTCTTTATGTAGATACAGATGTGTCTCTACAATGAGACTAATATTCACTGTATGTTATAAAGACCAGGTTTGTTGATTGCTTCCAGGACAGTTGCTCAGAACACAAAGTTGTTAACATAATCTATTTTATGGTCTTTTAACAGCCTACTACTAAAGTGGCCATCATGTTTTGTCCAAAGCAATGTTGATAGTTACATTTGTGTGAATACTGAAGTTAACTCAAATACATGATCACCATAGCTGTAAAAAAAACTTTGAATACTTACTCTAAAAAAATATTTCCAGAAAAACAGTGGACAGATCCTTGCGACATCTTTACAAAAGAGTTTCAGGATGGCAAATGTCCCACAAATTGATGGCTGGGGCACTGAGCTAACTGAAAAGCCATGTTGGGCTCAAGAGGAAGACATGATGCCAGCCAGTTTCAGTGGAAAAGAGAGTGGTATGCATGTGATCTCTCCTGATTTGGTGAAGGTTACATTTCATTATTAATCTGGCAAATTTATTTTGTTCTCCTCTTTCTTGGTCTCTGGATCAAAGCAATGATAATTAAAATGTGCCAGTAATTTATCTACGTGATCAACATGATCATTCAATCTTCAAAATAGCTCTATATGATATTTCCCATTTTATCAAGAAGAAGACTGAAACACTGGAAGCATTAGGATCTTCCCAGGGTTACACAGCTCATAACCAGCAGTGCTGGGATCCAGACCCAGGCTGTCTGGTTCCAGACCCCATGAATACCAACAGTATGATAGAATTTCTTTGGGAAGTGCATGACATGCTTGATCTCTAGATTGTTAATTCTCACACAAAATGAAGAACCCAACCTAGGTACTATATGATTATGACATATAAATTTGCCCCATTTAAACTAATAAGTCCCTACATCCAGAAAGAAAAGGAAGAAATATTAAAATATGGATAAGACCAAAAAGTTAGAGTTCATATAGGAATACAACTTAAAAATCTTACAAAATGATTTGTCCATTTTGCTTAAAAGAATGACTTTGCTCACTGCTAAACCCCAGAAATTGGAATGACAGGTTTGGTGCTTAATAATTTTAAAAAAATGAAAGAATGAGTGTGCATAGACAAATCTCTGATCTTTTCTTTATTTTCAGGGGTGCCATAAAAGGCAAGGGAAATGAGGTAAGGGAAGAATGATGATGTTCTGAAGCCATGGCTATGTTGGGAACAGCAAAGAGAAATACCATGGGCATTATATACACACACATATATATATATATATATATATACACACATATATATATATGTACAATGTAAAATACTTTGGGCCTAGAATATATATATGTATGGTAGCTCAATTACAGGTGTGAGCCACTGGCACCTGGTTGTTTTTTTATTTTGGCTCATGCTTGTAATCTTAGCTACTCAGGAGGCAGAGATCAGGAGGATCTCATTTTGATGCCAGCCTAGGCAAATAGTTCACAAGACCCTATCTTGAAAAAAGGGCTGGTGGCATGGCTCAAGGTGTAGCCTTGAGTTGAAACCCCAGTACTACAAATAAATAAATAAATAACACAGAACAGGAAGGTAAAACAGGTCCTATCTGGGGGGTGGTAGCAGTGGGAGTGGGGAGGACATAAGGAAAGGGTGTAGGAGGGTGGATATGGTGGAAATATTACGTACACATATATGTAAACGGAAAATGGGACCTGTTGAAACTATTCCAGGAATGGGGGAGGAGGGATAAAGGAGATTGGTGGAGGGGTGAATTTAGCTAAGATATATTTTAAGCAATTTTGTAAATGTCACAATGTACCCCAGTATAACAATAATATGGTTAAAATTTTCTGGAAATAAACAATTCATTAGTTAAAAAAATTAATTGACAAAAAGAATGTCTTAAATCTCCTCATTATTTTTCTCTGAATGTCCTAAAGCTTGGGTTCATGTTCTGCCCTCATCTCTGAAGAGCAGCATCACTGTGGAAAGTGACAAGTCCTTGGGGCTAGATCTTCTGCTATGGAAAACAGGGTAACAACAGTTCTTATTGCAGAGGACCAAAATAACAGAGGGAGATAATGCTACAAAATGTTATTACATTAAATATTCTCAATAAACACTGCTCTGAGGAAAGTTAGAAAAGTCTATTCATATCTACAGAAAGCTTGCAATGAATCACTTATATCTGAGATAAAATTAATATTGAAAGTTAGAATCTGCTGAAATTGAAACAACATAATTGAATTTGCAAATGGGGATTAATGCTTTTCCTTTCAGTCATGTCTCCTCATCCAGGTCTTTCACTGTATCTGGTTAGAAGAATAGTTAGGACCAAGATGTCCTGTGAAGAAGGTGCTCCATCACTTAATGCAATACTACATGATGAGTGGATTGATCAGATTCAAAACAGAGAAAGACAATTATCATAACCTTATTTATAAAATGCATTTCACTTTAACTGGATTATTTTGTCCAAAATGCTTTAAAAACCAATATTATTTTACCTATAATAATTTAAACTCTTTAAATTCCTACTATGTTTTGTGAATACATTTGTTACACTTTTCTTTCAGTGGCCACTTTAATACTAATGTAATTGATCATTCAGGAAGAAATTTAAAAATGAGCCGAAAGATATAAAAATAACAAAAGAACTTGTAGACAGTACCCTTAAATGAAATCTAATTACAAAATGAATTCAAATTTATTCGTCTTGGAAACCAAAATAAAATCAAAATGCAATTATAGGATGCCCAACCCATGGAAACAAAATTAACCAGCTCTAGAAAAATACCTCAAAAAAGTCTCCTTTTCTATGAGATACAATTTTATATTTATGAGGATTACTGATAAATGCCTAAAGCTATCATGTTGGTATAAATGTTTTTTGTTTTATTTTTTTTGCAATTGAGTCATTTCAACATGATGTTGGGATACAGGCGAGGGAGTTCTCTAAAATGTACTGTGTACCTATTGTGTTTAGTTCACATCAATCTGCCATATCTAATCACTGTAACAATCACAATAATCCCAAAATTACTCAAGAAAAACAATCTGAGACAGAGTTACTCAGGGTAACAGCCAGTGGTAGAAGTGGTGTCTAAGATTAGCAGGACTAGAATGGGTGTGTGTAAAGCTTGTGGGTTTCAACATCAGGCACATCATATGTGAAGTTCACGCCAAAATTTTACTTAATTATAAATTGATGACTATGAAATCTTATCCAAAAAATAACTAAAGCAAAACAAAGAACTATAGGTGTGGCTCATATGGTAAAGTGCCTGCCTTGCAAGTACAATGTGCTGAATTCAAACCCTAAAACCTCAAAAAAAGAAAAAATCCTTAACACAGAATTATAGAATGTAGTTATTATGAAATACAATATTGAAGCAGCTAGGACATCTGGTTGCCAGATTTACTTTAAATGTGCATGTGTTCACTTCTCCTCTATACTTCCTGTCAGCTCCCCATCAACACAAGTTGGGAATTTCTCCAGGTTTTCAGTTTGGACCACTGAGTTGTTAGTGAAATCACCCAAAATCATGTACTTAGTAGGGACAGAATCGTTCTTTGGATATTGTTCTGCCTGAAACAGACATTCATCTCACATTATTCCCAGAAGATCTGTGCAAAAGTAACATCCCCCTTTCCTCCATTCCATAAAACAGTTACATTTGTTTTAATTCTGTTACTGTAACAGTTGGCATGCCACCCCACCCATTGTTAGACTGTGTCTTGAAGGAAATGCCTACTCTGTCATTCTGTGTTCTTCCAAATTTAAGCAGTCTGGAGCATATGGCCATATGCAAAAAATATGAATGTGACTGAGTAAATAAATGAGAAATCCAAATTTGTAAAATAATTGCAAAGTCCAATTTGGGAAAATATTATTTAATGACAAAAAAATTTATTAGGCTGAAACTATGGGTAAAGCAGCATGTGTAATCTATAAAATGATAAATAATAAACTTGAAATGGCTGAATATCATATCAGAAGATATAGTAAATAAATTTTACTTATGTTAACTAATGAAGGTTTTCCCCAGGAACTGCAGGAGGATTTCAGTACAAGCATGAAGAGGGTTACAAGAGGTGTAAAACTGTAACGCGGCATACTTAAAAATCTTTGTTCACCAATTTCTGTTCACATTTCTTGTCCACAAGTTCCCACGGGTCTGTGAGGCACGCAAATCTGAGACCATGGCTATTTTCTGCACCAAGTCGATTCCCAGTCCAGAATAAGGAAGAAACCATGGATATTAGCACTGTCAGGTGAAGTGACAGACATCATCATCCCTTCAAGGGTCACCGTCACTTCCACACAGGCTGTCTTGGAGTTTGACGTCGTGAAAAGAATTCTTCAGAAGACAACCAAAAACTTCATCTGGCAGTGGAACAAACTCACTGTCTGAATTCTTATGTGTGACCGCCATGTGAGGAAAGTAGATGGTAAAGAAACACTTCGGGGATTTTGTTAAATGTGCACTTATTAAAAATTATAAAATGTATCCTGACATGGAAAAATTTAATGGACCTCTTTAGGTCAAAGAACAATAAAGAATTTTCCATAGTAAAAAATATTCAACTCAAAGTAGAGAAAACAGACCACAAGTACCAAAAACATCAATCATTTAAAAAGTGTACAAATAAAGATTTCTGACATTTTAGACCTTTCACCCTATTCAGGCCCAGGTACATCTGTAGCTTTCCACACAAATGTTGGAATGTTTGTAAAATTGGTAAGCCTCAAGATTTGTTTTGGAGTATAATCTAAACTGAAGCAGGTGAAGCCAGTTTTAGAATACACACTTTGTACCAATCCCTTTGGAAGCTACAAAACTAATTACCCTGGGCTATTCAACTAAATATTTATGGAAAAGCATTGTCTGTAAACACAAAAATGACAAGCAGCTCCATTGAAAGAAAGAAGATCACCACCCCAGTTAAAGATTCTTTTCCACTTGGAACCTCAGGCTCATCCTACAGACTAGCAGGATGATGGAGTTGTGCTGAAGCAGAGGGCCTTCCTGCTGTCCTCGGAACATGCACAGAATCTCTTAGCATCATGTTCAGATTGCTGTGACATCTTCAGAGGGGAAAGAAGACTCGTTTGCACATTCCTGGTAGCCCACTACAGCCATGTGAAGAGCCTCCGAAATCCTATTACCTGGATCTGAGGCGGAAGACCACCCTCCCTGATGACCACAATAATTAACCTCACCAGTGACCAGAATAGCTCTATCTCCCACGTTAAAATATTTCTAGCTTATTAAAAATCTTTGTTCTTTATTCTCCTCAGAGCCATGGCCACAGTGTCATTATGACACAGGACCACCAAGCTCAGGTTTAGAGATCATGACTTGAATCTTAGCATGGGACCTCTGCCTGGGAAGTTAGTCATTTTTGTTTTAATTTTTACACTTGTAGACCATAGAAGTCTGCTTGTAATGTGTTTTATTGACAGCTTCTTCCTATTATCACAGAAAGGATAAGGTTTTTAAATGCTACTATTCATCTCAGATGGTTTAAACAAAGCCATTCAATGTTTGTGTTGCAGCCCTTTATAGCACTGGCACAATGAGTTTTCTTTTTCCCCAGTAAGTAGAATAGAAGCTATAAAAATACGAAGCACTTGCATTTTCCAGCAACACTAAGTTGCATTGTATTTGAAAATAAACATTAAAGAAAGCCATAGATACTGCAAAGATGAGATGTCTTGAGAAGAAATTGGTTTCAAATCACACTGATGAAAAGAAAGTCCTGGAGGCAGATCCTCCCAAATACACAACCATTTGACCCCCTGGTCCATGCCTCTCAGTTTCCTAAGACAGCTAATATCTGTCCTTCAGACTTTGCAATACTACATTAAATCTCAGTGGGGGACTGTCAGAAATAGGAGCTTAGCAAAGTTCGTACCTCCAGAAGCCTGAATCCTCCTAATACGAGAAAGCCACTGGCCTCAAAGAGAGCAGGGGATGTTGTTGGCCTGGCATATCATGGGACAGGACCCAGCTTTGATCCCCAGCACTGTAAAATGATGATGATAATAATAAGAAGAAGAATAGGGCTAGGTGGAGTGCTTTGAGGAAGGTCTTTTCTTGTGGTTTTTTTTTTACCATTTTAATTTTTAAATATATTTATTTTTATATTTTTTATGTTGTAAAACCAAGTTTTACTTCAACATATTCATTATCCATTTGAAAAAATCCATGACAAATAACCTTGAGCATTCTGAGGTCAGACACTTGCTTCTGACACAGGCATCCACAACTGCTGGGGGTCAAGGAAGTGCCACCAGGTCTTGGCCCACCTGAACACCTGGACTCCTCCCAGACTCCTGGACTCAGTCTAGCAGACTATGGGTCATGGCCCAGCTGAACACCTGGACCCCACTCAGACTCCTGGACCCAGTCTAAAGGGCTAAGGTTCTTGGATGTCATTTGGTTGAAGTACTGACTTTGCTGCAGCAACTTTCAGGTCCACATGGCAGCTCTTGTCATTATTGAAAGGACACAGGCAAGAAAGGCTTCAAACAGACCAGTTTGGTAAATGACTAAATGTCACTACATAAATATGTAAGCTTAAGTTATTACTGCTTACCAGGTATTTTCTTGGTATTAATGTCTACAGGAAGTTCCAAGGGAACATGATCCCTGAACGTAGATTGTGAACTAAAGCACTGTCTGGGACAGGCTGCTTTTTAAAGGAGCCTTGTCTTGGACTCTGCCCTAGCATTGTGTGCACATAATCATGGGCAGGCTTAGAGTTTCAGGAAGCTGTTCTTGTCCTGTTAAAAGGGAGACCATGATAGACAAGGTCAGAATAAGAACCAGTGGTCTCATCCTGCACTGTTCTCATGTGTCCCAGTCATTACAACTTCCTGGTCCCCGCTGGTTAGAGTTGTTAGGCCTACAGTGAGCCAGAGCAGGTAGCTGCTCTGCACCTCTGCTGGGGTGGTATGGAGGTGTGGAATCAAGTTCTGTGAGCCACAGGACTGGGCTTCCCTTCTGCAGGAACACTGTGGTCTGTGCTGGACAGAAGGTGCTCAGCCCAAGCACCATGACTGGGAGGTTTGTAGAATAGAAGTAGGGAAGTTAGTGAGACTCAGTGAGAATAGCCATTCTGAGACCAGCTGACCTATGAGGAAAAACAACAGTCTTGGCTCCTCAGTACTGATGAGGAAGGGAGCTAGAGAATGATCACACAACCTACTCAAGAATGTACAATGGACCTGGAAAAAACCCCTGACCCATTGCACAGACCTGCACAGAGGGATAATGAAAATGGCAGCACGACTGAGACAGCTCAAGGCTAAGGACTGCAGCAGTGAGCCTTCCTGCTCAAGGCTCAAGGGTGGTTTCATCACACCTTCAGTACACCTCTCTGGACCAGTTTTTGTTCCCTTAGAGACCCAAAGAGCCAGGTCCTGAATTATAATAAACAGTTTCTCCATCACAATATTGCTTAGGAAAATCAAGAGCCAGGAATCAGCATTTTCCTGAAGGTCCGGTGGTGTGGGTAATTGAGTTTTCCTGGCATGAGGCAGAGAGTGGTCTCTGTTGAGGAAGGAAGATAGGGCAGTATAGGTTGGTCAAAAGGGGATAAATGGTGCTAATCCAAGTTCTGCCTTAGGACACAAAGCCCTGTCTAGGTCTTGCCCTTCAAAAAGCTGGGATGGCTTTTTGTAGTCAAGTCAATAACTGCTATTTCCTGATAAAGGAAGATGTTTGCACAGAAGGAAAAACCCCAAACTAGCACACATGGTGAGGGCTGAGGAACCTGTCTTTAGATGATCTTTTGAGACACCCTCACCCACTACTTAAAGTTTCATATATATGAACTGCTTCTGGTGCATGAAATTATAGAAAATGCATTATGGGTAGGGACACGTGACAGTCAAAAATAAGTTATATAACATCCTCCTGTCAATCAAAGATGTCAATCATAAGAAGGCTTCAGCCCTGCCTCAGCCCCAGCTTAGACCTTAAATTACAACATAAACAGGAGCATTGGACCCTTGGAGCAGTGGTGTGCTTTGGAATGACAGCAATGTCTCTTTTCCAAGGAAAGTGAATAAAGAGAGGAACTGGGCAGCCTGTGAGGGACCAGTGCAAAGGAGGGCAGGTGCAGAGGAGGGCAGGAGCAGAGGAGGACAGGTGCAGAGGACAGGTTTTGAAGAGGGCAAGTGCAGCAAAGGGTCAGTTTTCAGGGCAGAGTGATTGTGTGGACACTGATAGCCTCAGTACTCTGGCCAAGGAACATGCCTTTCTGTTGGGCAACCTGGGCTAGAACTACTGAGTGAGGCATCCATAATGAGTAACACTTGGTTCTCCAGGAGATACAGGACCATTCCAAAGTCATCAGCACTGTGAACTCAACCCCAGTGAGATCTCAGCTGTTGTAATCTTTCTTGCAGGCATCTTCTGCGGTGGAAAGAATGAATCCACAGGTCCGTCTTCTCCATCTGAGGCAGGGCAGGGCTGAGGGCATAGACACCCCTTTAGCACCTGCTTCCTGGCCCCTGCACTCAGGCTGCTGATCTTGGCAATTGGCTCACAGGTCCCAGTTCACAGCTGGCAGTTCTGCATGTGGATCTTGGTCCTCAGTACAAGCATCTCCATGTACACATTTGGCACGACCACAGTCTCAGGTCCCCAGGCTGCTATCCTCCCATAGGTTCCACCTACCCCTCTTCAAAGTCCTGGTTTTGCTCAATGCCAGCTCAATGTGAGGGAACTTCTCCTTGGAGTTCATGTCCTTCTTCAGGTTTGGGCATAATGTGCTATATGCCTGTAGTCATGTGTGAGGTGAAGATGTGTCCTTCCCACAGGGCCACTGCAGGTAATGCAGGAGATTGGGTTCTCACTCAGACGCGTCTTCCATCGCTCCCTAGTAACACGCTTATATGCCAATAGGGACCTATCAGGAAAAGAAATCAATGAGGCAATCCCATTTTCAAATGGTACAAAAACCAAAATACATTTAACCAAAGAAAAAGCTCTACAATGAAAAATATAAAATGTCAATGAAAGAAATTGAAGAAAAAGAAAATAAATTGAAAGATATCCTTGTGATCATGGATTGGAAGAACTAGCATTGTTAAGATGTCCAAAGCAGTCTATAGAGTTAATGCAATCTCTGTCAAAATATCAATGACATTTTTCACAGAAGTAAAGGAAATCTTAAAATACGTGTAGAACCTCAAAAGACCCTGAACATCCAAAGCAATCATCAGCAAAAGAACAAAGGTGGAAGTACTACCTGGTTCCAAAAATGTTACAAAACTGTGGGAACTGAAACACCATGCCACTGGCATAAAAATAGACACATAGAATAATAAGACAGAGAAATAAATCTGCAGTCAACTGGGTTTCGATAAGTTTGAGAACACACATTCAGGGAAGGAAAACCTCTTCAATAAATGGTGCTGGAAAAATTGTATATCCACATGAAGAAGAATGAAAGTATACCATACCATCGCCAGTTACAAAAATCAGCTCAAAATGGACAAAACACTTAAAAACAAATTCTGAAACACTGAAAGTACTAGAAGAAAACATAGAAGAAATGTTTATGACACTGAAACAGGGAATATTTTCAGAATAAGGCCACAAAAGCATAAGGAACAAAAGTGAAAATGGAAAAATGGGATTACATCAAAGCAATAAACTTCTGCCTCAGCAAAGGAAGCAGTAAATGGTGAAAGGAAAAACCTACAGAATGGGAGAAGAGATTTCCAAACTGTACATCTGCTAACAGGTTCATATTCAGAGTATGTAAGGGTCTCAAACAATTCAACAGCAAAGAAACAAAAAATCTGATTTTAAAAATAGACAAAAGACCTGAACAGCTATTTCTCAAAAGAAGACATGCAAATTGTCAACAAGTATATGACAAATGTTTGTCCTCACTAAATAGTAGGAAAATGCACCTCATTTCAGTTAGAATGACTGCTATCAAAAATGAAGATAACAACGGCTGGTGAGGATGAAGAGAAGGGGGACCTCTAAGCACTGATGGTGGGAATGTGCATTAGTCAGTCATTGAATAAAACAGAATGGAAGTTCCTCAAAAAAATTAAGTTGAACTGTATAACCCTAAAAAAACTAACATCCCATCATTTGAGAAAACTAGATAAATCCAAAGGATATTGTGTTAAGTGAAATAATCCAGGCACAGAAATGTCACTAAAATAAGTTCTGAAACCTGCTGCAATCATCAGAGAATTTTATTTGAGAAGAGTGGATCTTTACCTCGAATCTTAATCCCTGAACCAGGTTTGTGGATTTTGATGAGAATAATGGTCAATTGTTATCCACTGGATCAGATCACCCTACCTCAGTCTACCATGGTTATTTCAACATCTAATCTCAAGGGAGAAGAGATGCCTGCCTAGATTCTTTCTCCTTCTAATTCATGTAAAGATAATCATATGGCTGGGTAACAATTTAGTCAGCCAGGAATGCTAACCTGAAAAATAACCTACTTACTGATGTAGTTAAATGATGTCATAGTCTGAAAAGCTTTATTCATATAAAATTTCTGGTTCATCTGTTGTGTTTTCAAAAACTTGAAAAACTTTTTCTTACTAATGGAGTTATTTCATAATTTTGGAGGGGGAGGAATGGGAATTGAACACAGGACTTTGTACCTGCTAGGCAAGCATTCTACCAGCTGAGCTTCACCCCAGCCCTTTTCTTGTTTTTGTTTTTTGAGATAGGATCTTGTAACTGTTTGACCAGTATGGCTTCAAACTTGTGGATCTCCTGCCTCCTCTTCCTGAGTAGCTGGTATTACAGGCCTGTGTCCCCACACCTGGCACAGCTATTTCATAATATTAATCATGATTTTTTTCAAAGGACAGTCAAAATACAGTCAAGAAGCATAAAGAATTTTGGACAAGTAACACATAAATTATCTGTCATGCTGACAAAATTAGAGAAAAGCTAATATGTTGGTTAATAAATGTGAAATTTTGTCATTGTAAAAACATAGATGTTACACTACTGAAATATTTATATTCTCCAAATTTAAAAGTCAAAATGGTGATTATTCTGTGAAAAATTCTCAGTATTTGTTCCCTAGAATAGACTTAGGTAAAATTCTCTTGGTTTCTAAAAGTAGCAGTGATATTTCCATAGAAATAGCAACTCTATAATATTTTTAAATGCTACATTTCTTCAGATAATATCGTCATTGCAGTTCTAAAACAAAAGAAAAAAGTGATTCTGTCCTGGCCAAATTTTAAAACACATCAACAACACACCAGATCTCCAGTACACTGCCTAGTTTAAGCTCAGTCCCTATAGGCCCTTCTTATTGGAAGCTGTACAGTCTGTCAATGTTTAATTTCACACTGAATTCTCTCTCATTCAAACACACCACAAAGCACACCACTATGCACTTAAAAATATTAACATGAAATTAAACTACTTTGGCTTGATAATGTCAGCATCATTTATTTTCACCAGCCTTAGCGGAAAGAAAAAAATCAATTATTGGAATTTCCTAATGCCTGAGAACTAGTGATAAAAATCATAGCATAATTTATAAAAGTGATGTTTAAGACATGTCCCTTTATTGACATGTTATTTTATTGAAATTGGATTATAACTTACACTTAAAACTCATCAATTTTAGGTGTACAGTTAAGTGGATTTGTCCAAACATAAAAAGAAATATAACCAAATTAGCAATCAAAAATATTTTCTAGTTTTCAGATATGTTTTGAACAAACTTGTTGCAAAGTATTTCATGTTTTGGGATTCCATTATAAATTGAATTGTTTTCTTATTTTCACTTTTGATTGTTCTTTGCTAGTGTACATAAATGCAATTTAGTATTTCAGTCTTGTAGATGTACAAAGACTTGCATTGTAGCCTCATATAGTTTATCTGGAGGACTTGCTTGGGTGCTGCTATTGGGTGGAAGACTTTGAATATATTGATCAAATCATATTGTTTGGTGGTGTTACTCAAACTTTCTTTCATTTCACTAACTTATAGACAGAGTTGTTTGAATCTCCTACTGCAAATGCTCATTAGGTTATTTGTCCTTTTACTTTTGTCAGTAGTTGCTTAACTATTTTTAGGTGCATACACATCTAGGATGTTTTATTCTTTTGTGGTACTGGTATTTGAAGTCAGAGCCTCAAGCTTGCCAAGCAGGTATTCTACCACATGAACCACTCTACCAGCCCTTTTTTTGTGTTGGTTAGTTTTGAAACAGGGTCTCACTTTTTGCCTGGGATGACTTCAAACCACAATTCTCCCGATCTCTGCCTCCCAAATTAATAAGATTACAAGTGTGAGCCACAGGTACCCAGCCTCATCTAGGTTTTGATGTCTTGATTAATACTTTTGTTATTATGAAATATCTCTCCCTCATGCTGGTAACATTGCTTTTCAGAATACTTACTTTGTCTGTTATTAATGTATCAATTACAGCTCTTTGAAGATTGCTGTTTGCTTGACATATGTTTATCCAGTATTTTTAACTCATCTGTGTTTTTATATTTAAGTGCATTTTTATTGATGTATAGTTATGTTGAGCTTTTTATCTATTCTTACATTTGCTATCATTCAGCTAGTTTACACAATTTGTATTTACAGTATTTGTTAATATGCTGAATTTAAATCTACCATCTTACCATTAGTTTTCTATACTTCATACTTGCCTTTTGTTCCTTTTTAAGTCATTGTATAGTAAGAAAGTTTAGATGAGACAAAATCTTGTGTGGACTAGTAGTGCATATGTTACTAAGCACTGCTCTGGAGCTTTTCTCCTTTTGGGAAATTGAGCACTATTCTGTTTTTAAATCCTACTTAAATATCTGAGACATTGCCAGTCATTTTTGTAGTATTGGAACAAATAATAACCAAAATTTGATAATCAAAAGGAGCTAAAAACCTAAGTATTCAATTGTGAGTGTATCCAACCCCTAAATGGATAAATAGAATTCTCTATTCTACTTATCTCATGTTTCCTCAATTATGAATTAGAACACAAGTTCTCAAATATTTTCCTGTACAGGCCAGAGTAAATATTTTAAGCATTCAGATCACATGAGATGCTGGCAATCATTGTCAACACATATTTCAGAATAAATTGCTTTCTGACAAAATTTAGAGGTGAAGTTTAAATTGTAAACTAACAACTCACCACTATCTTAAAGTTTTAATCCATTAAGTCAAATGTTTGCTACATTCCAGGCTATATTTCAACTACTGAGAGTATAAATATGAAAATCTATGAGTCTTGACATCCACAAGCTTGCATTTCAGATACTATTTACGTTTAGTGAAGATACTCAAGATTATCTGATTTTTCCTATTGGGTCTTGGCTAAGCAAAGAAATGAGGTGTTTTAAAACTGCACAGAGAGACCTAGTCCTCCTCTCCTTCTTCCTCTTCTTTTTCCTCTTAAATAATGCATTGATCAATCCATGAAATAAAACAGATCAAAGAATATATATACAAAAGAGGTGGAGATGCTTGGACCAACAGTGAGGTGCAGAAGCCCAACTGGGTGATGAGGATGTCTACGTAGGAGCATGGGTGCATGCATGGGGAGCAGCTGCCCCTTCAGCTAAGGATGGCAGCCACAAAGGTCAGCATAGCTTGGGCTGTCAGAGTCCAAGCAGGAAGAGGAAGGATCCTGTGTATGTCAGGCATGGGAGGCATGTGACATGAACATCAGAGCCTGGGAAGAGTGAGGACATTGGCCAACACAGTAGTAGCAGAAGTAGAAAGATGATTTAGTTTAAAGAGGGATCAGCAGGTGTCCATATGGGAGAGGAATGGCTATGGAGAGGAGAGATTCATTATATATATGGGAATTGGATGACCATTTACCAAGAGTAATTGGAGCCTGGATTCTCACTCTCAGAGAAGGAATTAAAAGGGAAGAATGTTGAACAAACCCTAAGGTATTGAAATGGAACTAGAAATATCAGTGTCACTTTGTGTCTTGAACATGTATTGAGAGAAATGGTGCACACATGAAATTGCATGCAAATGGTGTGTGTGTGTGCTGTGTGTGCACACATGTTGTCATGTGTGTGTGCATGTATGTGTTGTGTGTGTGTTGTGTGTTTGCATGTATGTGTGCCACACACACCTGTGTGCTCTCAGCTGTGTCTATGGAGAGTGACCAGGAATGGCAACACCCAAAGACACATAGAGGCACATGTAGCCTCTAATTGTGGCTTCTGAATACATTTTCCTGTAAGAGAAACTTAGTTCCTTGGAGACATAACTAGCTTCTCTGCTGAGCTGGGAAAGTACAAAGTGAGATTGGAACCCACTACTGGGCCAGAAAGCAAAGAAAAGGTACAGAAATGTGGAGATGTGACAAAAGAATACAGAAGCCAGTTCCAAACTGTTCCTTCTCTTCAGGTCAGCCACCACCCAAACATCAAGAAAAATCCTAAAGAGAATGATAGCATCAGATTATAAATTATTTTAAAAATCCTCAAGTCTACAGAAATGACTTTGAAGAGTGAAGGAAGATTTATGTAGTTTAAAATACCTCTTCACAAAATTCATGTTGCTTCAAAAATAGTAAAGGGACCCTCTGGTGGATAACTCAGTGCATCTCTTCAATTGATGGTCATTTACTATACTATTATGTGTGGTTTGACTATGAAATGCCCCTCATGGGCTCCTGTGTTGAAGGCTTGGTCCCCATCTGCTGGAGCTGTTTTTAGAAGTGGTGGAAACTTTAGGAGGTCAGGCCTACCTAGGGAAGTACGTCACTGGGGCATTCCTCTGAAGCTTATTTCTGGCCCCTGTCTCTTCTTCTCTGACTGCTTTCTGTCCACCACAGGTAAGTAACCTCTGCCACATGCTCCTGCCTCTATGATGTTCTGCCTCACATGAGCCCAGAAACAACAGAGCCACGAACTGGGGACTGAACCCTCTGCAACTGAGAGCCAAGATAAATACTTTCAAGTCAGGTGCCTATGGCTCAGCCTATATTCCTAGCTTCTTGGGAGGCTGAGATCAGGAGGATCATAGTCCAAGGCTGGCCCATCTCAAATAGAAAAAGTTTGAGACCCTCATTTCTAGTGGAAAAAAAAAAACAGGCATGGTATGTGCACCTGTAATCTTGGCTACAGCAGCAGTCATAAAACAGGAAGATTGTGGTTCCAGTCAGTTTGGGAAAAAGTGAGACCCTGTCTCAACAGTAACCAGAGAAGAGGGCTGGACGCATAAGGACCTGAGATTAAACCCAAGAATCAAAAAAAGAAAAATTCTAAGAAATAGTAAATGTCAAACAAATAACAAGCTTGTCTATGATACTTTAAAACTATTGAGCTCATGAAAGCGAAAGAAATGCTTAAAATTCTTCTACATTGAAGAACTCTAAGAAACACTACAATTAACACAAAGCTTGAGACTGAACTGGAGCCTCTTCAGATAAGAGTTTTTACAGGAACTATTGATGATATGAGTGGGATCATGGGTTAAGTAGTAGAATATCAGTGTAAATGTTCCTGATTCTGGTGAATGTGATCCGGGATAGTGAACATAAGGTCAGCAGTCATTTTCCCATGATTCAGAAAGCCAATTGTCTTGTACTACACACACAAATTTTCTGTAAAATTGAGAGATTGCTTCAAAATGTAAATTAAAATTATGTAGTATACATGCTATAGATCACATGATTCCCACTATTTTTTTAATTTAACAATAAAATGGTCTATTTTGGTTTCATAATTATGTTTGAACATTCATTGAGTTCATTGAGACAATTCATTTACTCTTTTACTTGTACATGCATATGACATGATATCCGTACAACTCAGAATAAATGTTTATTCTAATTTATACACGGAAATAATGTTAGGGAGTTGTTGATCAAAGCAACATGAAACATAGGAGAGGCTGAGTACAGTCTCCACTGAACTGACAACTCTTGACTCAATGAAAGGTGTTTAAGACAAATCATTTGTCCTCTTATTAAAGGATTATAACTGTGTTATTATAAAAACAATCCTATTTTTTGCCGTGCTGGGATTTGAACTCAAGGCCTACACCTTGAGCTACTCCACCAGCCCTTTTTTTGTGAAGGGTTTTTCAAGATAGGGTCTTGTGAATTATTTGCCCAGGCTAGCTTCAAACCACAATCCTCCTGATCTCTGCCTCCTCTGTAGCTAGGATTGCAGGTATTAGCCACTCGTACCTGACATAAAAACACTTCAATGATAGCATTGTTAATCTTTGCTAAGAAATGTTCCTTTCTAACAGAGAAAATGTCAGATAAAAATATGACAAGAAAGAAGTGGAGGAAACTTAGATGTATAAGTGGAAGGAGTCAGTCTGTAGAAGCTCACACTGTGTGATTACAGCTCCAGGATGTCCTGGGAAAGGCACAACTCTGAAGACAATGAAAAGATCCACGGCAGCTAGAAATGAGCAAGCAATAAGAAAGGGAGAAGGGCGAACACTGAGGGGACTTTAGGGCATGTGTAACTTACTCACCTCATCACAGTGACCAAAATACTCGAGAAAACAACTTAAAACAGGAGTTATTTATTTTGGCTTGTGATTTCAGATGGTTCAACCCATGTTGCTTGGCCTTGTGTGCTTAGGCAAAACATCATAGTGGTCAAAGTGTGTGGCAGGGGTTGTTCTTCACTCACTCCTTGGTGGAGAGGAATCAGAGATAGATAGAGGTAGAGATAGAGACAGAGATAGATATAGAGACAGATACAGAGAGAGATGGATACAGAGACAGAGACAGAGAGAGAGAAAGAGAGGAGAGAGAAAAGAAGAAGAGGAGGAGGAAGACAGAAGAAGAGGGAAGAAGAGGAGTAGGAGGAGGAGAAGAACAGGAAGAAGAAGAAGAAGAAGAAGAAGAAGAAGAAGAAGAAGAAGAAGAAGAAGAAGAAGAAGAAGAAGAAGAAGAGGAGGAGGAGGAGGAGGAGGAGGAGGAGGAGGAGGAGGAGGAGGAGGAGGAGGAGGAGGAGGAGGAGGAGGAGGAGGAGGATAACAGGTATAACATTAAAACTCACACCCCCCCATGACCTTCCTCCAGCTACATTTTACCTCCTAAAATTTCCAGAACCTCCAAAATTAACACCAGTGGATGAAGACCAAGCTCCCAACATGCAAGCCTTTTGTGGAGGTTAATTCATGTCCAAATCATAGCAGGAAATAAAACTTTCTGTATGACACATTCATAATGCATGCAATAGTGTTTTCTCATCATTGTAATGCATCAGCCAAGGATGGTTGTGATGTGAACTGTGGGCATTGGGTGATATTGTGTCTATATAAATTTAATTTTAACCTATTTTGAATTTTGGTAGGAGATGATTATATAGATAAAGCTGTACATTTATGACAACTCTTTGTACTTTCAGTTCAATTTTGCCACAAACCCAGAACTTCTTTTTTTAAAAATGAAGTCAACTTTTTTAAAAAGACTGTAACCAGGGGCTTAACACAGAGTATATCAAGTCATCCAAACTCTGTTAAACCCTGATAGTTTATCCCAGTATCTACAACTCCTTGATAAACTCTACCAATTCTGAAATCACAACCAGTATGAACATCTACAAGGATAAGGAGATTTCCAAACAACTTCAAGGAAATTAGATCAGGATGACACTGTAAGTCAAAGGAGGCTCAACTGAAAAAATAAATGGAGTTGGGCTGAGGATGTAGCAATCGTCTAGCATGTGTGAGGCCCTGAGTTTGGTCCCCAGTGTAAATAAATAATAAATAAATAAATAACCAACCATAATGGCTTTAAGTCATTGAGGTGATTAAGATCATAATTACTTACTTATCAAGTGACATCAAATTTTTTAAAGAAAAAAGATACCTTTTTTATCATGTGAAAACATAAAGAAATAAGAATGACATGACGACTTCCCAGGGAATGTGAGTGAGTTAGGGCTGCCCATCTCAGAAACAGAAGGAACAGATGGGACCTGGAATGGGGTGAAATGCTGTGTGGGCCGTGAAAAGCTTCTTTCCTGGTCACTCCATAACCTACCATAGAATGGCCAGGGAAGCCATGGTTCTGTTGGGACAGTGTGAGTTCTTGGAGAAGTTGGCAACACACAAAAACTGTACTGCTCCATCCTTGGGGCAGAGGCTGTGAAGGAAATAATGCTTTCAGGCCAAATCAGCCTAAGTGTTCAAAGGTCAGGAAATCCTTTAGATGCTGTGGGTCCTATAAAAAGCAGCCCTCATACATCATCACATGGTGTGCCTACACAAGTTCCATAAGGGTGGTGGCCAGAGGAGGAACTGAGAGTATTCTGTTCATTTCAATTTTTCACAATGTGTTTGAAGAATTTCTGGTTTCCTCATATGGAATTTTTGAAGGAAACTGAGTTTAACTGCACAATTGTCAGTGTGCTTACATAGGCAAGTGCGAACTTTACATTTATTTTTACACATGCTCATGTATATTCATATGTAATGAGGGAGAACTTACGCAACGATGTCTCATGTTATGGTGGTTAGACTTGCGTGAGAAGTGCAAAGTCTTCTAGGAACACTTCAGAATAGTGCCACACGTAATCACATACCTGCCCACCTTCCCGAGCTGGCAATACAGCTTCCTCCATCAGGAACAGTTCATTATTTCTTTGACTGAGAGCCATATGAAGTTGGTCAACATTTTTGTGTCTTTCAATAACAGAATTACACCTAATATTGTGGGTTTATACTAAGATATGATGTTCAAAATTGCAAATGGCTATCAGGTAGCAGCGTCTCAACTCCCGTACCTCACTCACCCTTTAAAGGGACAGGGAAGGGAGTAATCTAAACTATTTAAATTATAGTCATTTTTCATATTATGGGACATATGTAAATGCAAATTCAACAAGTGTATATATTAAAGACTGTGGCCCATGATTGTGTGTTTGTATATATGACTTCTGACATAAGCCAGAGAGAAGAATCAATGAAAAAAAAAAAAACTTTAAAAATACACCAGGAGGAAAATTGACAACAAAAAGTCTTTTGCCATGTCAATCCCTTCAGCAAGTCATTGTGTGGTGTCAGCCCAATATTGCATGTCAAGTAGCATGACATGTCTAGTTTCTAAAGGAGCGATCTTCGTTTTAGAATGAGAAGGGAGGAAAAACAGGTAACTAAAGGAAAGAAGGTGTATTTTATAATAAAAACCTTAAATTTGCTTTACAACATTTACAAATTTCACCAGGTTTTTAAAAATCATAGAATGTTTCTTAATTCAATAAAATAGAGATTTTGTAGCCTCATTAGGCATGGATAGAAATCAGACACGTGGAAAAAACCACTTTAGGAAAGTGAAAACACAGGCACTGCGGTAAGCAGGACTGACGTGAGCAGATTTGATCTCAGAACCAAGGAGCAAAGGAGCTCATTGCTAGATGTGTGTGTGTTACTAGTCACCCTGCCCATGCACCTTGTTTATTGGAAAAATACACCTTTGAAATCAAACTGTAGAAATAAAATCTTATTCTCTGTCAGCAAACAGACCAAACAAGTTGGAAGGCACTTTGCCGTATAATTCTTTCACTTTCTTCCTCCTGTAGGCCCACAGAACTACTGCCCAGGCAGCAGCTCCATTGTGGCGTCTCTGTGCAGAGGTGACATCACAGGCCACATAAACTCTCCTAAGGTAGATGGACAGTTACTCAATCACCAGTGAGTCATATTAGTGTTCATCTTACAAAGATGCGGACACAGTGACTGGCTCTGGTTCAGTCGTTCCACAGAAGTCACACCTATTATGGTGCTTGTGAGGAATATCACAGGATGAGGAAAGACCCTTCTGCAGCAAGTGTGCACTCAACCTGACATTAGTTGGAGCCTCTTCGAGTCTCAAGAACAAAATGACATTACTGTGAAACCCTGCTCAGAAAAACTCAAGCCTCACAATTTTTGAGAATTACATCCTTGCTGTAATTTCTATGATTTTACATGTTTTGATCTTTTATATCATGATTTTTTACTAATTTCACATATTAGTGTTCTCAAAGCTCTCAAAATGTATACTGTGAGTTCTAGTAAGAATTATTGGCTATGAAAAAATATGGCAAGTGTGGGTCTGTGTTTAGCTAGCCTCTAAATTTCATACAATCCTCTTCTGTCTCTCGATTCCTTATTCCCTTGCCCACTCAATATTCAAGATAAAAATTTTCATTATCAGAAGAGTAGATTAATACCCTTCTCCATAAATTTCAGTATTATCTCACACCTCAGTTTCACCAAGACTCAAATTTTATCTTAAGCAAGCTTATCAAAAAATCATTCTCAAAGAAACAGGAAATGACTATAGGAGGAATTCTTGTAAACAGAATGTTTTCAACTTTGAACAGATGTAAAACTCACAATACGCAACACAAGTAGGAAAACGAGTACTTGTGTGACAACCACATGCATGTTCTAGAATCCAGCTGATCTCAGAAGGGATGGAAGACAGTCAAAGAAATATAACCAGGGCTGGGATGTAGCTCAGTGGTAGAATGCTTGCCCGGCTTGCATGAGGCCTGAGCTAAATCCCCAGTATTGCAAAAATGTTTAACTCATGTTTTCTGCCTCCAGAGAGTTTACTGATAATTTTCGACAGAAATGGCCCCACATTTGATCCTGTATTTTTATCAATAGATATTCTTTTTGAAGGTAAATGTATTTAATCTTCAATTTTCAGAAATAGTGCAGACTAAATAACCTGAGAGAATTCTCTTTGGACAACACCTACTTGTAAATATTGTTGACACACAGCTGAACTTACAAGGCAGCAAAGCAGTCTATGATAGCTATAGTGCTCACATTCACTGACATTCAATTGTACCTAAATTACGGTTCCGATTTGTCTGCTAGTTCTATCTTATGTAAGAATGGCCATTAAATACAATGTATGTTGTATCACCATCCACACTTCTTTCATGAAAATTCTTCAATAATTATACTATGACCTCTTACTGCCTCCTTCCTGGCTTCTGCACAAAGTTGAAGAGCTCCAAAAAGAAACATGTGTGCAGGAAAGTTGCTCAGACAATCACTTTTTTAGACCTATTCTCCATGGAGATGTGTTCTCTACTTTTCTCTCTTCAGTAGAGTGAAAACAGTGGTCCTCATCACAGCAGACCTAAGATCAACCTGTCATGCTATTGTATGAAGAGGCTTGGAAGAGGTATGCATTTGAAAGCCTGCTGTAAATTAGTTAGTGGATACCTAAAGCCACATTCTCCAGCTGGCCTTGTATGTATAAATGGATAATCTTATCATTGTCTTTCTGCCTTATTTACTAATATGTTCTAAACTCTGCTCAAAGGTAAAATATGAAGTTACTGCTCTCAACAAGATACCAACAAGAAACAATGAAAAACACTTGATTTTCTATGAACTCATGACTGATTTGATGCGCCTGCCTTTTATTTGCACCCAGCCCTGGTTCCATATATTCTCCTGTTACAAACTGACCATCTAAGTGTAGTAGGTGTCATGTTTTAGACAGCTAGAGTATTTAGAAGATCCATCTTCTATTTAGAGTTTTCCTGGATTTCTAAGCTGCTATCTCAGCAGGCTCTTCTTTTAAAGCCAAGAGCCTAAACAGATCTTTCAGACACGTTCCAGGTAAAGTTAATCAGAACTACTAGTCCCATTACCTCCTCTTGCAGGTGTAATATCTTTACTCACCAGGGGATTTGCTTTCTATAGAGTCATTAAAGATGAGACTTTAACTAAAGTCTAATGTATATGAAATACAGATTTACATTTCAAGTCTTAGACAAATTTCCCATCACATTCAAAACTTTTCTGTAAAAACATCAACTCTCCAAGTTTTTCATCTTTGAACTCTGAAAATGCATATCTGCCCATTCAATGCAATTGCTTCCCTGAGTTTAGACTGTTTTTCCCAGAAGCAGAGGGAGCTAACTTTATTGAATATATACAATGACAAAGGCACTGAGATGAATGCTTTACTTGCATTATGTTCTTTGACTTTCTTATTCTGACTACACCAGGAGATCTCTATTTTTAAAGATAAAGAAGGAAAATCTCATAAAAGTTATGTAATTTGCTAACAGTCATAAATTCAAGACTCGTAAGCCTGGATAATTCCAACTCTTCTTTTTCACTATGCTGTGCAGCATATATTTTATTTTTATATCCAGCTTATAAAATATTGAAGATCATGTCAAGTACAACATGTGTTTCAGGAAAAAGTCTCAGGGTGTGATCGCTCCCATGGAAACATGAGACGGCAGAGGAGGAGGGAGGAGAAGCTAGGATTGATTCACATTGGGTGGGATGGGCCTGCCTGGGAGGTCCTCAGTAGCTGGTCCCTGAGTGATTCTCCCAGCTCATGGCATCCTCCTTCATGTGGCAGAAAGTGGTTTGTGCTATTTTAATCATTGCTACTCTAAAATTTCTGCACTGGATACAAGCATAGAAGCAAGAAACCACAATTATAGCCATTCATAAGCAGTAATTGGATCAGTACTGTTCATCAACTAAGCAGTTATTGATTGACTATTATATATCAGTCATTACAAGGTACTGAGGACCCAGATGATAGTTTGATGTTGGGAATAATTGTCCATCAGTTACTGAATCTTGAGATAATAACAGAATAAAATTTCTAAAAGGGGAAGAGGTGGATATGTAATAGTGGAAGACAAATGGTAATTTAGAGGTAGGACTTAGAACCAATATAGGGGAGAACTAGAAATAGTTAGAATGAGTACTTGAAACACATTGCTAAGGGCCAGTGGTCATAGCATAATCACCAGATTCTAGATCTAGATATAAATCTCATTGGAATTTCAATAAAAGACTCATTCACTTAGACCTCTGTTCTTGTATTTTAATAGAGATTCCAAAATCTCAGATTCAAAAAGAGGATTCATAGTTCTCTATTGTCTGTTTTACAACTTCCCCTTAACTCATTATAAAAACATAGCACTAAATATTGTACTGATTAATTCTGTTTTCAATTCTTAATGCATCTTATGGCTATGGTTGTTATCAAGTCATATATCATAACATTACTTTATGAAGTTATTGAATTTGGTCTGTATTCTTGGTGTAAGAGCATATATTTCATTTGAAATCTTTTTGAATATGAGTTTCACATTTGGGATTGGTCTTGTATCAATGACTGGTTGGTTGCCATTAGAAGAGCAACATAAACATAAGACCATCTTTATGTTTTTTGAAATAAACATGCACCTACTATATTGTTTCTGTGTGCAATTTGGAATAATTCTGGTGAATCTGATGAGTAATATGTGGTCTAACACATTTTCGTGACTTTTAGATTTTCTCAAATTTCCACACAGACTAGATATCAGAACTTAGTAATTTAATTAAATGTTCACTCATCATCATCATCATGATACCAAAGTCTTGAGATTTTTCTAAGTAAGCATTTTTCTCATCCCTTCCTCAGTATTGCCTGTCTGTATACTCAGCCTCCATTGTTGCTCTTTTTACTCTTTTCTGAGCAATATAATTGATTTCTGCAGAAACTATCCACAAAACACTAATCCAAGACACATACACACCCCCCCCTTGGTACATATAACACTGCAATTTTATAATGGATTGTATTATGAAACTGACAATAGTTATAAACAGAAAAAATTATTTAGACTAGAGATTGGCAAACTTCTGGATAGAGTCAGATAATAAACATATTTGACTTGTGAGCCATATAGTCACTGTCACAACTAATATTCGTTGGTGTAGCACCAAAGTATCCATAGACAACAAGCAGATGAATGTAGCTATGTTCCAATAAAATTTCTTTACAAAAGCAATTGTTAATCAGATTTGGTCTATTTAGACACTTTCTGTAAGAACATTATAGACTATTTAACTACAAAAATTAAACCTATGGGATGTTTTTAACCAGGGCTCACGATTGAAATCAAAATGAAATATTTCACACTTAAAAGCTGACAGATAATTGAGTCTGACACAGTTCCTGAGACCTCACAAAGGTAAGAATCACATCTTCCTCCCTCCCACCATCACTTCACACCCAAACTTTGACAAACAAAGGTAGATAAAATGAGATGGAAGGGAGGATTTTTTTCAATATTTCCACTTTATGCTAAGTGTTAGTGATTATAAAAACTTCTCTCCTGGGAAAAGTGAAGGTGAATTCCACCTGTACCCAAGTCAAGTTTCATGCCAGTCACACTCAAAGGTCTGAGATAATACAAGAAGAAAAGATGATGACTTCATTCCCTGAAAAGATATCTCATGAGCTTTAGTCTTCTGGATTCCCTCCTCATGCCATAATTAGAATGAAGGAATGAGGTTGGTCAGAGGAAGGTAGTGCTCCTAAGAGCACTTGACATATAACTCCTGCAATTTGAGGCAATATGCAAACATCAAGATCACAGTCAATTTCTAGTCTGTAGATTTTTAAAGACTTGAAACTTGTTGGAAAATTTTGAGTCAAAAGAAAGAGAAAGGATTGAAGACATACAATTCTATGTCTTGGATGCCTTGCCTCAAGACCCACAGAAGAGCTTTGCATGTCTGTCTAGTGCTGCAAACATTCAAATATCTGATAAGCACGAGAAAGCACCCAGGGACATGAAATATATTGGGTAGAGAATTTACCCAAAATGACATGGGGACATGAGCCACTGGTGGTGTTGAAGGAGAACCACTGACTCTTAGAAGGTTTCCCCTGTTATGAGAATAAACTGGATGAAAGCCAATATTCCTCCAAAGAACTGTGCATACTTACCATACCAAGGTAATTGCATGAGTGCAGTTGAGTTCAACCAGCACAGGGTGGACTAGATAGACTGACATTTCCCCATGACCAGTACAAACTTGCTTTTAACAAAACCATTATCTCTTACATTTGTGTAACTACAAATCTGTTAATAGCTAAAACTATAGGAGATGAGTTTATCACAGTTGACCCTTCACTAAAAGCACAAATACAACTCAAGTCTATGATAGGGAAAGATGAGGTTACATTTAAATTGAGTTTGAAGTCAGGCACCAGTGGCATATGCCTATAATCCTGGCAAGTTGGGAACCTGAGATTAAGAGAATTGAGGTTTGAGGAAAGCTTCAGCAGATAATTTGTGAGGCCCCATCTTAACCAACAGGTGGGCACAAGGATGTACACCTGTCATCCCAAGCTACCCGGGAAGCTGAGAGCAGGAGAATAATGGTTTCAGACCAGCCAAGGGAAAAAAGTACATGAGACTCTATCTGAATTGGAAAAAAAGCTGCATGTGGTAGTGAACACCTGTCATCCTAGTGATGGTGGGAGTTGTAAAATACGAGGATTGTGGTCCAGACTGGTCAGGTCAAAAAAGCAAGACCTTATCACCAAATTAACCACAATAAGAAGGATTAGAGACATGGTTCATGCAGTGGAGGGCTTGCCTAGTAAGCACATAGCCCTGAGTTCAAACTGCAATATCACCAAAAAAATAAATAAATAAAATAAATAAATAAATTGAGTTTGAAGCTTTCAAAATTACCTAGAGTTTAGCAACAAGAGTGAAAATTGTTGATTCTTCAGAAGATTGTTAAGAGATGTAAAAACAGGGCTTTGCATATCATACCTAGAAACTGAAAAACTATTTGCTATTCATGGTGAATATACCAAATCAACACATAACCCATAGAATGATGGTCAATTTACTAAGGAAATTCAAAAGAGATAAAAGATGATTTAAGAAAATCTTGTTTCAAGAACAGGAAAATCTTTAGCTATATAATGGAAATTATTATATATAATGGATAAGTACATTATCCCTCTTGCATTAGTATGTTCCTTCAAGAAAGAGATAAAATGGTGGCTGCATTTCTGTTACTTCCATTTATCATGAATTCTAGAATCCAGGGGACATTCTCCTGGAAGTAATTTACTTGTTTACAGCTAAGGATCAAGAAGTGGTGTTTGAATTCAGGGTTTGTTTGACGTACTATTGCACTCTGAAAAACAATCTTAGCTTGCTCGATAGCTAAGTAACGAAGACCATTATTATCAGGTACAGAGATGATGAGTGTAGTATTGCATACTGGTTATTGACTTCATTCTAATTCACAATGAAATGTTTCCCATTGCTGTGGGATCAGTTACTTAATGTGCAGGCAGTAAAGAAACCAGACTGTCAACTATAACATGGCATTATTTACCTTGTCTTACAAAGTACTTCAACCCACTACAATGTCATTTGTAAGCACTGCAGTTCTTTGCCTTTGCAACATGACATTAAAATTGCATATTGCACCAGCAAGGGAAATGATATATTTTGTAACATTTTTTCTATTAACAAGGAAACAATTTTAACATAGTTATCCTGAGGACATCTGAGGGAAACAACTGTATTAAAAATTCTAAGTTACATAGAAATAAAAATAATATCTTATTTTTCAACATATATTATATTGTTTGACACCATGATAAGTATGAATATTTTGGAGATATTTGAGCACAGATATAAATCTGGTTGCTAGGCTATGAGAAAGAACAATAATGCATTGAGCAATTAGACAGATCACTGTCTTCTGAATATTTAACCGAGTTACAGAGAAAAACAAAGCAACAAACAAAAATAACCATAGCTGTAAATGTATGTACCAGTGTGATACAAATCACCATGATGCAGTTAAATAGATGTGTGGTTGTGTTTATCTCTACTTCTATCCAAGCACACAGAAATAATATTTTTAAAGATGTAAGGCAATATGGGTAAAAGCAGTAGGAAAAATGATAAGATAACAAGAGATTAATGATATCAAAAAATTTTGGAAAATAGAAAGCAAAATAGAGCCAAATTGTCAGAATAGAGATAACTGAAATTTAATTGCTTGCAGAAGAGTAAGTCACCAGGATAACTCAGAACTTGAAGCTCCAGGGAAGCTCTAGAAAAGGGTGATGACACTTTATAATAATGGCGGAATTTTCTGAACACTTAAGTGTGTAAAAGTCGTACAGGATCCTAGCCTTAACCCCTCCCAATGGAGGACTATATGTCACCTATCCTGAAGACTGTAGGGATTTTATGAAAGTTAAGTCTAGACATTTTCTGGATTTAGGGCAGCAGGTATAAGTGAGTGTGAGGTTGCAGTACAGTAAGTGTGGTAATTAAGTATAATTCTAGATTGTGGAGGGAGAAATCTCATCTTCTGTATACAACAATCAAAGACACACTGTCTTGGTTAGAAAATAAAAGATGTGTTTCTAAGAAATTTGGCCCAAAATGAAATAAAAATGCAAAATAGTGTGATCGTTTCCAGATCTGGCTGATGTCAGGCTGCTGTTCAGTTGTCCCACACTCTTGCTTGTGTGGTCTGAAAGTCAGATAGTTTTGTCAGGATTATTCTGCAGTCCACCAGCTGGAGTACTGGTGTGCACTAGTTTACTAAATGAAATGTAGAAAATAGAAGGGCCTACAAAGGAAAAAGTAAAAGAAGATTTTATGTGAGGAAGCCCCAGGTTGAGGGTTTAACGAAGACCTGAAGATAAACCATCCCAGTGTGTAGGCCAAGGATGAAGGCCTCCAGAGCCAACACAACTGATGGGTGGGTATATTTAGAAGATATTTGGTATTGTTTAACAAATTTTGATGAAATAGCTTACCGTTACATAAATATAAACAACTAATAAAAGGTAATTACTCATTCTACACAGGCCTCAAGCTATAAAGAATAAAGAATATAATATTCTATGTGTCTCAGTTGTAAAATAATTATGGAGGCATAAAATATGGCTATCACCCAAATATGACAGCTTTTTTCCAGATATGACAGCTTTTTTTCAAATATGACAGCTTTGGAAAAGTGAGATAAAAAGCTTAGTTTGATATGAAAGAAGTTAATCCCCATCTTCTTCTTTTATAAGTTGGTATTCCTTGTCTAAAATTAAAATTCAAGAAATAGTATAAGACATATAATTTACGAATATGAAGGTATAAACCAGAAACCATAAGCAAACATATTGAAGCAACTGCCGCTGAGCCTGGATCCAATGTCTTTCAGGGACCCAGAATACAGAATTCTGAATTTTCACTTAGAGAGAAATACAATGTAAAAACAATGGATATTATGTAACATTTCAGGTGGAGTTTGGGGCAGCACTCTGTAATCATACATATTAATATGTTTGATGTGAAACATTTGAATGTTCACAGTTCACAGATTGCATAAAATATAAATATTCTTATGCAGCATTAGGTTAAAGAGTTACTACCAAATTAGTATTTTAAATGTTTAATTTTACGAGGATTCTGAAAAGTTAAATTATGGATGAGAAATTTTTACCTGTTTGAAACATTTTCCTTAAACCATGTCTATTTTATTATTTGATGACAATGGAGGTGAATTTTTTTTTTTTTTTTTTTGCTGATACTGGGGTTTGAACTCAGACTTCTAACTTTAAAGTAGGCTATCTACCATACAGATGTATTCTAAAAGGGCAAGAATATAAAAGATAAAGTCATGATACAACTAAGCCACCATTTCCAGATAAATTTACAAATCTATAAAATATATCTAATGAAGAAATGCAAGAAAGGCAGAAAATGCCCTAGGTTTTGAAGTCTTGATGCTAAAGACAGATTAAAAAGTGAACCAATTCAGTTAATGTGAAAAAAAATGTGCATGTATAAAGGTACGTTTTTAGAACAACACAAATAATTCAGCTTACCACAAAAGAAAATGTAATAATGGAGTGTTAGATTGCATGACAGTTTATTAAACTTACCGAGTCACCATGGTCAGTTCACAGGAAAGTTTGAATGATTTGTCTTTAACAGGAATCACAGAGTATTTTCCCACTGAGTGACATTCATGTTTCCACACTGAGGTTCTGCAATGTGCAGGAAATGCCTGGGTTGCTCAAACTCTGCACAATCCAAAGAAAGTTTTGTTTTTTTTTAGGACTGGCCCGTGACTGGCTTTTGAGAACTGAATTCTTAAACTCTGAAAGGTTTTCCCTGTCATAATGTTTTGTACACCTGCAAGCCTGGGCCAGGATGTTCCATTTGTGTGGACAGTTTATGCTAAGCATAAGACTTATGGTAGACACTTTCTTTCCTCTGGAGGTCGGTTAGAGGGAAAGGGAGCATATGTCACAGTCAGCAGCTGACTGATCAACTCCCAGCAATAGCCCTGGGCACCAGGACTCTGCTGAGCCTTCCTGGTCCGCAGCCCCTCACTCACTTGTGGCTCATCATTGCTGAAGAATCAAGCCCTTCCTAGGAGACTGCATGGTGGACACCCAGACTTGTCCACATGTCTTCCCCTGCTCTATTCATCCTTTTATCGTTGTGGACCCACAGTGCTGGACCTTCCGAATCCCGTGAGCCCCCTTGGAATCACTGAGTCTCAAGGTGATAGTGGGGCCCTTACTTACGTGTGCATGTGTTTCTCATGCCAGAAAACTAGGTCACTAGTATTTCTAACTTTGGTTAAAGTTTCTAGCTATTATTTCTCTTATCCACTATATATACATATATCTTTTAACTTCAGATGTTATGCTATTTAGCATATTGTAGCCTACTTGGCGTTTGAAATTGGCATTATAGAAGTGGCGATGGCTTCCTGTGGTGCTGCTGCTAAACAGCTCCGTTGCTTCATCAAATTTAATTCTGAGTTTTGCCTTGAGTGCCAACGAGTAGGGTATATCATGTGGAAAAATCTAACCTTTCAGCTGACTCCAAGCCACCATCTAGCAGAATCTTACTTATTCAATGAGCATTGTAAATTTGGTGGCAACCAGCCCCCAAACAAATACACAGCGCTTGTATCTGGTTCATGGTCCTACAAGAACCTGGCCAAAACGAGCACATGAGAAGGGCTTTGTAAGCTCAGGAAGATGCTTGTCATCACCCAGCCATGAGTTTACAATTGAAGCAGGTACTGACTTGCTCAGTTTCTTCTCTCTACCCCAGTCCAAGTTCTCTTTGGCTCCATAAGGAAGGAGGATTTGCTGAGATCCTCATGTCTGGACGACCTCCCACCTGGTGGGAGGGAAAGGGTTTCAGAGCAATCTCCTGCCTAACAAGGAAGCCATGAGGCTTCCTCAAAGTTAGGGTCCATGAGTTTCTCTTGGGTAGTCTGCACCCAGAAACCTAGAACCTACCATAATCCCAAAGGAGCTTCTGATTTGCGGGCTAATGAGAGCAGTCTTTCTGACTAGTGAGCCTGTGTTTTCAAGGCTGAACACAAAGTATGGGAGACTGAATTTTTGTGTATAAACAAAGCTGCATCTGCTGTCATCACTAACTACACCTCCTTCTCTGATACATAATTGATGTTTTATGTTTTTAATCTTTGAGCTGTGGCTTCTGCAGGCACGCTCTGCCCCTGGTTCTCCTGCCTGTAGACACTGTAACAAGAAGCAATCTCATGAGACAGCACCAAGTCCTCTCCCTCCTGCTGTGCTTTCAAAAGTTGGCTTGTGTGAAAATGTGTGCCATGTGTACAAAAAGATTACTGTAGCCTGAGAAAAGAATACCTAGAAAATAATCTTTAAACAAATATGGTTTATTTCCCTAAAGATAAAGAAATGAGCCATACCTTGGTAGCTCACGTCTATAATCCTAGCTACTTAGGGAGGTTTGCAGTTCCAGGCCAGTCCAGGCAAAAAGTTCATAATACCTCATCTTAGCAGAAAAATCTGGTCATGGTGGTGCATACCTGGAGACGGAAGCATAAGCAGGAGGATCATGGTCCAGGCCAGTCTGGTCAAACAGCAAAACCCTATCTCCAAAATAACAACAGCAAAAAGGCTGAGGTGTGGCTCAAGCAGTAGAATGCTTGCCTAGCAAATAGGAGGCCCTGAGTTCAAACCCCAGAAATGCAAAAATAATAAAAAGGGAAGGAGAGGAGAGGGGAGAAGAGAGGAAGAAAGGATACATTGTAACCTGGAAAGGAAAGAGATTCTTTTTCCTCTATAAATTATTCCATCTTTCTTCTTCACCTTATTCCGCATACAGAAGTCTATGGCTCTAAGAGGAGCTCAGCCCACTTAGCTCTGTGGGAAACTGAGACAAAGGCAGAGAAGAGAGCTCCAGCATGGCCGACCACACAGAAGGCAACAGAAAGTAACAGCATGTGAGTCTGATTCTCACCTTCCTTTTTACTTTCTCCTTTGCTCTTCATCTTCTCTTCTACTTTGAATCCTTCCAGATTTAATAAAAAATGAAAGCACGATTGTGAAAATACATAGTTACTATTAACAATGAAAATTAAATATTATCATTGGCTATTTATATTATCAAGGACTATCCTATAAAATAAAGAGGAAATTAAGGAAAACAAAATGAACAAAATCAGATTTTAAATACAATAATTTAAAAGGCCAATGTTAAAAAAATCGCTGATTTTTATTTTCCTATGCTAATGCTCTGCAAACAGTTAGGATCTCATTTTGCTTCCAAAACAAATTAGCTTTTAATTTGCATAAATTCATTGATTCAATAATAATTGACTTTTCATGTCCCCTTGGGGGATCCAATGGACGGGGAAGGGTGACAGGAAAGGATGATGGGATGGGGGTGATTGAGTACATTATATTCATGTATGAAAAGAGACTAAAAAAACCCATTAAAATTGTAGGAAAAAATGGGCAAATGGGACAAGAAAGAGTAATAAGGGGTGAATATGATCAAAGTGCATTGTACTCATGTTTGGAAATATCACAGTGAAACCCTAGGTACAATTAGTATCTGTTAATCTTCTTAAAGAGTATTAGAGTATTATGGCATTGCATTCACTATGACCTAGATTTTCATAGTGGGGCATGGCAGGTCATCATACTGGCTCCAGCTTGTAGTCTAAATGAAAAGAAGAGATACTGGTTTCCTAAATAGGTGAGTAACAATGTCTCATTTAAACCTTCTTTTTTTTATTGGAAGTATTGGAATTGGAACTCAGGGCTTCACACTTGCTAAGCAGGTGCTCTACCATTTGAGCAAGAACTCCAGCCCTTTTTGCTCTGGTTATTTTGGAGAATAGGTCTGGTTTTTTTGCCAAGGTCAGCCTGGACCACTATTTTAGGCCTCTTGGCAGCAGCTGAGATGGCAGGCACCAATCACCATGCTCAACTTATTTTTTTATGGTTAAGATGGGATCTTGTGAACTATTTGCCTAGGTTTGACCTCAAACTGAAATCCTCCAAATCTCATCCTCCCAAGTTGCTAAGATTATAGGCATGAGCCACTGGCACCAAGCTTATAAGATTACTATGACATGAACCCACAGAAAGAAAGAAAATTATTTGTAACTTCAATTTTGGGGGAGTTGTGTTGTTTGTGTTGTTAGGTGGAAAACTATGACCTAGGTAGCAGACTAGATTCACAACCATTAGAAACAAAGAATAGGTTCAAGTTTGAAAATGCTCAGGCAAGCAATTCACTTAGGACAACACCCAGATGCATCAGGACATTGCCTGAGGATGTAGGCCTGAGGTGGACTCACCTGTCTCTCTGTAGAGTCCTCTTCTGTGGTCAACCGTGGTCCTCACACCACTCATCACCCAGGTGTCTGTTGCCCATCCAGGCCTGACATGGACATCTGTCTTCTGGAGCATTCTGTGACTAGAACACTTGACAAACATGTGTCCCCATGACCCTCAGGCCAACCTTCTCTCCAGTTATCCCAGTTCCTCTACTATAAGCTCAGAACTGAACTTCCAAGGCCTCATTGAAGTGCTCTGAGGTACATGTCCTATGTCAACCTCTTCACAGATGTTCTTTGAGGCCAAAGAGACCTTAGATGGCCATGTGAGTTCAAAGTGAGAAAGCAAGTACTTGCCAGACAAGAGAGGTGACCTCAGGAGCATTAACCTGCTGGCTCCTCGACTTCCAGTCTCTAGAGCAGTGAAGAAACACCAGTCTGTGGTAGTTTCTTACAGCAGCTCAAGTTGACTAATGCAGAGACATTGAAGACAGCAAGGACCTGCAAAAATCAGACCCGATCACAGGATGTGGAATGGGCTGGAGGAGGAGGATGCACTGCTCTCACGGTGGAAGGCTGGTAGTTGTCAGATCACTAAATGGTCTGTGAATGTGAGTCAGAACTTCAGTAAGAAGTCAGACTTCAGCAAATTTAGGAAATGCACACAAACTACTTGCAACTTTTGACCAGCATGCTTATGTCCCCTCAAAATTCGTATGTTGAAACCCCAACCCCGATGGGATGGGATGGTATTAGGAGGTGGCACTTTGGGTGGTAATCCAGTTTAATGACATCATGAAAGTGGAGCTCCCATGATGGGTTTAGTGTTCTTATAAGAACAGGGAATTTCCTGCTTTACAACACTGAGATAGAGATGTTTGGAAAGATTCCCAACTACATTAATTGTATAACAGCATCCCAAACTCAGACAGAACTATTTCTAAGAAATATGTAAAAAGTAGATTTATTTTGGATAATACAGAGTCCATGACAATAAATTTCAGTAAAATTTGAGCCTATATAAGTACAGATTCATCCATTAAATTTCAATTTCTTCATCTACACTAGTTATTTTACTCACCTTGTAACTGTATTTATTTCTATGATGACTAAGTAAATGAATGTATCTAGTATGCAATAAATAATGTAGTTAATATTTTGTGGAACTTACAAATTACATATAGACTTAAAGAACCCTCAGACAAGAAAGGAACGTTGGAATCACATTGGAATCATTTGGTCCAGTTCTTGCAGTTTTACAGAAAATAGAGTGAGGTTGAAGAATATAAAAGTTAAGGACTCATGGAAGGTGGCAGAGCTGCACAATGGTTGGAATCAGGGCTGTTTCCAATATCAGCATTATTCTCATCTCTAAGCAGGGGCTCTATAGAAACACACTCCAAAGTTCCTATTGCCATGTGCTAAGTAGTTGCATTTTGCAGTTTGAATTTTAGGAATTGGGTCCTCTGATTGTCTCTATTTCACATACAAGGGAATTGACAGCAAGAAATGTAATCAATGAGACACAACAAACACCATAGATCATCTCTTGTATTCAGACAGAGAGCTCTAGCTGAGATCTACTGAATTACAGTAAAGCTGCACACTGCCTGTGCCCAGACCAGTGGTGTACCAAGGACAGGGTGGCCAGAACTGGTGACAGGATGGTACACTATCTATAGAACATGTGGCCAATAAAACAGACTAGAATTTGGTTCATTTTCAGCTACACACTCATGCACCAGTTATTTCTAAACAATTTCAGTGATAAAATACTTCTTAGTGGAAAAAAATTGTTCATGTACTGAACAATTGCTGATGACACTATTTAATTTTGCTTATATGTATAATATTCATATATGTATATAATATATAAGCTTCCAATTAACAGTCATTTTTTGTTCTTTAATAAATATATTCTACATGGAAATAAATTTGGAGAATTCTCAGTTATACAATAATTCAATGATTCTCTGATACACCTGTACTCATTTTATGTATCAAAAACAATTTAGAATATTTTCAATTATTAGAGTAGTAAAAATACATTTTCTCTAATGATTTGTCTCTTTAGAGAACTGAGTATATCCAACTCTGCCTTTCCCTTGGTCTTTATCATATAATAAAGTCATACTTTGGAAGGCAAATTCAGCAAACCTTTCAGCAAAGGTTTTGGGGGATATAATTTTTATCATATAATATTAAGAAACTCAAAAGACTTCATAAAAACAAGTTTTCCCTTTTTTCTGTGTGCTTCTTAGGATATTTTAATGTAGAAACTATAATGGTTTATCCAAATTGAGTACTAGAAAGATAACCTGAAATAACTCTCTCACATAACTTGAAAAAATTGGCATTTTACCTCAGTACCAATAATTTACTTGAAAATCTTTATTAATTATTCAAATACTATTTTTAAAATTATTTTGCTTATTTAAAAATTTCATAATTTTGCATCTTGATTTTCTTAACAGCCCCACTACCTCGTGTTAGTATAGAGTTGAAATTTTCTTTTGAATATTTGTGTTGATGGAAACCCTGATGCCCACTCCCAGTGGAGAATCCAGAGGGACTTCCTCCTTTATACATATACTCAGTTAGTAGATATTTAATTTTGTGCATGTGTAAGTTTTTCTGAGAGGGAATCCACAGCCTCCATGAGGTTCTCAAAGAGACTGGAAATTTATGAGATGAGAAGTTGAGTCTCTTAGGTACTGTTAATGTCTGGATTCCAGAAATAAAGAAAGCTTGATTTATTGAATCTGGGTGACAGACATATAGCTGTTAAAAATACTGTTTTCTTCAAATGTCTGACAATTTGAAATAGCACATAACCAAATATGATGAATTTTATAAAAAGTTAATTTCCTAAAGGCAAAAGCAAAAAAATAAAATTTTCTTGAAGTCAAAACATTGCATCTATGTTTCAGGGTTGGGAGTGTTTAATACACAGAGATAACTAGACAGACAGATGGAATGAATGAGTACAAAGTTCTAAAGTAAGATCATAGTTAGATGCTAACCTTTTGCAGAATACTGCAGAGAACTGGGGAAGCTTGATCTATTTTTGTCATGCAAGAGACATTGCATACCATTAAACCCCTGAGATACAACTGTCTGCTGGGATCTTTGAGAAATCACCCTCCTGCCAACCTGGGCTCCTGAGGAAGTGCTAGCTGACACAGTCAGTACACAGCTGTGTGAGTTAAAGGTTATATTTCCACCATTTCTAAAGATCAAAATTATTCTTGTTGTGATAAGTACACTATTTCCATCTAGTACTTAAATAACTTCATTTGGTTTCTCTATAACACTGGAATTCTTAAGAGAGAGGAGAGAAAACTCTACCTCTTATGTTGTTAATTGACAATGTGTTGTTTAATTTAATCAGTGCATTTATCAAGTTGCAGACTCATACCAACTGCAGAACTGTAAAAAGGTGTCCTAAATAGCAAATTTAATTGAATTACATTATAAATTTTAATTCCATAACTTAAGGACTTCCCAATTCAACTCAGCAAGAAGTTAGAAATGTCTATTACTTGCAAACCATTGAGTCAAATAGGGTAATGATACAAAAATAAATATTAATCTTAAGTATTAATGATATCATTAATCATGATCACAAACATTGTTCTAGTAAAGAAAAAGGAAAGAAATTAACCTACTTTTAGCAAAAGTAATGAAGCAATTTTCATAAAAATGGTTTTTAGAGATGACTTTTATCATAACATACTTTTTTAGAAAGATGTTTGGTGCTGTTACTGCTCCACTGGCACCACCCTGTCTTTCCTCCAACTTAGTCACCTGTGTGTCCCATGGGACAGACAGCGATCACTCGGGAAGAGGGGACTGAACTGCATGTGTCTGGCTGACCCCATCGTCATCCTGAAGTTTTGTGTAATCTTCTGTAAATGCACCAACAGCAGTAGGTAGAATTTTAAAATATTCAGTGAAATGTACAGCTCAACTTGATTTTCTAGACAAAGCACTCTAGGTTCTGTTTTACCATTGTCATGTATCAATTATCAAAATGCCAATATTTGTACAAACTTTCTATTTTAGAAAATAATAAATCCTTATTAGCTGAGAATAATTGTTTTAATGAAAGCATTTAAGCCTTCACTTTTTCAAAGTTAACCATAATTGTGAAAATATTTTACATTGGTTATATTTTTTACACTTACAGTTTTAATGGCTTTAAACAAAACAAAGGTTCAATCATTTAAACCCCAAGTATAGTATTTTAATGAAAAATTATAAAATAGCACAAATCTGCATTAACCATTTTGCATTTGGAATTAACATAATTCTTTATAAATTACCTTTACTAAACTTTCAACAAGTTTTCCTTAATCTATTGATAGTCTAATCAGTCTCCGTTAAATGAAGCCAAATTATGCAACATTGCAGATTGTCTTTATTTGTAGTTGTTATTATCCTATTAAATAGAGCAGGCAGAAACATCTCTTGCCTTCCCTTGCTCATCCTGTCCCTAAGCGTTTAATGCCCCTTTTAGGTGGCATTTAGATTCTGAAGAGATGTATCTGTAACACCTTTTCTTCTCAGTTCAAGTGAATTGATTTGCAGAAAAGTAATGTGTTTTTATGAAAAGAAAATACAGATGCTGGCTCCAGGTCTGATCAATTTTCAAAGAAGAGAAAAAGCATTCTGGAAAGAAAGACCAGCTCAAGGCAAGGCTTAGTAGCTCACATCTGTAAGCGCACCTATCTGAGAGGTGGAGACAAGAGGATCAGGGTTCAAGGCCAGCCCAAGGAATAGTTAACAAGAACCTATTTCACAGAACGAGCCAGGCATGGTGGTGCATGCTTGCATTTCCAACTATAAAGCAGGTACAGGTAGTAAAACTGTAGTCTGAGGCTGGCCAAAGACAGAAGTGCAAGACCCTATCTGAAAAATAACTTAAGAAAAAGGATTCAAGTGGTACAGCACTTGCCTAGTAAGTGCAAGGCCGAGTTCAAACCCCAGTACCAAAAAAAAAAAAAAGACTACTCAGAGTGAGAATTTCTCACCCATTGCCTCACTGTTACCTGTTTGTGTCCCATAAAAGCTTTTATGCCCCTGAGCCAACTATGACAATATGAATCAGAAAAATCTCCTCTATTTTCCTTGAAAAAGTTCATTTCTTTCCACTCATTTCAGTCTTCCAGTTTTCCAGGAAAGTGGAAATCTTGGAATCCAGCAACAGTTTTGGCGGGCCAGGAGAAACAGTTCAGACTCTCAGTGTGGGAGTTGTGGGTCCCACAGGAGGGACGGCGATCATCCAGGAGGAGGGGATTGAACTGCATGTTTCTAGCTGAGCCCACATTCAGGACTTCAGAGTCATCCCAGAAGCTTCTGGGAGACATCTTACATCCTGGGATTTTCCTTCTTTCCTGCTCACAGGATTGGTGGCTTACCAATGCTTCCTGAGTGGAAGAAAAATGTTTATGATTTTGGGGAGCCACTGGGTTCCAGGCTACATCCAGTTCGTGTGGAGAGAAATTGTTGGTATAGGGTATTTGTTTATTTGGTTTTGGTGGGTTTTTTTATTTTTGGTTTGTTGGAAGCCAGTGTGATCCAGGCTAAAACTACAACCCACTTGCTTAGAGAGTAGTTGTTTGTGTAGGGTGTTTGTTTATTTGGTTTTGGTTTCTGGGGAGCCAGGGGACTGTGGCCTAGGTCTATCACACTGGGATGTATCCTGGGGATCTTGTATCTCCATGTCTGAGGCTAACCAGCCTTTTGGACCTTGCTTGGGTCACTTTGCAGCACCAGCTGATGTGACCTCAGCTATTTCTTCTGTTTGAGGATCCAATAGCCATTTAGTTGTTTGCGGGGCATTCACTGGTTAGTGTGGAATGAGATTCAGAAGGTTAAAATTCCCAGGAAATGCTTGCTTGAACACTATCCATTTATTTGGTTTGACTTTTTTATCTTTCTCATCTTATAATAGCTTTTATTTCTAGGATGGGCAGTTCAGCTTTCCTACCAGCTGGAACTCCTCTGGGATGCAGACTAGCAACTGAGCAGACAACAGTTTATGGTTCTGTGACTAAAAAGGAGTTGATGTTCTCTTGTAACACTGTATGGCCTGCATGTGCTAAAATCTGCTGAAAGATAGCCACTTGATGGTTTGTTAAATTATCGCTAATATTTTACAATTGGAAATATTTTGTCAAAAATGAGGTAAGACTTCTTATATGCAAGCTTTCGTGCCATTACATAATAAGGATTATGTGAAAGAGAGAGTTAAATTGATGGTTCTGTGGGCATAGAGGTACATGCCTGCAATCCCAGCTACTCATGAGGTGGAGATGGATCATGGATCAAGGCCAGCCTGAACAAAAGTGTGAATGAGAACCTATCTGAAAAAAATTGGGGGTGTTACTCATGGCCCTGAGTTCAATGCCTAGTTCTGCCAAGAAAAAAGTGGTGGTTCAGAGAGGGTGGAAGAATTTTATTCCCCTCCTGGATAGCAAAACTCTGAATGAAAGGGAAAATGATTATCTTTTTAATTCTCTAAACCCACCCCTAGTTGCTATGGAGCCCACAGCACCATCAGCTCCTGTTTGTCTTCTCCACACAGGGAAGTAAGGCAGGATGGTCTCCCCCACATGACCCAACAGGGCAATCAGTTTGGCCAGCAAGCAGAGAATCCCATTTCCATCAGACAGCAGACTTTCAGACAGTATCCATTCAGAGGTTTGAATGAAGATAGCTGGATGGCAGAATATTACTGGGCTTACAGTCTATTCTCAAACTTCAAGGTGATTAGAAGTGAAAAGCTCTAACCCACCATGTAGAGGTAAACCTGAGTAAATGACCAATGTTCACCTCAATTTTGGCTCTACCTGTGAAGATATTCAAGGTTTTTAAAATATTCTATTAGCTGAAAAGGAAAGAAGTCCAGTGACAGACAAGGCCACCAAGGAGGTCAGTCAGTGCCATCAAGAAAATCCTGCATGGATCCCTGATCCTACAGAGTCTGTTCCATCAGAAAAACCTATCTGATGACCAAACAACAGGGAATGGCTAAATGAGATCATTATAGGCAGTGCATCCTGGCAGGACTAAGGAAGAAACCCAACTAGAGGAATTTCAGCAAAATACAGGCAATCCAGACAAGGCACATGAGGACACCCTCAGAATTTTTAAGACTTTACTAAGTGTATCAATAGTATACAGATCCTGATCTAGAAGCCCCAGAAAATATGAAAATGGTTAACATTACCTGTGTGGGGCAAAGTTCCTCTAGTGTTCAAAGAAAACACAAAATCTGCAAGGGGCTATAGGAATGAATCCATCCCAGTTGGTAGATATTGTTTTTAAAGTATTTAATGCAAGAGATACAGAAAAGATGAGACAAACTACATTTTTGTGGCTACTGAAGGAGAGAACATGAAGAGAGGAAGGAGAAATGGATCAGACAACATGGAAAGAGAGAACCCTGAGGGAGGAACCAACACATACCTTTCAAGGAAGAGGAACACTGGAAATGTGACTGCCCAAAATCAAAGTCAGGGATAGAGAGAGAGAGAAAAGGAAAAGCAAGCAGGCAGATCATGGAACACCACTGTGAGGCAGATGGTGAATGAAGAAGCCCAGTCCTCTCCTTGGTCTTTTAGAGCCATTCATAATTTTCCAAAGGAGTGTTGGGTACAACTGACAGTGTGGATTCTGATGGAGCTCTACTTAGACATGGGCACCAGTTATTCTATTCTCAATATTAAGATTCAAAGCAGTAAAACAAAACAGTGCCTATTAGAGGAGTAATGGAGTAAGTGTAACAAATATCTTTTCTGAATCCTATGAAGGTCAAACAGGAGCCATAAGACTGAAACATAGCTTCCTCTGCATGCCAGAATGACCAACTTCATTACTGGAAAGAGACTTGCATAAATTGAATACTCAAATTACTTTCTCTCTAAAACAAAAGCTTCTATGGATCCCACAGGAACAAGCCTTAAGGTTATAAATGCCACTCATTCGCCATGAGGAAACAGTGAGGGACTTTCCCCCATGAAGTCTGTGAGAAAGTAAGACATACATATAGGCAGGTGGCACCCTGAGCCATGCACTAAGTGCCTAAGTGGTAACGGTCAAATTAGAAAGGGAAATTACAGTACCAGTACCCCTTCAAAAAAGAGACTTTGACCTCAAAAAAATCAAATACCTAGGTGTAAACTTAACAAAGGATGTGAACGATCTCTACAAGGAAAACTATAAACTTCTGAAGAAAGAGACTGAGGAAGACTATACAAAGTGGAGAGATCTCCCATGTTCATGGATTAGTAGAATCAACATACTAAAAATGTCTATACTCCCAAAAGTAATCTACATGTTTAATGCAATTCCCATCAAAATTTCAATGACATTCATTAAAGAGATTGAAAAATCTACAGTTAAATTTATATGGAAAGACAAGAGGCCACAAATAGCCAAGGCAATTCTCAGTCAAAGGAACAACACTGGAGGTATCACAATACCCGACTTCAAACTATATTTACAAAGCAATAACAACAAAAAAAACAGCATGGTACTGGCACAAAAACAGACATGAAGACCAGTGGAACAGAATAGAGGACCCAGATATGAAGCCACACAACTATAACCAACTTGTCTTTTACAAAGGTGCTAAAAATATACCATGGAGAAAAGATAGCCTCTTCAACAAAAACTGCTGGGAAAACTGGTTAGCAGTCTGCAAAAAACTGAAACTAGATCTATGTATATCACCATATACGAATATTAACTCAAAATGGATCAGACCCCAAACTCTAAAGTTGGTACAGGGAAGAGTAGGAAATACTCTGGAATTAATAAGTATAAGCAGGAACTTTCTCAATGGAACCCCAGCAGCTCAGCAACTAAGAGATAGTATAGATAAATGGGACTTCATAAAACTAAAAAGCTTCTGCTCAACAAAAGAAATGGTCTCTAAACTGAAGAGACCACCCACAGAGTAGAAGAAAATATTTGCCAGCTACACATCAGACAAAGGACTGATAACCAGAATATATAGGGAACTTAAAAAACTAAATTCTCCCAAAATTAATGAACCAATAAAGAAAATGGGCAAGTGAACTAAACAGAACTTTCTCAAAAGAAATTCAAATGGCCAAAACACACATGAAAAAATGCTCACCATCTCTAGCCATAAAGGAAATGTAAATTAAAACCACAGTAAGATTCCACTTCACCCATGTTAGAATAGCCATCATTAGCAACACCACTAACAATAGGTGTTGGTGAGGATGCGGTGGGGATAAAGGAACCCTCTTACACTGCTGGTGGGAATGTAAACTAGTACAACCACTCTGGAAAAAAATTTGGAGGCTACTTAAAAATATATACATTGATCTACCATTTGATCCAGCAATACCACTCTTGGGGATATACCCAAAAGAATGTGACGCAGGTTACTCCAGAGGCACCAGCACAACCATGTTTTTTGCAGCATTATTCACAACAGCCAAGTTATGGAAACAGCCAAGATGCCCCACTACTGACAAATGGATTAAGAAAATGTGGTATTTATACACAATGGAATTTTATGCAGCCATGAAGAAGAACAAAATGTTATCATTCACTGGTAAATGGATGGAATTGGAGAACATCATTCTGAGTGAGGTTAGCCTGGCCCCAAAAGACCAAAAATTATATGTTCTCCCTCAAATGCGGACATTAGATCAAGGGCAAACACAACAAGGGGATTGGACTTTGATCACATGATAAAGCGAGAGCATACAAGGGAGGTATGAGGATAGGTAAGACACCTAAAAAATTAGATAGCAATTGTTGCCCTCAATGCAGAGAAACTGAAACAGATACTTTAATGTGACAGAGGCCAATAGGAGAAGGGGACCAGGCACTAGAGAAAAGATTAGTTCAAGAAGAATTAACTTTGAAGGTAACACACATACACAGGAAATCAATGCGAGTGAACTCCCTGTATAGCTATCCTTATCTCAACTATCAAAAACCCTTGGTCCTACTACTGCTTATACTCTCTCTTCAACAAAATTAGAGATAAGGGCAAAATAGTTTCTGCTGGTTAGCAAGGGGTAAGAGGGGGTAAGGAAGGGAGAGGGAGTGGGGGAGGGTAAGGAAGGGGGCAGGGGGGCAGGGGGGAGAAATGACCCAAACATTGTGTGCACATATGAATAAAAAAAAAATGAAGCTTTGGAAGGAATGTTGCCAATGTTGCAGAAATTTCTCAAACATGGACTAATTCCACCTTGTAGTTTGCCTTATAACATTCTGATTCTGCCAGTTAGGAAACCTCATAGAAAGGAATACAGATTTATTCAAGATTTGAGAACTATTAATGGCATTGCACAGGACAATCATCCTACTGTGCTAGGCTTTTACACCTTATTGACTGTTGTACCTGGGGATTTTGGGCGGTTTTCTGTATTGGACCTTAAAGATGCTTTCTTTTGCGTCTAACTTGAAGACAAGGCTCAATTATTGTTTGCCTTTAAATGGCAAGTTCCAATATTAAAAAACACCTTTCAATACTGCCGAATTGTATTGCTTCAAGATTTCAAAAATCCCTCCATTGTCTTTGCTGAGATTTTTTTGCTAAACCCTTAAGACCTCTGCAAGTGGAAGAGGGATATGCAGTATGTTGATGATTTGCTGACAGAGAGCCCTGGTGATGAAGAATGTTTATTTAATACCATTTTGGTGCTAAATCACCTGGCTGGCTGTGGATACAGTGTCATCCCAGAAAACTTGGGTTTTCAGGCACAAAGTAAATTACCATGGGTTTCCATTAGAATAAGGAATGTTGAGCCTAATGTCCAGTCAGAAATAAGCAACTGCCAATATTAGAACCCCTGTAAATAGGAGGCAACTGTAAGGGTTTCTAGATTATACAAAACTGGGTCCCTAATTTGGGACTCAGTCAAACCTGCTTATAAAGCCTCAAAAGATGTGTTAACAGCCGTTAGGTTGTACCACAGAAGGCAGTGGCCATCTGACAGTGCTAAAAAAAAGTTAACATTAGCACCTGCCTTGGGGTGACATAATCCTTGAAAATCCCTCAACTTGTCTGCACAATGGAAGCAGGGAGTGGGTTCATGTACTTATTCAATGCTCAGAGAGTTTCTAAACCTGTAGCTTATTCTCTAAACAATTGGAACAGACAGCCTAAAGATGGCCACCCTGCCTGAGCTATGACAGCCACTTGAGATATCTTACAACAAGCAGTGGAGTTTACTTTGGGACAGTCTATTATGGTGTTGGAACCTCATCAAGTGTTGACTTTATTAGAAATAAAAGTAAACTGGTTCACAGCAGGAAGAATGGACAAATGTCAGGTTATTTTGTTGACAATCCAAACATTGCCTGGAGAACTACCATAGTCCCAAATTCAGCTATTTTGCTCCCCATAATGAAAACCAACTGATTTGGAAGTTAACTGCTTAGAAATTCTCAATGCAGTCTATTCCAGCAGACCTATTTTTCAGATCAGCTGTGACAGCTGGTCAAATATCAAATATCCCTTCATGGTAGAGCACTGTTCACAGAGTTATTTGGAATAAAAGAGGATTATTAACTTCAGGAAATAAAGACATCAACTATTCAATGGAAATATTATTCCTATTTGAAGCTGTTGTTTTATCAGCCCAAGTGGCCATGATGCCCTACCCAGGGCACAAAAGACTGAGTCCATGTCACCATAGGAAACCATAGAGCTGACAGAGCCACTGAGCTAGCCGTTAGGGAGAAGGGGCTTGTCAGTGTTTTCACATCCCACTTGGACTTGTCCAAGTCCAGGCCTCATTACTCAGAGTGGGTGAGGAATGCACCTGAGAATGAAGCTTCCCTAATATGCACCAGGGATGAAATTATGAAACTTAATGACCAGGGATGATTTTACTCCCTGAGTCCCTAGTATATCCAATTTTAAAACTGCTACACAAAGGAGCACAGGACAGGGATGTGCTAACAGATCTAATATGGCCCTACATGAAAGGGTCACACCTTCAAAAGATGCTCAAAGGATTATACAAGGTTATTATTTGTATATTAAAAATAATCCCCAAATTAAACACAACCCACCTCAGAAGGGAGTATGGTATATGGGGATATGTTCCTTTGAAGACTTGAAAATAAATTTCACTCAGACATCTAAAAGATCAGGTAATTTAAATTTTTTATTAGTATTTATGGACAGCCTTTTAGCTTAAATAGAGGGATATCCCACTAGAAATGAGAAAACAACAGAGGTAATCAAATTTTTGCTCAAGAAAATGATTCCCAGGCTTAGACCACCAAGCTCTATTCAAAGAAATAATGAGACATCCTTTACTCTGGAAATTACCCCAAAGCTGAGCAAAGCCTCACAAATAACTTAGAAATGTCACTGATCATGGACACCACAATCTACAGGAAAATCAGAAAAGATAAACTGTCCTTTAAAGAAGATACTGGCTGAGCTTGGTCTAAAGGCCTTTTTAAAGTGGGATAAAATTTTACCTTTGGTCTATTTCAAATCAGAGTGACCCCAAAGTGGACTTAAGCCCCTCAGAGACACTTTTGGCCTGTATGTTAGGTACCCAACCCTTTAGATTAAACAACTAAGCTAGGGTTAAACAGAAAGTGTAGCAATTGTGTCAGGAATTGACCACTTTGCACGAGTTTGCTCTTCCAAGTTCATGCATCCACCCTATTCATTCCAGAGACAAGGTACTATTAAAAATCTGAAAACCCTAAGATCCTAACAAACAGATGACTGAAAATTAGAGGGGCCCATATGGTGTGCTACTAACTACCCACACTTCATTAATGCTCACGGGAACAGAGCCCTGGATTCATCACTCCAGAATAATGCAGATTCTGCCAGAGGAAGGCACTCTGACCCCCTCTTCAGACCCTGCCTTGACCTGTGCTCTAGGAGGGGTTGTTTGTTCAAAAGACAGAATAGCTAAGGTAAATAACTATGAGATTATTAACCTGTTTTATTGTGTCTTTGTTTTTCCCGATGACATATGCTTGTCTGGGTAATGCCCCATTTAAAATAGCTCAAGTCTTTTTGGCTGGAATTTTCCATCCCAAGCCTCATTCACCACTGTGTGATCATGATGACTCTACTGTGCACTGTGTCTGGTCTCTCCTCACCCTCAGGATATTGAAGGCACATTTTGTCAGTTACTAGCTGAGACCAGATTCATCCTTGAATGAATTTTAGAGTTAGGGTCAACAATTCTGATGCTAATAATAGAAACCTATGTGGGGTTTAAAGGTATTATACTGTGTGTCCAGAAATTATACAAGCAGGTCTCCAAATTAATGATCAGGTACATGTCTCTGACTCCTCTTCCTCAGAAAAGGGAACACAGATACTTTTATCATGTCAAGACTTTCCATTCCAGACTCCCCACTCTTTGCCGTCATTCTATTTGAACTACCCAGATCAGATCGACAGCCCCACTTCCCGTGGAAATGAAATGAAGGGCAGTGGGGGATGCAACATAGCAGGTTAGAAACTCACTTTGCCATCCCTTCCTAATCTTTCCCTCGTATTTTAAGGACGCTTTCCTTTCACTTGGTATTCTAGATTCTAAACAGAGACATTTTCTATCTTTAGTTCACAGGAATTACCCTGGAAGATAGCCTCTGTATTCTGGTTCTTAAGAAGATAAGAAGCAAACTTTGGTCATAACTTTGCTTCTGCTGTCAGGAAGATACCAGAAAGTTGACTTTCTTTTGGGTTAAGTTAATTAGCCAACACAGGTGAATTAAGATTTCACCCACTCCTAAAAAAATCCCTATGTATATTTATTGAAATAGATCATAAAGTTCTATATATAACATGTATTCCTGGTTTTTTAACAAATGTTTTTGATTAGTATATAGAAAGACTGTGGCTATCACCTAATGAAACTATTGTAAATAACTATTCTTTATTCTTTTTACTCATCTGTATTTTATGGCTGGATTACAATGAGAACGTATTATTGGAGTGATGAAAATGAGAGGTAAACAGCATAGGTTTATATTATCTAATGCTCAGAAACAGATGAAATCACAGTGCTGAGCCCATGCTTTTACCAACATTGACCCAGAAGCTTCCACACGTAGTTCACGTGATCCAATAGCAATCTCTTCAGGTTCATACAGGTATATCCACCAGTGGTTTGTGGACATGACATGAAGAAATAATGAGTTGAGATTTAAATCCGTATTTGTTGGACTTTGAATCCAATTGCTTTTGAAATGCCATCCTAATCTTACCTTCCTTGCTCCTGCCTCAGCAAGTGTGTCATAACATATTAATCCTACACTTTTTGCCCTAGCCTTAGCAAATGCGTCATGATAACATATTAACCCTACTCTTTTGGTCATAGTCTCAGTGCGAGTGTCTCCTGCATACATTTCCTGAGTGTTCAACTTAAATATTCAGGTGTTTGTTGATCTGGAACACTGGGTCAGTTTCCTTTGTCTCCAGCTTGTACTCTGGTTCTCAGAAGAACTGCCATCCACATGAGAAACAGGAATCATATTAATAGCATTCCCATATACTCAATCCCACTATTCTATGCTTGGCTCTGTTTTCACTTCCCTTATCCCTGTTGGATCTCTGTTACTGCATCCCACTTAACAGTTGGCTCCTAGTGCAGTGGATTGCAAAGGCCCTCCCTTCCCAGAATGCATCACACCTGGTTCCCCAATGATTTACCCACTTCCCCCACCCTCCCACCAACTCTCCATTTGGATTCATGACTTCCAGGCTAAGCTTCATTTGTCATCATCATGCATCATGCTGAGTAGAATAAGTCACATCCACTTTACCTAAGCAAAAGAAGAAAGGTTATGTGATAAATGCAGTGTTATTTATAGAAAGAAAGCACATTGTTTCTAGTTATTTTCAGTGCATCTGGCCACCTCGCCTTACAAAAGAGGTGTCCATCCAAGATTTCAGTGACATGTCCTTTCAAATACTAATAACTTTAATAAATTGAGTCTATTAAAATAAGAACAAGGACTAGGTGGTAGAAATCCAGTGTTAAGCTCTCTCCACTGAAACTCAAAATTTCCAAAGCAAAATGCTAAAAGAATGTGTGTGTCCTTTGGTTTGAGGATTTGTCAGAGAATTAATTTAATCTGTTCTTGGTATTTTAGAATATAATAGACTTATGTTACTTGAAATCCAAGTTGTTAGTAAGTCTGATGTCATTCACACTGATTATGCAAGAGAATAAGAACATATCCTTACCAACAAACATGTTTAACACACATGCGTATTTCTAACCTAATTTTCTGAGCTGCTTTTTTTCCTCCTGCATTAGCGTGTTTCTTTAATACACCCAACTCCTCTGCAACCTGAATTCAAGTTTGATTGTTTTTGACTATAACTATCAAAGGTGGGTCCACTTGCTTCAAATCACCTTTTACAGTATAGCCAGAGTAGTCTTCAAAGTCAAACATAGCTATTCAATTTCCAATTACATAGCATGACATACATAGTTCTCTATGATTTTGTCCTTGACAACTTTACAACTTCATCTCTTAGTCCCCTTCCACCTTCACTCTGAATTTAAATTATCCAAAATCACTTGTATTTTCCTAAAAGAACAAACCAGGTCACTTATAGGTATAAACATATATCTGTGATATACTAGTGGATTGGTTAATATTTTTATAAAAACCATATTTACTTATTGAATCATTCAGAGCATAATTTTAACTGCTTCTGTCAAAAGTGAAGTAACTTACAGCAAAAATCCTTCCTTACACACATCACTAGAAAATAGGTCCAGAGGCAGCCAGGACTGGAGGAGCTGGAAGTAAGCTCTACTTCTCCTACCAGTTGTGTGCTAATTCCTCAGCACCCACAGAAGACAGGCCATGAAATCCAGCCAAAGAAAACACCAGAACAAAAGTGAGAACAGGAAATGGGCTGTCAGGAGCCAAACAGGGTTGTAAGCCAGAATGCCAGAGTTTGCATCTACTACACAAATAAGACCTCTAAGGTGACAGTCTGAGAGACAGAAAGAACACTGAGGTGAACACACATTGTACTGCTTTTCTCAATGACACATTTGCAGATATCTAAGTAATTTCATGACCAAGAGGCTAGTAAGCGAAGCAAAATGGTAGGTAACTACAGAACTTTTGGAAGTTTCTTAGATTAAAGTTAACAAAAACTAGAATTAAAAGTCTACCAAGGGAGAATAAGCATGGCAAACAACCCAGATTTTCCAGAAAAAGACTCTGGAATTATTGCAACACAGGAATAAGGGAGTTCTGAGCATATATATCTGCCCTAAAAAGCATACTTGAATCCCATGTGGCACAAATCTAATAGCAAGCATATTTAAGGTCATGTATCTCTACTTCAACTGCATGTCAGAAAGCAATTGGAATTTCTTTCTGATAAACCAAAATGGATAAATATATACTCTGTCCCAAGTTGCTGATGAGCTCTACAAGACTTCAAAAAAAATATTTAGCAATCAGCCAAAGAATATCAGCTATATCAATAAAAAAGACCAAATGACTAAAAACCAAAGTTGGGGGACAAACAATAGAGACACACTCCAAGGTGATCTAAGTACTAGAGTTCTTACATTTATTTTAAAATAATCGTGATTGACATGTTTTTAAATGATGAAAAGATTGAAATTTAACCTGAGAATTTCATCTATTTTAGAACATAGTAACATGGAAATTAAAAAACTAAAAATATTATACCTAAAATTAAGATATCAAAGGATTGACTTGATGGAGTGTTAAACATAGTAGATGCAAGGAGGTTGCATGGAGGATGTCAGTAAAAGATACTCAGTTTGGTGAGTCAAAAGCAACAATGGATGGAAAATATATAACATACCTAAAAGATATGGGATGATGAAGGTGTCTAAGTAGATCAAAACTCACTAGGAAGGGAGAGAGATGGATGGGGGAAAAGTATTTGGGGAAACTGGTTACATTTTTTTCAAGGTGATGAAAAATGTAAAACCATAGATTTAAGAACTCTAGAAACCAAGGAGAATAAATGCAAAGAAAACCAAATCTTCATACAACACAGTAAAATTTTTGAAAATTCAATATAAGGACAGCATCAACAAACCAACCAGTATTTTAAAAATACAAAAAAATAGAACACCTTATATCCTACTGTTAAAGAGTGTTTTCTTTTCCAAAGAAACAATGGAAACCGAAACAATAAATGATATTTTTGAAGTTAGTGCCAAAAGAAACTGTCAACCTAAGATTCTGTACTTAATAAACTTAGATAGTGAAATAAAGACGATTTTAGATTTAAAAAGAAATAATTGGAATTTGTCACTAACAATACTTGGAGAATTTTTAGTCAGAATAGTAATTACAAATAAATGCAAAAAAAATGCATCCTGCAATGATCAGAATGTAAAGTGATGAGGAGGACTATAGGATGGTTCTTCTGTAGGTGAACTCTCCTTTTTCTTGTTTGCAGTCCTCAAAATTAACTAAAGCTGGGCACCAGTGGCTCATGCCTGTAATCCCAACTACTCAGAAGGCAGACATCAGGAGGATCACGGTTCAAAGCCAGCCCAGGCAAATGGTTCCCAAGACCCTATCTCAAAAACCCTTCACAAAGATAGAGCTGGTGGAGTGGTTCAAGGTGAAGGCCCTGAGTTCAAGCTCTATTACCACCACAAAAAAAAAAGAGTAACTAAAGAATTTGTAGTAGGAGGAGCTGGTTGGAAGTGCCCAGGCTTTGTTTTCACCCCTCACTCCAGTCTGAAAGAAAAAGAAGAAAAAGTCCTTCAGTGCATATCCCAGCAAGTGACATTTTCAGTCCATGGGTATAAAGCCCAGTGTAGACTGTTCCCCATGGTTCTCAGCTGCAGGATAACCTGGCATTGATAGACTACAGCCACCCAGGAAGCTTAGGGAGCAGTTTCTGATGAATCCTTGACTCTGTTAACACCTTGCTTCCTATTTGTAAGAGATCCATTTTGTGTGACTTGTTCTGCATGCATTTCTGTCTTGTAGACTCAGGTATGTTGATAACCAGTGCCTGGAGCTTCATGATGTGACAATGAAGGTGATGGTTTGGAAATGAAGTGTCCCCCCACAAGACTCATGTGGGAAGGCTTGGTTCCAGCTGGTGGTGCTATCAGAGATGAATGGATCATGAGAATGCTAACTGCATTGTGGATTAATCCATTGATGATCCATAACTGGATGGGCTCTTAGGAGGCTGGCCTTTTTAGAGGAAGTAAGCACTGTGTGTGTGCCTATGAAAGGTGCATCTCCCCCAATCCCCACCCCTTCTCTGCTTCCTGGCTGTCAGAGGGTGAAGCAGCATTCATCACACATCCCCTTTTGTCATGATACATTGCCTTACCACAGGTCAGAGTCAGAGAGCTATGTGAGCATGGAGGAAACCTCTGAACTAAGAACCAAATACTTGAGTTGTTTTACTCAGCTATTTTGTCACAGCAATGGAAAAGCTCAATAACACATTGATTGTGATGTTGGTAGTGTTTTACTTAGATATTTAAAATTTAGAACTATAATGTCATTTCCACAATAACATAAGAAGTTAGAGTACTAAAAGAAAACAAATTGACCAGGAAGTTATAAAACTACGAAACTATATATATATATTGCACTGCATTAATCCAAGAATCCACATTATAATGTCCTGTGTAATCATTAAGAATGAACAAAAGAACATTCTTCAAACACCTGACTCAGGGGTAAATGGAATGATTTAATAACACTGACAAGAGACTTACATTTAAACAAAGGCAAAAAACATATGAACACAGAGAAGGAGGGAATAAATGGAAATTTAAAATGTAGAATTAAGCCCAAATATAGCAGCAATTTAGTTATCAAAGGCCAAAAGAATTCCACTTATCTGTACTCCCTCTGAAAGATGAGCATAGACATAACCTATGCGTCCAGAGGTTATACTCCTAGCCATATAGCTTGCAGAAACTCCACGGTACCCATGCTGCAAGTGCAAAAATCTTCATAAGAGCATTATCTGCAATAGCTGAAAACTGAAAACAGCCCAAATATCCATCAATAGTAAAATATGTAAATTGTGTAATATCTATTGAATGAATTTCTATGCAGCAAAGGAAATTAAATCACTACTAAAGGAATGACACCACTGAATTTCATAAACAAAATGTACATTAAAAAAAAGGCCAGGTGTAAAAACTTATATAATGCATGATTACACTTAGTTTGAAGAGCCCAAACTAATAGATGGCTTTAAAATAAGGATAATGCTTAACAGTGGGGAAGACAGAGAGTTATCAACCAAAGACGGCACCATGAAGGTTTCTCAAGGCTGATAATATTCTCATTTTTTAACTGAGTGGTGTCCTTAGGGGTCACTTGGTGAAAATTCATAAGCCATAAACTCACGATTTGTGTATTTTTTAAAATGCTATTATGCATGAATTAAGAAATTCATTTGTTAAGGTAAATGGGTAATGAGAACCTCTTCGTGTAAAGCAAATTTTAATATGTGAGATTTATGGAAATTAAATAAATTATGAAGTTTTTAGCTAAGTTGCAAACTTTATTATTATAAAAATATCATTTTCTTGCTTGTCACAAAAATAATAGAAACAATACTTCAGAGAAGCTTTCGATGATAGCTTCTGCCCAGAAAATGAATGCGTAACAACTGTTTCCACCTCTTCCTTTGCAAATACTGTCTCTTTTGTGTGGTGTAGGAACACCACAGTTCATGAGGTAGCCATGAGAAACAGATGTATTTCTGGGTTAAGTTTCTGTTCTACTATAGCTACCTTATCAAGCATTTCCTTCAAAGATGATAAAAACCTATTAGTCTACAGAAACTTCATCCAAACTTTGCAGACTCTTGAACATGTACAAAACTGTAAAATTCAAACTTCATTTTCTGTATTTTAAATGCATTTTTCTGTTGCAAACCTCTCATGAGTCATCTGTTAATGACAT